>NC_067479.1:78943872-79265872 GCF_947179515.1 Apodemus sylvaticus | reverse complement strand
GCACTTGGGAGGCAGAGGCAGGCGGATTTCTGAGTTCGAGGCCAGCCTGGTCTACAGAGTGAGTTCCAGGACAGCCAGAGCTACACAGAGAAACCCTGTTTTGGGGGGAAAAATTCTCATTGGCCAGAACTTGTCAGACTGGTTATGTTTCTTATGTGGGGTTTAGAACTCCTTATGCTTCTACATAAGGCACTTTATGGACCAAGGTCTCTCTCCAGCCACATCTGTTTAATAAATTAAAATTTTAGAATTAGTTCAAACTGCTTTTTCCCTTTCTCTTCGAAGTTTTATGTAAAGAAAGATAGATGCTTGAGTCTGCCTGACTGGTTTACCTCCAGAGTGATTCAAATGATGTTCCATTTGGCTGAACTATATTCTTCCTCTTTTCAACCCCTCAAAGTTCTAACTCTCAATCTGGTGGCTGCATACACTGTTGCTTGAAGTTTAGAGAATAGGATACTGCCTTTCCCAGTACAAACTACCTGCTGTTGTTTCTCATTGACTAGTAACTTAAAAAAATTATTTATTTTATGTATGTGAGTACCCTGTGGCTGTCTTCAGACACAGCAAAAGAAGGCATCAAATCCCATTACAGATGGTTGTGAACCACCATGTGGTTGCTGGGAATTGAACTCAAGAGCAGTCAGTGCCCTTAACCCCTGACCATCTCTCCAGGCCTTGACTAGTAACTTCTAAAGAGTCCTCTTCTTCAAGAGTAAGTCCTGAATATTCACAGCCTGCAGCATTAATCTCGGTGAACAGCAAATGCTAAAAGGATGGCTTCAGAGAGCGGCGTGGATCAAGCGAGCGTTCCACGTGTCCGAGGAACACGCCCCTCACAGTCCTGTGCTGCTCCATCACAAGAAGAGGCCGGGCAAGAGCCTGAGTGCAGGCTACAGCGGCCACAGGGGGAAGAAAATATCTGAGTGGCTTGCAAGAACTGTCCAGCTCCTTCCTATCCGAGTACAGTTGCCTTTCTCTATCCTGTTCATGGAGTTGACAGACATTTGACCGCCACTCACATGTGACAGACATATGACAGGCCGTACCTTGGAAAGGACAGTGGAATGGGAGGTAAATGCAGCTACAAAGAGATCTCCAACACTTGTCTATTTACAGATTCGTTTAACTTTTACCAATCCGATTGAAATATGCAGAACCACATCTAAAGAAGGTGGGAGTAAGGAAGGACACATACATTGTGCCGGGGTCATCAGCAAAGTAAGTTCTTTAAAAAGAATTGAGACCCCCTGGTTCTGGAAAGTCTCAGTACAGCAGTATAGGACAATACCAGAACAGGGAAGTGGGAAGGAGTGGATGGGGGAATAGGGGGAGGGAAGAGGGCTTATGGGGCTTTTAGGGAATGGGGAGCCAGAAAAGGGGAAATCATTTGAAATGTAAAAATATATATATATTGAATAAATAAAAAAAAGCATTGAGAGAGAGAGAGAGAGAGAAAGAGAGGGAGGGAGAGGGAGAGGGAGAGGGAGAGGGAGAGAGAGAGAAAGGGGGGGGAGAGCAAAAGTTTCAGTTCAACAAACCCAATTACCTGAGTTTACCCAAAAGAATAAATGTGTTTAGACGTAGACATAAGGGAGGTCAGTTACTACTATTGTTGGAATGTGTAGGAATAGAGAAAATATTGGTACCATATCTGGTTATTTCTAAGTGCCAAGGAAATGAAATTTTTTTTACTTTGTTTTTTATTTTGTTTTAAGATAGAGTTTTGCTGGGTGGTGGTGGCACATGCCTTTAATCCCAGCACTTGGGAAGCAGAGGCAGGCGAATTTCTGAGTTCGAGGCCAGCCTGGTCTACAGAATGAGTTCCAGGACAGCCAGCCCTACACAGAGAAACCCTGTCTCGAAAAACCAGGAAAAAAAAAAGAAAGAAAGAAAAGAAAAGAAAAGAAAAGAAAAGAAAAGAAAAGAAAAGAAAAGAAAAGAAAAGAAAAGGAAAGAAAAAATATAGAGTTTCACTATGTAGCCCAGGCTGGTCTTGAACCCCCCATCCCCTACATGCCTCCTTAATGTTGGAATTACAGGCATTCGCCATCACTCCGAGTAAGGTAAATCTTATTAATTGAATGCATAAAAATTTGCCGCTCCTGTTAATTATAAAATGCTAATTCAGGTGCTGGTGCTCACACGTGGCTGTATTCCCTGCCGCTGCAAGTGTTTGCTGAGTACCCACAGTGAGGCAGACATTGTGGGGGCTACAGAGAGAGAACACACAGAAGCAACACTATAGTTGCTGCCTCTATCAGTCAGGGTCCTGGCAAGGAATAGATGGTGCTCTCCAGAATGGTAATTAAGGAGAGTTTAACGAAGGGACTACTCCTAAGTGATAAGGGAGGGCATAGAGGATGGGGAAAATATGAGGGATCATGGACATTGGGAGGCCAATCGCGCGTGCGTACGTGTGTACACACACACACACACACACAACTGCAAAGTAGCCAGGATGCGGAAGTGGATGGCTGGCATTTGGAGTTCAGAAAGGAGTCTTGCATCTGTGAAACGCACTCACACACAGACGCACGCACGCGTACACACAATCTAAAATCCCTGAAGAAGTTAAGTGAAGGAGCAGATGGAGAGGTCAGCGTGAGTCATGGCTAGCCAGTTGTAGCTGCGCTGCGTGTAATGAAAGGCCACGTGACAGACAGGGTCAGTGGCCGCACTGTGTAAAGGCTGACCCCGTGCGTCCTGGCAGACACAGAGCTGAAGGACCACTGCACTGCTTCCCCCCCCTACTCTGATACCCTTGCATGTGGCTTGAGAACAATGGAACCTAGAATCTACCAAGACCAGGGCAGAAGTGGAGAAGGATAAAGAATGATTCTCAAAGGACTAAAGGCAGTCCTAGCAAACTGAAAACTGTCTTGAAACATTCATGGAAAGAAGTTAACCGCAAAATAGGTTGATGCCAAAGATGTCAGCACCAAGTGGCAAGTGTTGTCCTAGAGGGTGTGACACAGTCAAACTCAGGGAAGACCCCTAGGAAGAGGGGATGCCTTTGTTGGGCCTTGATGGATATGAACCAATGAGCTGGGAGGACTATGGAGGATAGAGAGGACAGTTAGGAAGAAAGCAAGAGCAGGGGTATGGACAGAGGAATACACAGTGCAGCTGAGAGACCCCACCCAATTGGCTGAACACATCATAGCCAGGCACAGAGTTGAAGATCTGGGAGGCGGGGTACTTAGTGAACACTGCCATCAGCATCCACCCTTGAAATGTTTTGAGTGTTTTTGTGGGGTTCCTTTGCATTCTCTCCTCGCCATAAGGACTTTGCTTAAGTGTTCACACACTAAAGTGTAGAGTTCCGAGAAGGTCGTCTATAATTTGCTCTACTTTCACTGGGCAGTCACAGGAAATAATTAATCAAGCAACTGCAAAGTAGCCAGGATGCGGAAGCGGATGGCTGGCATTTGGAGTTCAGAAAGGAGTCCTGCATCTGTGAAATGGCTCAGCAGTAAGGGTGCTCGCTGCCAAGCCTGAGGATCTGAGTTTGAATCCTGGAACCTACATGGTAGACCGAGAGAACTCCTCTGCTGTCCGTACATGCACCAGAGCATGGACACACTCACACACACACATACAATGATTTCATTTTTTAAATCAGAGGAGTGGCCTACAATATGTAATTCTGAAAATATGTTCATTCAGTTTTTTAAAACTGCCTTCCACGTGGGCCTCTTGATGCAGGCGTGTGACCCCAGCTATTCAAGAGACTGAGGCAGGAGTATTTCAGTTCAGAGCCTACTTGAGCTACAGTGCGAGTTCAAGATACATTGGGCAACTTTAGTGAGCTCTTGTCTCAAAATGAAACATCAAGATAAAAAGGTTTGGGCATGTAGTTCAAGGGCATACTAATTGCCCATGGTAAATTCCTAGAACCAATTAATTAACCAATTAATTAATATAAATTTAATGGTTATTTGGAGATCAGCCAATGGAGTGCACCTGTAGCTCAAGCTTCTCTAGACTGAGGGAAGATCACATGAGCTCAGATTTGAGACTTCCTTGGGCAACAGATAGAGAGCCTGTCTCAGTGAACAGACAAAACAACAACAACAACAACAAAAGCTTTTTGTAGTCTTGATCTCAGGCTAGACAAAATCAATGAAAGACAGTTCCTGGGTGATGATCCAGTTCCAAACACCATCTGAGGAACACGTGTCTCAGTCTACAGCTCATGTAGAGTTGATAAGAAAATGGCGTGTGCTCTTTCCGAGTGTGGGAATGCATTCGTAGCAGCATCTTGCTAAATGTGACTTCACCCAGTGAGTAGTAAGCTATTGAAGTGAAGACGTGTCCTCTACATCTACAATGCCTCAAAACCATGCACAGGGTGGCTGATTAAACTGGTCTTCACAATCGAGATCTCTTTAGTCCCACGGTGGAGACTGGGACTGGTTATTATTTACCAAAAAATGCACAGTTTTGTTCAGTCTGACTCAGAGTTGCAATACAATATCTGCTGTAAACATGCTGGGCTATTAATAAATGGGTATGCTCAGGGGTTGATCCCCCCCCCCCACACACACCCTTTGCCACTTTCTCTTTTTTCAGGGGAAGAGGTATTTGTTTATTAGTTTGTTTGAGACACAGATTCTCTGTGTAGCCCTGGCTGTCCTAAAACTAGCTCTGTAGACAAGGCTAACCTCAGACTCTGAGATCCGTCTGCCTCTGCCTCCTACTGCTGGGATTAAAGGTGTACACCACCACTCCTGACTCCCTCTTAATGTTAGAGTACATTCGGTAACTATTTTCACTTTGTGTCTGACTCTTGAGGCAGGGTCACCTGGTGGGGAACTTCCTGTTCAGCTCTGTGTCCCCTCCCAACACCCCTTCACCTTCATCCTGACCTTGTTCCTTATACTTTGAGTGAGTGCCTGTTGTAAGTGCTTGTGGATCTTACTTGCTCTGGTTTCTGCAAGTCCTCTATATGCGGTTGTTTAAATGGCTTAAACATGGGGATCAGAAAAGGCACATTCTGCACCACCTTTGAAAAACAGGGCACTGGAGTGACTCACAGCCCATGCAGGGGGGTCCCCAGCCTCCAGCCACACTGCATGCACCTGCAGAGGACCTCAGTGCCACTTGATGCAGTGTCTGTGGCTCCTGGCCTCCTTTTGCCTTTGTTCCTTTCTTTGAGCATTCTGACATCTTTTCCCACCACCATTAAAATCATATTAAGTAATTCTAAAGTGCTTCCCATAAACACCAAATGAGAAGTACAACTGTGAGAACAATTATCCACCTGGGTGCAGTAGGTTATTACTTTAATTTGTAATCTGAGTGACATTCATTTTAAGGGGGAGAGTGTTGGGGTGTGCACTCTCCCCACATGCCCCATTTAGTCCAGAAGGAGGGTAGCACCTCCACCCCTCCTTTTCCATAATAGGTAGCTTTAACCCTACTGCCTTGTTAATTATGATTCCTGGAGGTAAATTCCTGTTTACTGGTTTTTATTCTTTTTTATTTCTTTATTTATTTACTTACTTATTTTATGGTGTTAGGGAGTCAAACCCAGACAAGTGTTCTACCCCTGAACTATATATACACCTCAACCCCGGATTTACTGGCTTTGAGGTATCTATTGATTTAGTCAGGGTCGCATGTAGCCCAGGTTAACTTTGGTTTCACTGGGTCCCTGAAGATGACCTTGGTCTTCTGCTACAATTATAGGCCATGGTGCTGCCCGCTTTATTCCGTGATGAGGTTGTAACCTCCAGCCAGCTTTTTGCTTGGTTAGTAAGCACTCTGCCTGCTGAGATGTGTCAGGGAGCCGTTGGTTTTGTTTGTTTGTCTGTTTGTTTGTTTTCTTTGTTTTCAAACAGGCCTTGACTAAGATTGACCTTAGGCTCACAGCAATCCTCCTATTATAGCCTCTCAAGTGCTGAGGTTACAGGTATGAGCCAGGCTATCCAGCTAAGCATTGTATCTTTCTTTGCCATTAAACACACACACACACACACACACACACACACACACACAGAGAGAGAGAGAGAGAGAGAGAGAGAGAGAGAGAGAGAGAGAGAGAGAGATCCAAGTTAAAGCTTATAGTAGATAAGCCAAAAACAGTGCCTCAGATGGCAATGTATAGGGGATAATGTATAGGGGATGATTTAAACTTGTTTGTGTTTGAGATTTCTTTGTGTAGTCCCTGGTTGTCTATAGTCTCATTCTATAATCCAGGCTGGTCCTGAACTCACAGAGATCGGCCTGCCTCTTCCTTCTACTGCTGGAATTAAAGGTGTGTGCTGCCACTGTCCAGCTGTGAAAACAGCTGTTTTAATATGTTGGACAGAGAATCGCACAGTGCACATATATCACTGTCAGATCCCAAGTCCTCTCCAATGTGTGAAATAACCTCTTGTTTTAAAGATGTCTCCTCTGCTAATTACACCTGGGCACCATTGTGTAGTCAGCCTTAGGAGTGTGTGTAATACTGTAGGCAAGCTTCCTTCTTCCTTTGTGGATCATGAAATGAAACAGATACATTACTCCCCCCCCACACACACACATACATGGGGATTATCTGAATGCCGTGTAGAAATAAAAGTACATATTTTGAACACAACTGACAGCAACGTTCTGTTCCAAGTTGGGGGAAAATATTTGTTTTCCTTTTGAAAGCTTGAACAGAAATGGAGAAAAAGAGAAAAGCCCTGCCTTGGCTCTAAACATGAGACATAAAATCTTAGTTGGGAAGTATAATTTGGAATTACTTCAATATTTGAAGAATGACTTCTAGCACAACAGCCTGAGTTTGATGCCCGGATGCTTTTCATCATGGAATGATATAACCAATTGCCCAAAATGTTCCTCTGGCCTCCGCATATGAGCTACGATGCCCCTGCACACAGATGATTAACTAGTACTTATTTCTCTATCGTTGTGACTAGCCTTCACACCTGGAAAGCCTAGTGGACTCATGGAAACATCCCCACAGGGAGCGTGTCTCTTCTTTCTGACGTATCATGTACGTCACAGTTCATGTACATGGGTGTTTACTTGATGGGAATAATGTTTTTTTTTAAAACTATAAATTCCTAGAAGTGAAACTATTGGAACAAGGGGGGTAGGGAGCTGAATGTTTTCTATTTGTTCAGTTTTGATGGAGAGCTTTGCTTGTTTTTTCCCTCCAGCATGGGCAGAGATAATGCAGAGCTCAGTAGGACTCACTCATCTGCCTGACATGTGAAGCAGAACCTACCAGCAAAAATGCGCACATAAGTGCAAGCCATTTTATGTCCTCCCTAGTCCTTCTCCCCTTCCTCAGTCCCTCAGAGCAAGCATTCTCCCACTGAGCTCCCACGCCTGGGTTAAACATCGTTGACTGTTAATGAATATTTCCTTACTATTTCTTTCTTCTTTGGGGGAAATAGTAGGTAATTTGACTTCTTGAATACTATCAAACAAACTACTTAAAAATAAAGTTTACTAGAAGAATGTTAGGAAATTACATGAGTGGAGTCTTTGTAGTTTTTTTAATTTTACCTTATTATTTCATTTTTCAATGCTGGCCATCAAACTTACAGTCTTATCTGGACTAGGCAGATGAACATCTACCATTGAGCTTCATTCCCAGGCCCTAAATATTTATGTTGACTTATTTTTAGGTGTTATGTATTAAATACCTCCATGGAGATATGGATCAGGATAGTAAATATTTCTTTTTTTACATTTAATTAATTAATTAGTGTGTGTGTGTGTGTGTGTGTGTGCACTTGCACATGTGCTTGCACTACAGTGTATATGTGAAGACTAAAAGACACTCAGCTTTGTTCTTTACTATTGTGTAGGATCTGGGGGTTGAATTCAGGTTATCAGACCTAGTAGAAAGCACCCTTACCCATTCAGCCACCCTGCTAACCCTAAATAGATATTTTTCAAGAAGATGTACAAATATCCAACAGTTTAAAAGATGTTTGGCATCATTAAACAGGAAAAGACAGGTCAATCCTGTAAAAGTCCTCAACTCCCCGCTGTCAGGATGGCTACTGTAGAAAAGAGGAGAGGGAAGAGCCAATGAGAATGTGGAAGGGGGCTTTCGCGCTGGTAGCAGGAACACAAAAATTGTTGGAGTCATTATGGGAAATTCTCCTGAGCTTTCTCAAAAAAGTAAGGCTAGACAAACCCGGTAGCTCACATCTGTAATCCCAGCACTTCAGAGGCAAAGGCAGGCAGCCCTGGCTGTCCTGGAACTCGCTCTGTAGACCATGCTGGCCTTGAACTTAGAGGTCTGCCAGCCTTGAATTTAGAGGGCTCAGGGGCTCAGTATTATCACTCTTGAGTGCTGGGATTAAAGGTGTGTGCCACACCCACCTGTTGTAAGACCCTATTTCAATTTAAAACATTTAAAATAACATCATATGACCCAACAACCCTACTTTGAAGTGTATACTCAGTACAAATGGGAGAGGTGGTCCAAGAGATATATATCAGCATCACTCACAGTAGCCAAGGTATGAATGCAGCCCAGCTGTCCATCAATGCACAACCCACAAAGAAAATGTAGGTGCGGGGCATGGGGCCAAGGCTCAGTTGGTAGAGCTCTGGGCTCCAACTCTAGAGCCACATAACTGGATGTGGTGGTAGATGCCCTGCCTTTAAGGGAGTAAAATTGTGGGGCTCAGGGGCTCAGGGTTATCCTCGGTTATATACTGAGTTCCAGAACATCCTGTTCCTAACACGAAGGAAGGAAGGAGGGAAGGAAGGAAAGAAGGAAGGAAGGAAGGAAGGAGGGAAGGAAGGAAGGAAGGAAGGAAGGAAGGAAGGAAGGAAGGAAGGAAGGAAGGAAGAAAGGAAGGAAGGGAAGAAGGTTGAATTCTTAGAAGCAGGAGCTGTACTGCAGGAGTAGAGGTTAATCAAAGGTGCAATTTTTTTTGTTGTTGTTGTTATGAACTGATTAAATTCTGAAGGCTTAATATACAGTGTGATGTCTATTCCTAGTTGTCAACTTCTCTATGTATGAAATTAACTGGAATTAATTAATTCCATATCTACGCCTGTGAGAGATTTTTTTCTTAGTTTGAAGTGGGTGGATCCACTTCTAGTCTAGAAGATGTATACATATAAAAATAAGATGATGGGGGCTGGAGAGATGGCTCAGCAGGTTAAGAGCACTGACTGCTCTTCCAAAGGTCCTGAGTTCAAATCCCAGCAACCACATGGTGGCTCACAACCATCCTAACAAGATCTGATGCCCTCTTCTGGAGTGTCTGAAGACAGCTACAGTGTACTTACATATAATAATAAATAAATCTTTAAAAAAAAATAAGATGATGATGATGATCGTGATCATGATCATGATAACAATAACAACGAGTTAAAAACCCGCCTGGACGGATAGAACCCTGTCTAAAACAAACAAAAAAGAAACTAGACTTTAAAAATGAGCATTGTTTGATTACTGAAGGATGGTGGGGAAAGTTTAAATTCGGAAGCAGGAGACCAAAGTAAAACAAAGGTACAGATGGCAGAGCGGTGAATGGGCCTGACTTACATCACAGCACGGGGAAGAGCATCCAGTCCCATCTCAACAGCATGGGATAAGATCACAGCCTTGAAGCTTTGCTTTCTGAGCAATGGATGGACAAAAATTTGAGATAGGACATAGAACTATAGTTAAATATTAGAATCAACTATCTAGGCTTTTAAAATTTAATTTATTTATTCACTTTATAACCCAATATCAACCTTCCCTCTCCTCCCAGTAAGTCTTTCCCCATTTCCCTTAGAAATGGAAGCTCCCCTCTGGGCATCAGTGCCCCCATCCCCCTACCCACTCTCTCATCCCCCACCCCTCCATCTCCCCCCCCCCACCCCACTTCCCATATTAAGTTGCTGTGGGACTAGGCGCATCCTCTCCCACTGAGGCCAGACCAGGCTGTCTATTTAGGGGTGCAGGATCCACAGGTAGGCAGCAGGCTTAGGGACAGCCCCTGCTCCGTTGTTGTTTGGGGGTGGGGGGGTCGCTGCATGAGTAGGTTTTTTAAAATATATAAATTTAATTAATATTTTTTAGAGATGTCATTTTAATGAGGAGAGATGGGAAAAGAAGAGTGTAGAGGCAGGAAAACAAGTTCAGACATGACTGCACAAGTTTGGCGTGGGGTAGATGAGGAGAGACAGAGCTGTCATAGTGGCACCTGTCTGCCATCCAGCATTTTGGAGGTGGAGCAAGAGGATCAGGAGTTCAAGTTCATCCTTGGCTGCTAGGGAGAGTCCAGCCTGGGCTCTAGGAAGCCCTGTCTCAAAAGCTGGAAGAAGGCGGAGGGAGGCAGTATTAGGAAAGAGCTCAGCCTCTACAAGTATCACATATGATAAGCTGAAGCAACCAGCACTGCAGCAAGTTCTAGTCACAGGAACCCTGGCAACAGCCTCTCTATTACAGTTCCGGTTTCTTTCATCCATTGATGAAATATTCTTGCTTAAAATCAAGCTGTGTGAGAAAGCCCTTAAACACACAGTTGGGACTATGGGGTCTGAAGCTTATAGGTAAACCAAGGGGAATCAGTATCTCTACCTTTCCTTTTGACTGAAGGAAGACCATTATGGGATATTTGGGATGCTTTTTCTGTTTTGGAGGGTTTTGCTTTTGTTTTTGTTTTTTAAAGGGTTGTGTGGCTTATGGTTTCTTGTTATCTAGTCAACTCTAGATGCATGAATAGTATTTAAATGAACACATGTTCACAATTTTAATCCTGAACATTGAAATGTATTTCATGTAATTTTTCCATAGTATGAAAGTCTTCTTTTGAATTGCTACTACAATTTTAAATAGGAGGGAGGTCAAAAGATTTTTTGGATCAAAAATAAACAAACAAACAAACAAACAAACAGTAATGTATTGTTTTTGAAAGATTTATTTTCTTTCTTAATTGTGTGTTTAGAACAGGGTTTTTCTGTGTAGCCCTAGATGTCCTGGAACTAGCTCTGTAGACCACTCTGTCTGAGAACAATTTAAAACTGTAAAAACCAGCCAGTCATGGTAGTACATGCCTGGAATTCCAGTATTTAGGAGGCATAAACAAAAAGTAGAAATTCAAGGCTATCCTTGGCTACTTAAGGAGTCTGAGCTAGGCTGCGCTACTTAAATTCTGTTACAAATAAACAAATAAGACAGCAACAGCAGCAACAACAGAAAGCAAAACCAAAAAGCAGAATGTTGCGTTGTGGTGGTGCATGCCTTCCATCTCAGCACCTGGAAGGCAGAGGCAGGTGGGCCTCAGGGTTCGAGACTGGTCTTGTCTACAGAGTGAGTTCTAGAACAGCCAGGTTACACAGGGAGACCCTGTCCTGTCCTGAAAAAAAGACAAACCCCCAAAATAAACAAACAGAGGTGGTGCTGCAGTCCTTTTAAGCTTCTGGCTGGGGAAGCAAAGGCAGGCAGATCTCTATGAGTTTGAGACCAACCCCTATCTTAAAAAAAAAAAAAAAAAGGAAATAACCTCTCAGGATTGACCAGATGGTTCAGTGGGCCTTGTCAAAGCCTGCCGACCCATCTTAGATCCTCAGGGCCCAAGTGCTGGAAGGAGAAGACACACCCTACACGTGACCAACCTCCACATCCTATACAAATAAATAAATGCAACTTAAATTTAAATTTTATTTTATTTTATTGATTCATTTAGTTCTTTTGAGACAGGGTTTGTCTGTGTGTAATCTTAGCTATCCTGAAACTTGCTTTGTAGACCAGGTTGGTCTCAAGCTCAGGAATCCGCCTGCCTCTGCCTCTCAAACCCACTACTACAGTTTAAAACAATTTTCTTTTCTTTTAAAGAAAATATCCCTCATTCCTACAAACCAGTCCCAGTAAATAAGAGCAGCACCAGCAGCCAGACACAACAGGCGGCCTCTGTCTTCCTTTCACTCATCCTGGGTCCTTCTTGTGAGGTGCTGCAGCTAGGGGAGGGAATGCAAACCCCCAGCCCTTGCTACTGGATGTTATCAGAAGCTACCTGTGGTTCTCAAGTTATGCAAAAACAAAACTCAAGCCGGCAGGTGCAAGACACCCATTGCACAGCTTCTTCGCCATGCGTGTGATCCAGGTTTTTGTGTTAAGCTTAGATCTAGGTTCATCTCTGTTTCCTCACTGCCAAGCTAGCATCCTCTTACACTTCCTTGGGGACAGAGCTATAAGACTTGTGTAAATGGTTCTTAGATCCCAAGAACATGGTGAAAAGATAGACAGCGGGGTCCAGAGAGCATAGACGTTGATCACTGATTGTGTCTCACACACACACACACACACACACACACACACACACACACTTACCCTGTAAAGGAAAAATGGCTCTGTGCATTGATTTCCCTGGCTGACAGTGAGGATAAGCAGCTCTGTCAGCCATGGAAGTTGTTTGAAGATGTTGGGGGGGGAGGGTGTGCTCACATTGTTCTTGCTTCGGCCTTCCTTGTACTGTAGCGGGTTGGGATTCAGAAGCAACAGGGCAGGGCAAGGTAGTTGAGTAAGGAGAAAGGGTAGGAAGCCATCGAACTGGCCTGCTTCCCTCTAACACAGTGTTCACTGGGGTTAAGTAGACACAGCTTTCTGAATCTGTTTTGTTTTTAATAGATTTGGTTTCTGTATCGCAAGCCAGAAGCATCAGAGAGGTCATACTTCTCAAGTCCCTGAAACATGCGGGCCACTGTTTCAAGTCTTTACATGGCCTCATATTATCTAACTCGGCAGAGATGTTCTGGTGATTTCCACCCTGTAGCTATTGAAGCAGACGCTGCAAGTGTCCAAGGCCTGAAACAGAAGGCTCAGAACCTCTCTCCACTGGACTCTACAGCTAGCGTGCTATCTCCTAGGCTACCGTGTCTGCCTGGTCAGGTCAAAAACCTGCTGGTCACTTTCTTCTAGAATCCGTATTTCAGATTCTTGCTCAGATGATGTCCATTTGTATTTCCTGGTGGAAGAGGGGATGAAGTTAAACAGCGAATAAAAGGATGTTCGGAAGTATAAAATCAGAAATAAGTAAGAGGCTGGAGAGAGGGTTCAGTTAAGAGCGCTTACTTCAGCCAGGCAGTGATGGAGCACTCAGGAGGCAGAGGCAGGTGGATATTTGTGAGTTAGGGCCAACCTCTTCTACAGAGTGAGTTCCAGGACAGCCAGGGCTACACAGAGAAACCTGTCTCGAAACACCAAAGGGAAAAAAGCAAGAAAAATAGAAACACAAAAACAAAACACATGTAGTGTTCTTGCAGAGGACCTGGTTCCGTTTCCAGTAGGTAGTAGCATTGCCCCCTGGAACTTCAGCTCTGGGTAGCCCTATGCCTTCGGCCTTCCTGACCATCTGTGCTCACATACATGCACCCATGCACACTGGATTTAAAAAGGAAATGAAATAAACTTTGTAAAGAGAGAGGGAGGGGGGGAGACTGAAATCAAGAATCAAGAATGCTGTTCAAGGATCAACAGTACAGTATGACCATGGAAGATTTTGGATAAAGAGCAGTTTATCTCCATTGAACAGTGATCACAGCCTTGCTCTCATGTGCAGCACCGATGGTGGCCAAAAACCCTATCAGCCTCCCCTAAAACCTATGTTCAGCAAGATTCCCTAAAGAGTCCCATCCTCTCCAGTCCTGATCCAGTAGCCTTTGGGCCATTCTATTTCCCGTATAGGCCCTGAAGTGGATGCTGATGCGTGCAACATCCTTTTAGGCATTGAAGTCCCTTAGACAAATGGCTCCTGGGAAGAGAGAATATATCAAATGTAATCCTGACACATACAGAATTGAGTTCAGTTTGAACCCAGCTATCCAGGGATAAAAGGTGAGTGCCTTAACCCACCATGTTATCTGCATAGGAGTTTTCTATCTTAAATGGAACAGACATCCCTGCAAAACAATACTGGGCTGAGATTAATGAGTTACAGGTGACCCTCAGACACAGGAAGGTTGACTTTGGATAATCACCCAGAAAGGTCAAGAGCTTATCTGAATTCGCCACAAGTCTAGGATCTGGGTAAAAATAAAGGACGAGAAATACACCAGGGAGAGGCTTTCTTCAACCTTAGTCTGTGTTCCTGCTACTTCCTGCTAAGTGTAACCTTCAGCTGTGGTTACAAGCTCACAAACTATGTCTTTACATTGTGGAAAGAATATCAAAACCCTGCCTGCTTTACAGACGTCCAGGGCTCGGGATGTGACATAGCCCAATTCTATTTGTTGATATCCAGCTTTTGAAAGCATCAGCCTTTGAGAGTTGAACAATATTGGAGCTATAGGAGTCCCCTTTACCTGGAAATATCGAAGGTGTCTCACTTACTTCACTGTTTAAGGCTATCGTGTTCATAAACTGTCTCATCCATTAACCCAGTTGGAACTGTCTCTGTAAGGTAGAGTGATACTCCCCCATGGTGAGAACAGTGTTGTGTATTTCATTGGTCAGAGGTAAAGTAGGAATGTTTGGGGCAACTAGAGTGATGGCCAGTGGTGAAAAGCACTTCCAGAGGACCTGGCTGGATTCCCAGCACCCACAAGGTAGTTCATAACTGTCTGTAACTTCTGTGCCAGCCACCCTCTCTGGCTTCCTTCGGTCACTTCATGCACCCAGAGCACGGGCACACAAACAGGCAAAAAGTCATAAACATAAAATATGAAAATAGTTTAAAAGCAAAACAAAAGCTCAATAGTAACAGTATGACCATGGAAGGTTCTAGATAAAGAGCAGTGTAAGGACTCCACCACCCCTGGGAGAAGCCAAGGGAAGAAGGTGCACATACCTCTCAGACTGAAATAGAAGTTCAGAGTGCAAAGTGGAGTTTAAATGTGAGTAAATATCTAACAGCCCCAGGGTGTCCCCCCTGGCAGTCGGAATGCTGGCCCAGGTGCAAGGCAACAACACAGATACAAAGGCCCTGCCCTCAGGTGTTCCCGGCCGCCCCAAACCAGGAAGAGTTGAAACCAGAGGCCTTTTGAGAGCAAAACCTAAGAAACAATAGACTGAAATGAAGCATAGGGCGCAAAGTTGTCTTAGGGCCCTAGAAACCAGTGCAAACTCAGCTCATTAGCACATACAAAGAAAGAATGTGTTAATCAGAAGGGGGTTGGTCAGCCCTGGGAAGTCTAGAGAGTCCCCAAGGCCACTTTCTCCTAGCTTTGTCCTCAGAAGACAACAGCTGGCAGAGGACTCTCCTGGCTGGGCCTAGCAACAATTAAGTGTTCTTTTAAAGAAATCTGGGTGGAGTGCCTGCAGGCCTACATTGCTCTGGGCGAATGTCTCCATGCTGTAGATGATCTCTAAGGAGACTGGCATTGAGCCAGGTACAGACCCAAAGAAGAAGGATTTTGATTGCAGGGTTATGGGTCAGGGAAAGTAGTCCTAGGTCTAAGAGACTGGGATGCTTAGCGGATAAGGGGAATCCTTCAGACAGGATAAGCGGTTGGCCCTGAAGTCACACTGGCAAGATCTCGGATTGTAGCCTATTTAAGGGATGGAAAGAAAGCCAGTATGGCTGGCCCAGAGAGGTTGCAGATAATAAAAGATAATGTTTATTGAGTTCTTTGTAGTTGCCAGACACCACGGAAAGCAGGTGACTCTCTTAATTTTCATCCTATAAGATAAGCACTATCTTCATTCCTTTTTGACTGAAGAGGAAACTACGGCTCATACAAGTGAATAAATCCTCAGAGCTGGAAAGCAGAGGAGCAGGATCCGAGGCATGGAAGTGTGTGGTCCGTCTTATCAGATCCTCATACTCAACGCAGGGGTTGAAGGGGCCAGACCTTTGTAGAACTAGTAGGTGGAGGATTTTGTCTTCTAAGAACAATGTGCAGTTTTAAAAGAGTGACTGGCTCAGATGTTTCCTTTGAAGAAAATCGCTCTGGCCAAGGTGGGACAGAGTCACTCAGCCGCAGCGTCTGAAGCCTGGAGTTTGCTTTCCGTTTCTGCACTGAAAACGAGAGAACTGTACTTTCCTTCAGACTTCTGGAATTTTGCTCACCCACAGGGTCATTTCTTTCTTTCCTTCTTTCTTTCCTTCTTTCTTTCTTTCTTTCTTTCTTTCTTTCTTTCTTTCTTTCTTTCTTTCTTTCTTTCTTTCTTTCTTTCTTTCTCTCTCTCTCTCTCTTTCTCTCTCTCTCTTTCTCTCTTTTTTTTGGATTTGCTTTTTTTTTTTGAGACAGGGTTTCTCTGTATAGCCCTGGCTGTCCTGGAACTCACTCTGTAGACTAGGCTTGCCTGGAACTTAGAAATCTGCCTGCCTCTGCCTCCCAGAGTGCTGGGATTACAGGCGTGCGCCACCACTGCCCGGCCACAGGGTCATTTCTTACTTTCCATTACTGTCCTAGTTTTTGAGCACGATGAAACTGGGAATCCTTAATTCAAGAGGGAGAGCCTACTCCGGGTGGGGCTTGAGGTATTTGCATTCCTACCACATTGACATTCTTTTGTTGACTTCGAGAGGATGTACAGCGTGGTCTTGGTGCATCTGACTTAGTGCATCTGCAGCAGGCCCTTTGCTCTGAGGAGGACTCATTTGATATTGTTGGGGTCCAGTAGTCACCCCATAAACCACACGAACTCCAAACTCACTTAAACAGGGATGGTCTCCTGAGTGCACACCCCAAGACTGATTGGTCAAGGCCACAGCTCAAAGCTGGGCACTGGACATTTCTCAGGGTCAGCTTCTAAAGGCTAAAATTGCAAAACAAAACAAAACAAAACAAAACAAAGCAAAAACAAAAACAAAAACAAACAAAAAAAATGAGCTTATATGCAGGTGCCGGAAGTGTGGCCCAGTGGTCAGCCCTGACTCAAGCCATTTTAGACATCGCAGTTCATATTGACCTTTAATTTGATGGGTCCTAAGTGAGATTTATAGTTGTGGAATTTTGTAAGATTAATGAACCTCATAACATACAGAACACAACAGGGTATTTAGCCAGCATGAACCTGCCCTGAGTCAAGTTATTTTTCTGTGCCAATGACTGGCAGGTATATTATAGCAACAATATGAAATCATGAGCATGGAACAAAATGGCCACAGTTATGCTGGGGTGGGGAACAAGCTTCAATATGTGTGTGTGTGTGTGTGTGTGTGTGTGTGTGTTGAGGTCTTTGTGATTGCCAGACACCACAGAAAATAGGTGACTCTTGTAATTTTCATCCTATAAGACAACCACTGTGTTCATTCCTTTGTGACTGAAGAGGAAACTATGGCACATACAAGTGAGTAAATCCTCAGATACACCCACACAAACACCCCCCACCCCCCACCCACACACACATATACAACACATACACAGACACACACAGTATTTCTGGTTTACAATATTAAAGATCAGGCTTTGTTTAGGCCACAATAAATTTGCCAAATAATGACTTCTCAATGGCTATGCAAGATGGAACCTTCTGCTTTTTCACCAGAAGTGACAAGTGACAGTCCATGGCAGTTAATGTCACTGGGGCTGAATATAGCAGTCACAAGTTGTCCTTGTCTTCTTGGGTTTTGTTTTGTTTGTTTGTTTTGTCCCCTACCACTTCCCATACAAAGAATCAAGTTTCAGCAGGTAGGTAGTGTTAGGAGTGTCTTCTGGGATCAAGATAAGGACTTATGGATAAAAACTCACGTGAGCATTGTAGGCTCTCAAGCCTAAGGGGCTGAGATATAAAGTAAAGGTGTTAAAAGCCCAGTTACTATAACCGGAGAGGAATAAGGAGTCCAGCCTCTTGTTTCACAGTGGAAACCCGGAGTAGGAACCATGTAGAGGAGAGATGCCGACCTGGACCACAGGGAAGAGATAAGAAAGCTTTGTGACTAACCGGGGATGGTAAGCCTTTAATCCCCACATGTGGGAAGCATATACCTTTAATTCCAATGCTTTGGAGGCAGAGGGATCACTGTGAGTTTGAGGCCAGCCAGGTCTACATTATGCATTTTAGAATGGCCAAGGCTACACAGAGAGAACTTGTCTCAAAAAAAACCCTAAATAAATAAGTACATGTCATGTGACTACTAGGAGTCTCTAATGACCCAGCATAGTGAGAGAAAGAAGAGATCTGAGCCCTATGCTCCCAGATACTCCAGGCTGAGGCAGGGGGATGGAGAGACACCACCCAAGAGACAGACAAAGAAACAGTCTAGGGCATAAGACTGACAACGAGATTGTCAAGGTGAGGTCCTTGGAATGTTCTTAGAAAGGAAGTAGGAGGAGTAGGTGTGTGCTTTGAGAGAATGGGAGATATTCCTAGCCACCATATAACCACAGATCAGACATTCATAACTTCTCTGAGGAATTTTGTTGGCAAGAGGCACGTGTGCCACTCAGAAAATGAGTCTCAGCCTGACCATGCTGGCACATGCCTTTAGTCCCAGCACTTAGGAGGCAGAGCCAGGAGGACCTCTTGAGTTCAAGGCCAGCCTACTCTATAAGAGTGAGTTCCAACACACCCAGGGCTACACTGAGAAACCCTATTTCAAAACAAAAAAAACCAAAACCAACCAACCAAACAAAAAATAAACAGCAAACAACAGTAAAAGTTTCAAAGTCCCAAGTTTCAGGAGTCAGTTCTCTCTGCTGTGGATTTCATGGGTCAAACTCATGAGATTAGGCCTTGGTGGCAAATGTTTTCATTTGCTGAGCCATTACGAAGCCTTGACCTTGTTTCTAGGTGAAGGAAATAAGATGTGCTTTAGCAATGGTCTAGCAGAAGCAATAGGAGAGCGAGGTGTGATGTAGTGCCCAAATGGTAAAACTGGCCTTGCTTGGTTGGGAGCCCAATGGTTCATTCAAAGTCTAATAAAGAACCAACGCTGGTACTGATGAGTCCGATGTATGGGAGTCAGATATGGAGAGTCAAGGTGCTTCAATACTTGGATGACATGGAACGTAACTGAATGATTAAGAGCCCAGCATGTTAAGGAGTCAAGCAAAGGATGCAGGAGTTGCTGAGGAGAGCAAACAGAGGATGGAAGGAATAAGGCGGCGAGCCAAGGGCGGCAGCTTCCTCCCTAGTCTGTACTCTCTCTTGTCAGTCAAGTCTGTGTTACTTCGTGGTGGGGGCTCGTGTCTGATAGGAACTGTACCACGTGTGCCTTTAGCGCCAGGCCAGCCAGCAGAATTGTGCTACTCGCAGGCACCTTTACTTGTGGAAGGGCAGATCGTTCTATCTAATTTAACCAGACATGATAGATACTATTTGCTAGTACCGCAGTGCAATGAGAGAAGAGACAGGGATTGGAGGAGCTTAGAGAGGTACTCATGGGTGAAACAGAATTTGAGCAGACTAAAGAGAAAACTGAGCTTTTGAGACAGGTGAGGGTACTGACCCTGTGGCAGGATCCACATGGTAGAGACAGTGAGTCCTGGTGGAATCAGAATATATACAGCCTTTCCTTCATAAACCTCCCCAGATATTTCCTTGTTGGTTCAAGCAGGGGGGAAAGAGAAACACCTGCCAACTTCAGTTTGATTCCATTTTGGAAGGAGAAAAACAGTTTTCAAGAAGCTCTTCCCACACTTATACATGTAGGATACATGTACCGGTACTTGTGTCACACAAAATAATAATACTCCCAAATGCATTTTAGTTTAAAATGTTATTTTATTGTCATTGTGCAGGGTCTCCCTCCATAGCTCAAGCTAGCCTTGAACGCAAGGAACCTCCCACTTCAACTGCTCAGTACTGGGGTTAGAGGCATGCACTGTTACACCTACCTTTAAAATCTTGATGTTTAAATGATGTTTTTACATGTTGATGAAAATAATAACACACACACACATGCACAAACACACACACACACACACACCTCAAAGAGCTCACGTGCACTTTTTTCTTCCTCCTTCCCATGCATTAGGATGGTGACCCCTCCCCCCATGCCCACGAGGGTGGACTCTCCGTGGTTCTTTAGAGGTTTTTGAGAAAAGACAGGGTCCCCAAGAGAGCAGGATAAGATGAAAAGCTAGGGAAGGAGAAGACAGGAGAGAAAATCTTTTAGAGAGAAAAACAATTAAACCTGAGGATTTACATGGATGCTGTCAAGAAATGTCCTTGTGGGGAAGGTGTGGTACACTGCAATCACTTCACGGGGAATGCCATCTCCTAGGCTTTTGTGTGGCCAACACAAGGTGGGTATTTACCTAAAGCTTATCCTGCAGGAATTCTCCTATTTGTGGATTAAGTCAGCTTCCTATCGCTGGCTCTCTGGTCATTAACCAAGTGTGGACTTTTGAATCAGAAGCAGACCCTTTAGTCCATTCGGGCTGGCCATTCAGTGTACATGTGGTAGAACCGGGGCCTGGCAAGGTGAAGTCTGCTCTTTCTATGTCACTGCCTTAATTCTGGGGCCATGTTCCAGCCTCTGGCTGTGGTCATAGCACCGTCCCATGATTCCGTTGAAGATCTGTGTCCTACTCTGTATTAAAAGCCCTTCTTTATTTGAAGGTTGAGCTGCTTCTCTGATGGCCCAGGGAACTGGAACACAGAAAGCGCAACAGGGAGAATTTGGTATTTTGAAAAATATCTTATACACACACACACACACACACACACACATGTATGCATGCATCACCTGCATCACACTCACACTGTATGTGCACCTCTCTCCTCCTCCACTCTTTGGGTCTTCAGGCTCGGCATAGCACCTTCCCCAGCTAAGCCAGCTACTGACTCTTTTATGTGTTTAATGTGCACTGATGCTTTACGTAAGTGTGTGCCTATGAACCATTGGCATGCCTGGTGTCTGTAGAGGCCAGGAGGAGGTATCATAGCCCCTGGAGCTGGAGTTACAGGTAATTGTCAGAGTCATAGATGGGTGCTGGGAATGCAACCTCGATCTACCACAAAAACAAAACAAAACAAAACAAAGCACCAGCAAAGGCTCTTAACCCTGTCTCTCTCACCCTACAAGGGTAGTCCAGGCTGGCCTTGAACTTGGGATCCTCCTGCCTCCATTTCCCTTAGAACTCTACCAGAGGTCATCACCACGGCTGATCTGGCTTGTTTCTCAAAGTGGATATAAACTGTACTCAAGGTGCTGAGTGCATAGCTGAGCTGCATAGCACTGGACTGGTGGCTACAAGGCCCCGGGTTCTATTCTCAGCTCTAGAAACTAAGGTAAATGTTGCCCATAAGAAAGGATTGACGTTGTGCTTTCCTGGCATGCATGGAGCCCTGGGTTCCATCTTCTGTAACATAAACCAACATGGCGGCACAAATGTGTCATCCCAGCACTCAGGAGGTAGAAGAGCAAGTATGTTAGGATCAACTCCTGGGATACTTCATCTCACCGAAAGGTCAGGATTGGGGATGAGGGAGGAAGGAGATTTTCATTTCTCTTGGAATAAGTTTTATACAAGAAAATTGAACCAGGAGTGGTTGTTCATGCCTGAAATTTTAGCACTGGGAAGCTGAGTCAGGAGAACATCTGCGAGTTGGAGGCCAGCATAGTGAGTTTCAGTACACCATGGACTAGAGAGGCTATTAACTATCTAGACTATATTTAAAACAACAACAACAACAGCTGGATCTGGTGGTGTACACCTTTAGTCCCTGAGCTTGGGAAGGAAAGGCAGGCAGATTTCTGAGTTTGAGGTCAGCCTGGTCTAAAGAGTGAGTTCCAGAACAGTCAGGGCTTACACAGAGAAACATACAAAAGCTAAAAACAAAAACAAAACAAAACTGCCAAAGAAACTCCTATAGAACCTGGCTAATGGCTAAGACTATGCCTGTGTGGTCACTTCGATTAGGTATTGCTCCCTGTGTACCTACTATGGTAGGTTAGTCTTTGTTAGATTATATACCTATTTTTTTTTCACACTGGAAATGGAACTCAGGGCTTCCTACCTTCTAGACAAGCACTGTACTATTGAGCTATATCCCCATGTCTATATTATTTTCTGTCCAAAATGTAGGGTTATTATTACTTTTGTACAGTGATTATACTGGAATCCTCTACTTGTAAAATATTTAAATTGACAGACATGCAAAAAGTTTTTGGCATATAACAGATGCTTAATAAATGCATTTGGCATATAACTGGTGCTTAATAAATGCATTTGGCATATAACTGGTGCTTAATAAATGCTGATTACTCTTTTTACTCATCATGCCAAGGCTCCAGAGGTTTAAAAGTTTATTTGTAGGTTTTGAGCTGTTCAGAATTGCAACAGTAAGGCCAGTGTAGTTATGATTAGAACCATTTGATATTGTGTATTCAATTTTGTAATGTAACCTGATATCAGCAGCCAAGATCTTTGTCCTGAAGGGATTTCAATATTCAGCAAAGTGGGCTGATTTAACAGCCGTTAATTCTGAGAGTATGTTCAAGTTCAAAGTCTGTCTGTTTTAAATGTAAATTGCTCTTTTTCATGTATTTTGTATTGGAATTTAGGAACAAATGCTGTCACTTTTCTTTCTCTTTGCATGGGATTGCAGGAGCTTTTATTATCACAGAGCCCTATTATTGTGATACCTCACACAGGGAATGCACACTCTGACATTAGGCACCAAATTGCTGGAATATCCTGTGTTTTCTATTCATTAAACCCCCAAAGCACTATGTGCAAATTCGCTTACTTTAATTACACACCTCAGGGATACACACACCAAAACTAAAACTAATAAATAAATAAATAAATAAAAATAAAGAAGAAGAAAGAAAGAAAGAAAGAAAGAAAGAAAGAAAGAAAGAAAGAAAGAAAGAAAGAAAGGAGGCAGGCAGACAAAAAGCCAGGTCTTTGCCAAAATTCCCCCAGCCCCTAAACTGGTAAACACTTATTTTCAGTGGAGATATCTGCTATTAATTCATATAGTGACTTTCCCAGCCGAAGTAATGAGCTCACAGCGAGCAAACAGGAGCCTCGGGCAGTCGGCCCATCTCCTATTTGCGTGTTTGTTTCTCAGCAGTTGAAGAACGTTTGTGTATTTCCCCAGTGCGGAGGCTTCAGGTGTCTCTGTTTTCCAAAGAGCTGGTAGATTGATTGGTGCCCCGAGAATTAAGGGGGAGGGGGATCACCAAACCAAACTGCTTATTAGGGCCCAGGAGCAAAGTATCTCTATCAACCTTATCAACTTACGGATTGTACTGAAAAGAGGAAAAAATTCAGACGTAGAAGAGAAAATGTGAGATCTTTCAGGAATTTTCTGGAGGATAATTTAAAAAAATTTTTTTTGTTTTGTTTTGTTTTTGAACTTGTGCTGGGGAACCAGAGCACTGAACTAAATGCTCAACACCCCCAAACTAACAGAAATTCTAAACTAAAACAACAACAACAACAACAACAACAACAACAACAAAAAACCTGTATTGCTCCATTAAGCAACTACGGAATAAAACATATTAGAAAGCTTTAAGTGCCCCCCCCCCCCCAAACCCGGTTGGGAATTTTTTTTTTTAAATCTGGTATAATTACAAGCTTTGGAATGTAGACAATAAGAAAAGAAACAGCTCCCCCCCCAACACACACCCCCCAGACAAATGTGACAAAGAGCAGGATAATTCACAGGTTCACAGATTCTTCTGTGTGCAACGCTTTGAATAAAAGGTGGTTTGTGTAGAGCGGCATCCACGAAGGCTTCCTGAAGAGTGAAGGAGAAACAGTTAAATCAACATGTGAAATAGCAAAGTCAATATATTGATTAATTCCTATGACCACAGAGCTATCTACTTAACAGTCAATTAACTATTTAACATACTTCTTGATACAAAAGAAGTTAAAAAGATATAATCAATAATTGCAGGTTTAATGTCCCTTTAGTGTAATCATGGATACAGGTTTTAATCTATTGTCAAGGAATGAAGCATTTACCATTTTAATGAAAGTGTGATTTTTATTACCCCCCCCCCAAAAAAAAAACCAAGAAAAAAAGTTGCTTGTATTCACAGCGCTTAAAAAAAAAAATCAAGGTTTAACCACGTCTGAACCTTTTTTCCTAAATGAAATTTTTAGCAGATACATGATTTTTTTTTAGCAATGAATAAATGAATAACATGTATAAGAATTTTTTTTGTTCTATAAGCAGCAGCAATGCCCTATTAACTTTGACAGACAACTTGGCATTAGCCATTTTAAAATCCAACGTGGGATAAAGCTATGCATTACTAGTCTCCCTACATTTTTTTTGTCAAGAGATGAACATTTTGCCAGATTTTTAATAACAGGCCGGGAGCTCTGTCAGTCAGTTTGTTTAGCCCCTGCAAGGTTTCGTCTGTGACTGTCTACCACCCCACTGGGTGGAGCCCCGCCCGTCCCAGCTCCCTGCTCTCCTCCCCTGCAATTACGCAAAGTCAACAGCAATCACTCCCACCGCCTTGAGGTACCTGCGCTATCAACAGTGCGGATTCCAGGCGCGGACAAGCTTTGTTTGTTACTGCCTCCACACCCCAATTAGGACTTTTTTTTTTTTTCCTGCCCTAGTAATTTAGCACCAACGCCCTGGGTGGACCAGATAACTCTTTTTAAAAAGCGCGTTTAAGTCATTCTTCGGCCCATCCCCCGCTCCTGGCCCAACCCAATTAATTCTTGCTCCATCCTCTTTTCACTACTTCCTATACCGGCACCCCCAATCCCAACACCCACCCTTTCCCCCAAAAGGAACTCTTAGGAAGAAATTGAAGTCTGGCAGAAGGCAAGTGCTGCGGCTAACTGCTAACTAGTTTCCATGCCGACTGTAGCCTGTGCTGAGGAATGCAGGCTGCCACACCGAACTCAATGAGAAGAGGAGAAAATGTGCAAGCAAGACTCGTTTGGTCGTGATGCTGGGGAATCCGAGACAGGGCTGTTGGTATGGAAAAATCTCACTGCATGCAATTTGCAAACATGCCAACTCAATAGCATGTGATGGGCGCTGCATGGAATGTAGAGGTCTTGAGGTCTTAAAGGGCTGAACAAGAAAAAGAGAAATACTGTGTTCTGGTCCATGATCAACGTGTACGAAATACGGGATTTATTAATTTGACATGAGAATCTGTGCACCTATAAAAATGATTAAACTTTTCTGTCAGTCTGCTTCTTCTGAGTCCGGTCCTCAGCCCTGGCACTTTCCTTTGGACTGGTTCATTTGAAAAAAAGAAAGTCATTTCTGTTATGAAAGTCAAGGAAAGAACTCACGGGGCTTCCGGATTGTGTTGTCAAAGAGGTCTGAGGATGAAAACAAAACAAAAGAGGAAATTTCCCTTAGTATGCTGGACAGAGTGGCATTAATTTACGTGGAGCAAGATGGAGGCAGGATTCAGCTCAGGAAAGCAAGATTCAGCTGGGGTCCCTGACAGAGGCTGGTTGGTGTTTCTATCAGGCTGCTTTCAGGGAGACCCCTTTGGTCTGGAGATGAGGTGATTTTTACTCAGTGCGCCAGGGACACTGAGGAGGGTAGATTCCAGGGTTGTCCTGGACCTGATGGCTCTGTCCACACCCACAGCGTCTTGTATCCAAATCCCCTCTGTCCCACACACTGATGTGAACCTGGGACTACCTGGATTTCCCAGAGTGGGCAGAAGTGTTTTCTAAAGTGGGGGTGACTTGGGAATATTCCTCCTACCTCACCCTCACATCAGGACAATTTTTTTTTTCTGCATGGCTTTTTTGGTCTTCCACATTGGTTGGTTCCAAACTGTCCTGCATATCGCTGGCAAAATAGTTTCTCGTGCTTGCCAACTCAACCCTGTCTTTTCATGGTTTCGTGGCCCAAGGCCTCCCTATGGCTCCTCATTGCCATGGCAACCACATGTCCTGGATTTTTCAGGACTTCACCCCCCCCCCCTTAATTCAAATATTCTGTCATGTGGTCAAACCATGTGTCAGATCATATGCCAAAAGATATGTCCTGATTTTAGTTTTTAAATATGGCTACTACGAATTGCTCCCAAGACGCCTGTTGTTTGTCTTTCCTTCTATCATCAAAGCTAAGGCTTCACTTTCAACATCTATTTTTTTTTTTTAGTACTCGCAGAGTTGCTGTTACATAAGCATCAACATGGATTATTTTGTGTCTGTGCAGAAGAACAAGATAGGAGATATTATGCTCCTTTATGGATGAGAAAATTTAGGGACAATCTGGTTAACTATCATTCCCATGGTGGCCAGATGACTCACCTAGTGACTCTCATCTCTTTTTTCTCTCCCAGCATGTGGTGCTTTTTATTCTAGATTTGTTTACTATCTAGGTTCCAGAAAAAGTCTTTTAGGAGACTGACAGTAGGAGACAGGCTCTCTTCTGAATTAAGCTTCATGTCCACTTATGAAGTTAAAGCAAGAACGAGGAAGAAGCCGGCCAGTGGTGGCGCACGCCTGTAATCCCAGCACTCTGGGAGGTAGAGGCAGGTGGATTTCTGAGTTCGAGGCCAGCCTGGTCTACCGAGTGAGTTCCAGGACAGCCAGGGCTATACAGAGAAACCCTGTCTCGAAAAACCAAATCAAAAAAAAAAAAAAAAAAAAAAAAAGAACAAGGAAGAAGGACTTTAACTAGAAAGCCTGGGTAGCCAAAGGCTGGCAATGGCTTCCACACATTTGCAAATGGAGAAAGAGACAGGAATTGCAGAGAACTGATTTAATAGTAATATTTAAAGATAAATTTATTTAACTAAATGTGTGCTTTTTTTTTTGTTTGTTTGTTTTTTCTTTTTTGTTTCTGTTTTGTTTTATTTTGGCACAAGGTTTCTCTGTGTAGCCCTGGCTGTCCTAGAACTCACTCTATGGACCAGATTGGCCTCGAACTCAGAGATCTACCCACCTCTGCCTCCTGAGTGCTGGGATCATAAGATGTGCACCATTACCATGCCTGGCAATATTCTTATGAAAAATTCTCAAAAATAGATTCTGGGGGCTGGAGAGATGGCTCAGCTGTTGAAGAAGTGTGCTGTCCTCGCAGAGAACAGCATTCTGTCTCTAGTCCCCACAGCAGGCAGCTCCCAACTGCCTGGCTGTAGGCAGCCTAACGCCTTCTTCACTCCATGCGTGTGCAACTCCTTACACGCTACAGAGATAAACAGAGAAGTTGACATTTTAAAGGTGTTCTGAGAACTTTTATGCTAGGTTTCCCAGCGTGGACAAGTCCCTCGTTTCTGACCACCTTTCTCCCTGTGCTTGGGATTAACTGGCACATGCTATCAAGGGCTAGAGTTCCGTCCCCACTCTTAATAGTTAATTTTGTAGAATTTTAAAAGGGAATTTATGTGTGTGTGTGAGTTTGTATATGTGTACCTGGGTGGTGGTGCCCATCAAGCCTCTGTATCTTGGAGGGTAGAGGCAGAGAGTCCCTTGGAGCTGGAGTTACAGGCAGCCCTGAGCTTTCTTTTCTTTTCTTTTTAAGATTTATTTATTATTATTTGTAAGTACACTGTAGCTGTCTTCAGACACTCCAGAAGAGGGCATTAGATCTCACTACAGATGGCTGTGAGCCACCATGTGGTTGCTGGGATTTGAACTCAGGACCTTCAGAAGAACAGTCAGTGCTCTCTTAACCGCTGAGCCATCTCTCCAGCCCAGCCATGGGCTTTCTAATGTGAGCACAGAGAGTCAAACTTGGGTCCTCTGTAAGAGCAGTATGAACTCCTACACCAAGCCATGGATGTCCCATGATTTTTGTTTGTTTGTTTGTTTTTGAGACAAGATCTTGCTATTTAGTACAGGCTGGCCTGGAATTTCCCATCCTCTTGCCCAAGCTTCCAAGTGCTTAATTTCAAGGGTATTCAACCCTTACTGCCTTCACCAGCACGTGTTTTGTCTCAGGAGCTACAGTGTCTAGAAATCTGAGGGTGACAATCGATAAAATTATTTAGAAATGGGAATGCAACCAGAGTTACTTTGAAAACAGAAAGAAGCAGGTAGATTATTTTTTGCTAGACAGGAATGGAAGGGATTGTTTTAAAGCAGAGAGGGGGCTTACACTCTAGGTGTTGTTTCTTCAGTCTCAATGCTTTGCCAAAACTGGATAGGAAGAGGCAATGGTACAGGACTGGAGCAAGTGACAGTCTACAGCAGATACAGCTTCTTGGGCAGGTTGTCCTCCTGCTGTGACAATAGCCTGGCTGTACACCGTGAAGTGCACCCTTTTCTGCTAGGATAACTAACATGTCTGCATAAGAGCTGTTGGTGTGGAAGGTAGAGACTTAGAGTCAACGGTTTGAGATTCTTGCCATGATCAGATAGAAAACAAACTTGGAAAAGCCAAAATGCACAGACACTGTTTCACATTCTTTTTAAAAGTCCCGATGTCTCTTTCTGTCTTTCCTTTTTAAAATTTTTTAACTATTTATTTTTTGATGCATTTTAATTTTATGTGCATTGGTCTTTTGCTTGCGTGCATGCACATCCCATCTGAGGGTGTCCGATCTCCTGGAATTGGAGTTACAGACAATAGTGAACTGCCACGTAGGTGCTGGGAATTGAATCCAGGACCTCTGGAACAACAGTCAGTGTGCTCTTTTTTTTTTTTTTTTTTTTAAAGATTTATTTATATGTAAGTACACTGTCACTGTCTTCAGATACTCCAGAAGAGGGCATCAGATCTCGTTACAGATGGTTGTGAACCACCATGTGGTTGCTAGGATTTGAACTCAGAACCTTCAGAAGAGCAGTCAATGCTCTTAACCACTGAGCCATCTCTCTAGCCCCAGTCAGTGTGCTCTTAACTGCTGAACCAAATCTCCAGCTCCCTTTCACCCACTTCGCATTCTTAATTGCTTTATAATTTAATTTTAAACTCTACTATGCAGATAATATTAAGAAAAGATATATATTTTTAGCTGGGCTGAGTATAGGAGGTTGTGGCTTGAGAGGTTGACACTAAACTATGCTACAGTGAGAGGTTCAGACCCTATCCCCAAAACAAAGCAGGAAATAAATCACGTTGGAGGTGGGTAGTTTGGAAGGGTTGACACAGTCTCATTTTGTAGTCAGGACTGTCTTTGAAGCTGCTGTGTTCTTCTGGCCTCTGGGTCCCAGGTGTTCAGATTGTAGGTATGAGCTATCAGAGCCTGCTCTATATTACCTAGTCTTTTGTTTTGTATTTTTTTGAGATAGGTTTTCTCTAGATGTTCTGGAACTTGCTCTGTAGACCAGGCTGGCCTTGAACAAAGGCAGAGATTCCCCTGCCTCTGCATCCTAAGTGCTGGGGTTAAAGGTGT
Organism: Apodemus sylvaticus; assembly: GCF_947179515.1. NCBI lineage: Eukaryota > Metazoa > Chordata > Mammalia > Rodentia > Muridae > Apodemus > Apodemus sylvaticus. The sequence goes on along the minus strand of NC_067479.1, from coordinate 79,236,782 downwards.
ACACCACCATCTGGACAAGTAAAATTTCTTAACGTGATGGAAGGTTTTGTTTTATTTTCTAGTAATGGTGGAGAAGCCCAGGGCTTCCGGCATGTGAGTCAACTGCTCTAGCACTGGGAAGTCTCTACCCCCAGATCCACAAACCTACTTACAATGATTAAAGAAAGAAAATTAGAATTGGCATGTAGCATGTAGTTCAGTGGTACAGCTTTTGCATGCTGGAGGGCCCTGGTTACATTCAAACAACCCACACACATGCAGTATATATATATTGCCATACACACTCACACATAGTATATATATATATATATATGTATATATATATATATGTATATATATTTATATATATATATACACTGCCATACACTCTCACACGCAGTATATATATATACACTGCCATGCACACTCACACACAGTATATATATACACTGCCATGCACACTCACACGCAGTATATATATACACTGCCATGCACACTCACACGCAGTATATATATACACTGCCTTGCACACTCACACGCAGTATATATATACACTGCCATGCACACTCACACGCAGTATATATATATATACACTGCCATGCACACTCACACGCAGTATATATATACACTGCCTTGCACACTCACACGCAGTATATATATACACTGCCATGCACACTCACACGCAGTATATATATATATATACACTGCCATGCACACTCACACACAGTATATATATACACTGCCATGCACACTCACACGCAGTATATATATACACTGCCATGCACACTCACACGCAGTATATATATACACTGCCATGCACTCTCACACACAGTATATATATACACTGCCATACACACTCACACGCAGTATATATATACACTGCCATGCACACTCACACGCAGTATATATATACACTGCCATGCACACTCACACACAGTATATATATACACTGCCATGCACACTCACACACAGTATATATATACACTGCCATGCACACTCACACACAGTATATATATATATATATATATATATATATATATATATATATATATATATATGCCATGCACACTCACACACAGTATATGCCTACTGGGGTCTAGGCAGGAACAGTGAACAAAGAGAACAGTCCAGTTTATTTTAAAGGAGAAAGTGGATGGAATTGGATGGTCTGGGAATGGGAAGCAAGCTAGAAAGGACAGAAGGCTTCATAGAAAACAGCTAGGAGGGCTGGAGAGATGGCTCAGTGGTTAAGAGCACTGCCTGTTCTTCTAGAGGTCCTGAGTTCAATTCCCATAAACCACATGGTGGCTCACAGCCATCTGTTTTTGTTTTTTTTGTTTGTTTGTTTGTTTGTTTTTTGCTTTTTTTGTTTTTTTGTTTTTTTTTTTTTATTTGGTTTTTTGAGACAGGGTTTCTCTGTGTAGCCCTGGCTGTCTTGGAACTCACTCTGTAGACCAGGCTGGCCTTGAACTCAGAAATCCACCTGCCTCTGCCTCCCAGAATGCTGGGATTACAGGTGTGCACCACCACCTCCCGGCTAGCTCACAACCATCTGTAATGGGATCCAATGCCCTTTTTTGGTGTATCTGAAGACAGCTACAGTATACCTTAAATAAATAAATCTTAAAAGAAAAAAGAAAAGAAAACAGCTAGGAGAGGGTGCTTTAAATATCCAGTGGGTGTGTGTTATATTTACTGCAAGTTAACATGTAACACACACACACATACTGGGATATTTTTATTTTTGGTGTTTCTGACTCAGAGCATTACAGTGTGATACCCTCATGGTCCTTCTGCCATAGTCTATGTGCTACGATTACAGAAGAGGTGGCAACTGTTCACAAAACTGCAACCTTTCTTTTTCTTCTGGAACTCACTGTGTAGATCAAGCTGATCTGGAATTCCCTGAAATCTGCCTGCCTCTTGAATCCTGAATTCTGGAATGAAAGGAATGCACCATCACACTCAGTTTAAACGAGAACTTGTTGTTAAGACAGGTTCTCAAGTAGCTCAGCCCAACCTGGAACTAGATGAGTAACTGAGGATATCTTGCCCTTTGATCCTCTGATATCCATGTTCTGAGAGCTGGGATTACAGGTGTGTGCGGTACCTTGCTTAAAGTGGTGGGGATCGAACCCAGGGCTCCCTGCATGCTATGCAATCATTCTATGATCTGAGCTGCCCCGAGCCCTAAACTCTTTTTCCCTGTCTACAGCTTTGGGGACAGAACTCAGGGCCACCATCTGCCACCCAGCCACAACCCATTGCATCCAGCAATGGAAGTACCCAGTAACTAAGCATGATTACTCGACATGCGGACAGTGACTGAGAACATGAAATCCTTGGGTTGCCTCCTTCCAGGGTCCAGCACAGATGACATTTATTTTATCACACAAAGACTGAGTTGTCAGCTTGTCTTAGGCAGCTCTCCTTCCCCTTCATGGACTGATTTGAACTAGGAACACTCTGTCATTTCTTTTTTCCTAACTTTTTGGCTACTGTACTGCTTGAAGCATGATAGCCTGAGACAGTGGTGATCGGCCTTCCTAATACAGCAACCCTTTAATGTAGTTCCTCATGTTGTGGTGACTCTAACCATAAAAAGATTTTCGTTGCTCCTTCATAGCTGCAATTTTGATACTGTTATGAATCGTAAATATCGGATATGCAGGGTATCTTGACCCACAGGTTGAGAACTGCTGATGTAAAGAACCTAGCTAAGCTTGAATGTCTGAGAGCAGAGCTTGGTTCAGTGAGAGGAAAGAACTAGGGAGGGACTGAGTGGTATTTAGAAAACAACTTTCCCTCACAGTCTCTCTAATGACATGGTCGGGTCGGTTCTATTTCTGCCGATTAGTGAAAACATTGCAGAAAATGTGGCCATTTCAGGAGGGAGGGCGATTTTTAGTGACTCAGAAAATAGCCATATGTCATTCTAGCTTCTTTATTTATCCCCAAAATAAGGACAAGTACTCAGTCATGAAGTTTGTACGGAGATAACTCAGCATGATAAAATTGTTTAAACACGAGGTTTCTTTTACTTTTATGCAAACGAGTCCAAGAGTTTCATTCAAGAAAAGTCTCAAACTCCCTCATGCTGTGTGGTCCCTCTGCTAACCAAACAAGGTGCCGGAGTGGGCATAGGGTCGTCATATAAAATCCTGTTCAGTTAGATTCTTTTGTTGCCCTAGCTCTCCTGGAATTCACTACGTAGACCAGGCTGGCCTCATACTCAGAGATCTGCCTGCCTCTTGCCTTTGAATGCTGGGATTAAAGATGTGGGCCACTAAACCTGGTTAACAAAAATATAAATGTCTCATCCAATGTTTGGGTTATGTTTATACTAAAATATATATTATTTGAGCCACTTAGTAATTTTGCTAAATACTGGAAAATTTGTGCCTGGGTCTAGGCATTGGAGTCTTCGTTCTCTGGCTTGAACAGATAGATAAGGTTAAGTTTTAGGGCACTGTCACCATTTAGGGCACCATGAAAACTGTGCTGAGCACACACACGCCCAGCAGAATGGTTGGTTGCTATGCTAAGTTACTCATATACGTGGACACTGTCCTTTTGGTCTTGGGGGACAATGAGAACAGGACAATATCAACAGCGAGAAGCCAGATAAAAAGAAAAGGAGACACGAAGAGCTTGACAGACATCAAAGGGGCGTCTACAGTAAATAAAGTCCTGGCGTTCTGCGGACAGCTCGTTGTTAGGAACTGACACAAGACCACAAACATTTCACAGAGGTCACCGGGCAACTCCTCACATCTGTTTGGAAGCAAAACAAAGATTCAGAAGTAAAGGGCTCCCTGATTCACTTAGCTTCCAGGGCCACCATTTCTCCTCAGCTCAGTGAGACTTCCCCGAGAAACAAAAAGTTGTGTAGGGCAACACAAGCTTGCGTGTTACCCTGTGCACCTGTTACCCTGTGTCTGTGTGCGCGGGGGGAGAAGGGCATCTGTAACAGTAGAGAGCTGCCCAGAGTTCGCGCCTCTCACAAATGGTTTGCCATCAGTGATGAGTGATGAATTATGAATTATGTGGATGCTGCTTCAATCACAGAATAACTGATATTTTTTTGTTCTTTTCCTCCAAGACAGGGTCTCTCTATTATGCATCTCTGACTGTTCTGGAACTCACTATGTAGACCAGGCTGGCCTTGAATTAACAGAGACCTGCCTGCCTCTGTCCCCTGAATGCTGGGACTAAGGCAGGTGCTATCATGCCTAGATAATCTTGGTTTTTGTTTATTTATTTGTTAGGGTTGTTGTCGTTGTTGTTTTCCTGTTTGATAAAGTCTTTCATAAACTTTCTGGCATTTTCTACATACCCAAGAATCAATTTGAATTCCTGGTCCTCCTGTCTTCACTTCCCAACTACCAGGATCACAGGACAGGCACGCACCACTGTGCTTGGCAGGGTTTAATTTTTCTGCGTAAATTTCCAATTGCCCAAAGTGATAAGTGGCAGGATTTGTAATGCCCTTGGTTGTTCTAATCGACCACCCTGAGGAAGGAGCCACATTTCTGGCTCAGGTTATCCCATACTCTGTGTTTGTCTTTCGCTGCTGCGTGCCTCCTCTTTGCAGTTCTCACAGGATGCCTTGCCTCTCCTTAGGCTTATGCACTTGGTTGTCACGTCCTGGGAAAATGCATGTCGAGGTTTTGATTGGCATTATTTGTAATTTTTATATGTACCTGGAGAGATGTGATCTACTGTCTGTTGGGCTTTCAGTCCTTAACTGAATGAGTATCAGCCTTTTTTGTTTTGTTCTTCTGTGGACTTTGATAACGTTTCATGTTTTTCAATAGTGTATGTTGTTGTTGATGGGTGCTATCCCACAGTTCACTGTGGAGAAGTGGAAAATTCATGTCATTCTCCACAATGTACAGAAATCAAATTAATTTAAGTATTTGATTCCTGTATCTAACAGCTTTGTTGAGGGTTGACTTTTGTTTTAGGTTTTCTGCGAACAAGCATCACTGTCTTGAATACGAGTGATTTCTTTTCCTCTTTCTGGTTCTTAGAATCTTCTGTTGTCCTCTTCCTGGACTGCCTTGTTTTTTAGAGCAATTAGTACCATGTTCACTGGAAATGTGGGTCAGTACCCCTTAGAAGAGGATTGGTTTTAGCTGGGCAGTGGTGGTGGCGTTCATCTTTAATTCCAGCATCCAGGAGGCAGAGGCAGGTGGATTTCTGAGTTTGAGGCCAGCCTGGTCTACGGAGTGAGTTCCAAGATAACCAGGGCTACACAGAGAAACCCTGTCTTGAAACAAATGAACAAACAAACAAACAAACAAACAAACAAACAAAAAGATTCCTGGCCTTAAGGGAAAGATTATAATATTTCATATTAAATGTGATATGTAAGTTTAAGAACTTAACAAAGGTAACTTATTAATTTGTTGAAAAAATTAGTTTTATTTCTTTTGATTTTATTCCCTTGACTTTTTTTATTCTTATTTTTCCCCCTCAGAACTGGGGATTAAACCTAGAGTCTCACAGAAGCTAGCCACATGCCGTGCCACGGGGCTTTCTTCTGAGTGTAATGTAGGTAGATTGAGTTACATAAAACATTTTTATACACTTCTTGGGGATACTCTTGGTTTTTATCCTTTCATCTTTGCAACATATGTAATTTTTAATTTAATACTTTTTTGTTTTTGAGACAGGGTCTTTCTTTCTGTTAGCCCTGGTTATCCTGAAACTCTTTCTCTCTGTAGACAGGCTGCTTTTGAGTTTACAGAGATCTGCCTGCCTCTGCCTAAAATAAAGACCTGTGTCCCCACACCTAGCTTTTATTTACTTATTTACTTTTTAAAGGGTATCACTTCAAGGGCAGCCTGGTCTAGAACTGGACATTCCCCTGCCTCAGCTGCTTTGCTGTTGGGGTTATTTAGGCCTGCCACTCCACACTGGGCTTTATTTTGCTACCTATTCATCCAGTTTGGGAACTAAAGTTAGGGAAGTTCTTTTCATGTACTGAGTGGCAGTCACTACCTAGCAGGGATACACCTGGAATTTGATGACCCCTATCACCAGATAAACAAAATAGCTGAAGGGTTTCTCCTTTGAAATAAAGCCATTTATTTTAAACAATACATTTTATTATTTTTTATTATTATTTTTTATTTTCCAAGACAGGGTTTCTCTGTGTAGCCCTGGCTGTCCTGGAACTCACTTTGTAGACCAGGCTGGTGGCCTTGAACTCAGAAATCCGCCTGCCTCTGCCTCCCAAGTGCTGGGAACAATACATTTTACATACTTTGGTTTTCTGGTGCTGGCCAGCAAGGGCCCTATGCAGGGAAATGTGTTCAATAAGTCAGCCAGTTCTCCATCACACCTAGAGTTTACATAGTGAAGGCTTGGTAGGATTTTGTTGACGTAAGTCTGATGGTTTTATTTTGAGGCTCTTTACAGCTGATCTAGTCTTTGCCGAAAATAAAAAAATAAAAAAAATAAAATTATGCCTCTTTCTTTTGCTTGGCTGTCCTTTAATTTGATTTGTAGACTAGGCTGGCTTCAGATTCTCGGAGGTCTGTCTGCTGCTTCTGCCCCTGGTGTGCTGGGATGAAAGGCGTGCACAGCCATGCCAGGCTTGCGATCATAGGCTGACAGCTGAGCCTAGGACTTGTGCAGTCTAAGAATCTACTAATGTGCTTTATAATTAGCACAGACCCTTCGCACTTGGACTTATTTTATGTTGTTTCTGTATGTATGGCTTTTCCGACGCCTAAAAGGCAGCTCCTATCGCTGTAATGATTCAGATACCCTTGTCACCTGTGGCCATGGGTGGCCCTTTTCCTAGCCTTCCCTCTCACCAGGTCAAGAGTGTTGGCTTTCTTCCGGCGTCCTCATTTCTATGTGCTTCACAGGAACCCAAAGTCTCAGCCTTCCCTTCTTCTGTGGGGGTTTAATGTAAGTCTCAAAATGGCAGGGTTGTACCACCCCACACACACCTCCTTTTTTGGTTCTTTTTCTTAGATGTTTATCTGCAGATTAAACATTTAAATCGTGTGTGTCTGTGTATTATATCACCACCTCTAGACACTTATAAGAAGAAGGTTTCAGCGTGCGAAGCTTTCTGTCTTACCAGGGCTTGTCTTTGCTCGTGATACTGTGTCAGAAAGCAGAAGGCAAGGTCCCTTCTTGTGCCCGAGCTGTTTGTACACCTGCCATCCCCCAGCGGGGACTGGAGACTCCAGGCAGAGCCGGAAAATGACAAAAAAAAAAAAAAAAAAAAAAAAAAAAAAAAGGAAGAAAGAAAGAAGGAAGGAAAGAAAGAAAAGGTTGTTCCTGATTTATCTTCCAGGGCTTTTCCTCCCAGGCACCCTGTCTTTTGGAGCATCTTGTTTCCTGTTCCTGGTTTTCCCTATGCTCGGAGGTCTTTTAGAGACGTGTCTTTGTGTCATCATGCTTTGTGTGGAGACTCACCAGTGTCTCTGCACTGTCCAAAGTGTCCAGGTGACAATTAGCTAATCTGATAAGCTCATTCATGCTAATGTGCTAATGAAAGAGGACTACAGAAGATGGCTGTCCCTCCCTATGTCCCAATCAAGGACTGGTCTTTTCCTGCCAGGTGACATATGTGGAAAGCAGCAGTGAGCTTCTCGGGACCATGACCCGGCTTTAGTGGTCTAGCCTACAGGATTGATGTTAACAGAATGAGATTTCTTTTTTAAGTCAAGTAAGGAAGATGGCTAAGTCGAAGGAGGTAAAAGAGGGTCAGCATCAGGGCGGTGACCCCAGTCCATGACCAGGGAATGTCCACTAAGGGAGCATTGTGTGAGCCCTTTCATACCCAAACAACAAAGAAGATTGATCAGAATAGCCCTCGGCTGTGTTAACATTCTGTGTACTGGAAAGCACAAGGAACACTGGTGTTAGACCTATAATCTCAGCACTTGGGGGTTGGGGCAGGAGGATGAAAGAGTGCAAGGTTAACACTGGTGACACAGAATTCAAGATCAGTCTGAACTGCTTGAGAGTCTGTCAAAAAAGAAAGAGAAGGGGCTGCAGGGATGGCTCCTTGGTTAAGAGCACTTGGCTGTTCTTCCAGAGGACCAGGGTTTGATTCTCAGCACCCAGTTCCAGGGGATCTGATACCCTCACAGTGACAGAATGCAGGCAAAACACCAATGCACATAAAATTAAAACAAATCATTACAAAAGAAAGACAGAAAAGAAGAAAGAAAAGGAAAGAAACCTAAGAGCAAATAAGAAACAAGACTCAGGGGCTGGAGAGATGGCTCAGTGGTTAAGAGCACTGACTACTCTTCCAGAGGTCCTGAGTTCAGTTCCCAGCAACCACATGGTGGCTCACAACCATCTGTAATGGGATCTACAGTGTTCTCATAATCATACAATAAATAAATATATCTTTAAAAAAAGATTTACAAGCCGGGCGGTAGTGGCGCACGCCTGTAATCCCAGCACTCTGGGAGGCAGAGGCAGGCAGAAAAGAGAGAGAGAGAGAAGAGAGAGAGAGAGAGAGAGAGAGAGAGAGAGAGAGAGAGAGAGAGAGAGAAGACTCAGCAGCAGAACCTAAACCATATTTGGTACATTGCTAAACACTGATTTTTTTCTTTCTTTTTCTTTTTGCTAATCTTTTCGAGTAACTCTTTTGGGGACAGACAAACATGATAAGCCCTCAACCAGAGACTAAAACTTGCAGGATTGTCTTCTCTCAGGGCAGAGATGGGCTTGTCACTGCTGCCTCCTGCTCCCAGGCCTGCCCTACACTGCTTATTGACCGGCTGGCTCACAGTTATGGAGAAGGGCCCAGAGCTGCAGTGCAAAAGTTATGCCCACTATGCCAGCTTGACCACACCACTGAGTCCCTCATGTGCCCTGCAAAAAAATACTCAAATCTAAGGCCAAGACAACGGATTTGTGGGTAAAATGCTTGCAGTACCAGCATGAGGACCAAATTTGGGCCCCAATACTCAGGTAAAAGCCAGGCACAGAGGTGAGTAAATATATCCCAGAGCTGTGGCTCTCTGCATAATTAGTACAGTCAGCTGGTAAGCTCCAAGTTCAGCACCTCAAAACAACAACAACAACCACAATAACAACCACAACAGAAACCACACATGGAGAACACAATAGAGGAAGATGCTACCTTAGCACCAGGCCTCTACATGTGTCTTCATTAGGTTTCTATTGCTGTCGTAAAGATGATTCTCAAAAGCAACTTGGGGTGGGGCTGGAGAGATGGCTCAGTGGTTAAGAGCACTGACTGCTCTTCCAGAGGTCCTGAGTTCAAGTCCCAGCAACCACATGGTGTGGCTCACAACCATCTGTAGTGGGATCCAATGCCCTCTTCTGGTGTGTCTGAAGACAGTTACAGTGTGCTCATGCATAAAATAAGTAAATAAATCTTAAGAAGAAATTTTAAAACAGGCAAGATGGGGGAAGAAAGGGTTATTTCAGTTTATTGTAGTCAGTCCATCTGCAGGGACCTCAGGGCAGGAAGGAATTCAAGGCACAAAGCTGAAGGGAGGAGTTAAAGAAGAGGCCATGGGGGGGGTGATGCTTACTAACTCTTCAGTTTGCTTTCTAACATACCCAGGACCTCCTGCCCTGGGACCTCACTTCCCACTGTGGGCTGGATCCTTCCACACCAATCATCAATCAAGGAAATGTCCCCCAGCTCACCTACAGGCAGGTCTGATGCATTTACTCAAATGAGGTTCCATCTTCTCAGATGATTCTTGCTTTTGTCAAGTTGACAAAAAGCAAGCAAACAAACAACAACAAAAGTGCATTGCATATGCATGTGTATCCACATACACACACACACAAACATGCACCTATTAAAACATTTAATTAAAAGAATGGAATTAAATAATTTAAAAGAAGAAATAAAAAAAGCAACCAAACAATAAAACAAACCATATCCAGGTCCATGATGGTTTCTTTTGCATATCCACGTTTTCCCAAGTCCGCCTTGACTCCTCTGGAGGCACTGACAAGTGAGAGACTGGCTTCCGCAGCACCCTGCTGTCATAGCTGTTGGCTGTTGAAGACTAACTTCTTTGAGTTCACTTCTGAGTCAGGGTGCAGTGGTATTTCTCTCCTGCTTAAATCCTTCTTCTCTGGCCTGCTTTCTTCTCTATTTCTCCCTTGAGGCTAAGCACGAGCTGCATGGACAGCTTTTCTTTTGCTTGCTTGCAGCAAAAGAAGTTGCTCTTGAAGTACTGGCAATCTTCTTACCTCAGCCTCTGGAGTGCTAGGCCTATAGGTGTGTGTGTGCCAGCCTCTGGAGTGCTGGGCCTATAGGTGAGTGTGTGCCAGCCTCTGGAGTGCTGGGCCTATAGGTGAGTGTGTGCCAGCCTCTGGAGTGCTGGGCCTATAGGTGTGTGTGTGCCAGCCTCTGGAGTGCTGGGCCCATAGGTGTGTGTGCCAGCCTCTGGAGTGCTGGGCCTATAGGTGAGTGTGTGCCAGCCTCTGGAGTGCTGGGCCTATAGGTGAGTGTGTGCCAGCCTCTGGAGTGCTGGGCCTATAGGTGTGTGTGTGCCAGCCTCTGTAGTGCTAGGCCTATAGGTGAGTGCCAACCTCTGAGCCGTCTTCTTGGCCACTTATTATACTTTTAATGAGTATTGAAAATATGATGTAAAGTGGTTTAGGGCTATCCTCGGCTATTTATCAACTTGAAAGCCAACCGAGTCTCCCTGAGACCCTGCATAGCACAGTGGTTGAAATGAGAATGGCCCGTAGGCAGGATCCTATGTTTAAATGCTTCTGTGGAGTTATGAGGTGTGGCCTTGCTGGAGGAGATGTCAGATGTCGCTGGGGGTCTGCTTTGAGGTTTCAAACTGTTGTGTCATTCCCAGCGTGCTCTCTGTTTCTTGGTTGCAGTTCAAGATGTGAGCTCTTAGCTGCCGCACCGCCCTGTCTGCTGCCTACCCTGATTCCTCCGCTTCACCGCAAGCCATCATAAGTCCAATCAGATGGGTTCTTTTATAGGTTGCCTTGGTTGAGGTGTTTTATCACAACAATAATGAGTAATTAAGATACCTCCTCAAAGGGGTGGGGGCGGCTGGAGCTGGAGAGATGGCAGAGTGGTTAAGAGTACTTTTGTTCTTACAGAAGACATGGGATCAATTTCTAACACCCATATGGTAACTCACAACCATTTGAAAGTCCAGTTCCAGGGGTGTTCTCTTCTGACCTCTAAGGGTACCAGGCATGCATGTGCTAACCGTGTACAGGCAGAACAACCATGCACATAAACTTTAAAGAAACATCTTTTCAATAATGATGACGATGATAATAAAATTTAAAGAAAAATCTTTTCAATAATGATGATGATGATGATGATGATGATGATGATGATAATAATAATAATAATAATAAGAAGAAGAAGAAGAAGAAGAAGAAAAGCAGGGGAGTAAAATGGCAGAAGGAGCTGGGGTTGACAGCAACTGAATGATACATAGTACAATAGGTAATTACTTTTCTTCCCAGGCTTTGGAGCAAGATATTATTATGTTGCCCCGCTGGCCTATAACTCACTATGTAGCCCAGATTAGCCTTGAGTTTGTGGTGATGCCCTTTGCCTGGCCTCCTGACTATTGGGACTGGAATTATGTGTCGCTGTAGCCAGTAAAGAATTAATTATTCCTGGATGTGGGGCCCATGCACTTAATCACTCGGAAGGCAAAAAGCTGGCGGGCCTCTAGTTTAAAACCAGACTAGGATACATGATGAATTTCAGGTCAGCCAGAGCTACACAGGAAGACCCTGACTAAAAACATAGCAAAACAACATTATCATGACAGGTAAACCGAGAAGGAATTTCAAAAGGGAGGAAGAAAGGCCGGGAGGAAGGAAGGGAGGTAGGGAGAGAGAGAAAAAAGAAGAAAGGGAACCCGGGCATTCCAGGCAAACAGCCATCTGGTACCAGGAGGGGAAGCTTTATGGAGGCACTGCAGGGCGTCTTAGAATGGGGTGTTCCTGGAGGGTGGAACCGCAGGTGATACGTGGGTGGGAGTGGCTAAATCCAGTCGGAACCAGGTATTGTGAGGTACACCCCTCCCCCCTCTATAGGCTTTTTCAGACCTGGTCTCATCCTGGTACTCACTCTCTAGACCAGAGGCTGGCCTTGAACTCACAGAGATCCACTTGCCTCTACTTCCAGAGCAATGCTGGGATTAAAGGCATTGATACCAAATCAGTCACGGAGGCAAGAGGTTCTCAATTTTGGTCAGTTTGGTCTACATAGCAAAAATCAGGATAGCCAGGGCTATAAAGCAAGACCCTGTCTCAAAAAAAAAAAAAAATCTCTACATGGTGTTTATTCATTCATTTTCTGGTACTAGGGAAGAACTCTGGGTTTCAGAGGTTCTCTCGGCAGGCACTTAATTACTGAGCCACACCTTAAATCCTTTACATTTAATCCTTCCTTTGGCCAGATGTGATAGCATATGCCTATAATCTCAACATTCAGGAGGCAGAGCAAGGGGGTGTGAGTTTGACAGCGCATTCTACATTGCAAGTTCTATACCAAGGCTATGTAATGAGACTCTCTCCAGAATTCTTTATTTGTATGTATGTGTGCATAGGAAAAGCTGTTAGGCACCCTCGACCTCCATCACTTTCTACAGATCCTTCCTGAGGCATAGTCTCTCCCTCAACACTTGCCTCACATTTTCTGCCTTAGGCTGGAAAGCAGCAAGCTCGAAAGGTCGTCCTGTCTCCACCCCACCTGTGTTTACAGACATGAGCGGACCCTTGGCTGGTTGTGTTGATGGGATCAGAGTTCTCTTTGCTGTGCTTGGTCCTGGACTGCTCTTAACTGCTGATCCATCTCTTCAGCCCAGAACTTCGTGTGTGTGTGTGTGTGTGTGTGTGTGTGTGTGTGTCTGTCTGTCTGTCTGTCTGTCTGTGTCTGTGTGTATGTGTTTTAAGATTGATTTTAGCCAGGCAGTGGTGGTGTATGCCTTTAATCCCAGCACTTGGGAGACAGAGACAGGCAGATTTCTGAATTCGAGGCCAGCCTGGTCTACGGAGTGAGTTCCAGGACAGCCAGGGCTCCACAGAGAAACCCTGTCTCAAAAAACCAAAAAAGAAACAAAAAAATTATTTTTAAATTATGTATGTGTCTCTGTGTGGGTATGGATATACAGTGAGGTGCCTTCGGGGGTCAGAGGTATTGGCACTCTCTGCAATGGGAGTTATAAGGAGCTGTGAACCATCTGACTTTAGTGCTGGGAACTGAATTCCAGTTCTCTGGAAGAACAACAATCACTGTTAGTTGTGGAGCCATCAGAAAAAAGCCACATAGACAGACAAGTGAAGAAATGGCTGTCGGGATGGCTCAAAGGCTACCGTCACTTGCTGCCAAGGCTGAAGGCCTGCGTTTCAGTCCAGAGCTCACTAACACAGTGAGGGAGTGAGTGGGGGAGCAGGATGCTGAGGCCCTGTGGCTTGGTGCCTTGACCTGAGTAGGGCTGTCAAGGAAAGGAAGAAGGAGCAGACATGTCCGCATAGACGCTGGGGCCAGGTGGAAGGTGCACACTCTGATAAAGCAGTATCAACTATGCAGCAACCTGGAACCTCGGTGGTTTCACATGCATAGCACAGGGGGAGGGGCTAACTAGTGTCTGTAAGCAGTCTCAGACTGCGAGCGTTCAGGAGCAGGAGGCTGCAGTTGCTAGTGCTTGCATGCACACATGTGCAATGCAAGCACACACACACACACACACACACACCAATTGTTCATAAATAGTCTGTTCTTGCACACATTGTCAATCTAACCAGAGGAAGGCTTTTCATATCTGAGCCTCATCCCCGGAGGAAGCAGGAGGAAGCCTTTGTTATTCCCATGTATTTGAGGCTTTGGTCCTTAACAAGGCAATGTTCCAGTCAAATAATACACATACACTCTTCCTCTGCTTCCTGACAATGGGCTCCCTCAAGAAACACACACACACACACACACACACAAGAAACACACACACACACAGAGCTTTTTAAAAAGCTTTTATAATCAGGTGGTGGTGGTGGTGGTGGTGACTATGTATGCCTTTAATCTCAGTACTAGGGAGACAGAGGCAGATGGATATCTGTGATTTCTGGGCTAGCCTGGTCTACAAAGTGAGTTCCAGGAAAACCAGGTTACATAGTGAAACCCTGTCTTGGGGGGAAAAGCATATGTCTAAGTACATATGCATGTATGTAAAGCAGAATGTGTCAACATATGTGGCCTGCAAAGTCTAAGGTAGCTTTCATCTGATCTTTACAATAGCCATGTGGTGTTGGAACCTACTGGAGATGAGAGGAAAGACGAAGGACTGAAGATGACCCTGAAAAACCTCAGGGTGATCCCACCGGAAGCCTGGGTAGAGGGAGATGGGGAATGCAGGGAAAGCCCATGAGGAGGAGCAATCAGAACTCTAGCTTGGACAACTGAGGCTGTGGAAGTTGCGGGATCACATGTATGATGCATCAGAGGAGGGCAGGAGGAGGAGCAGAAAATCTGAGCTGGAGCCTGTTGCTGTGAGCTATCTCACAGGTTTTCTAAAGAAGTGCTGTGAGGTTGGCTGACCACTATGGAGCCAGTGCTTCTGCGTTTGCTCCACTGTGACCCAGAAGGGACTGAGAACACAGTGCCTAGAATAGACACTGGTCTATACTGGCTGTTGATAGAGGGTTTGTTATAGGGAAGGTTGGCTGGGGACTAAGGCAGCTAGACCTCTTGATTTCCTCCATAAAACATGGACGCAGGAGGTGAGTGAGCAGAGGACTTATTTAGAAGACCTGTGAGATGGTTAGTGAGACGGCTCAACAGGTGCTGTGCGTAGAGCTGTTGACCTATGTTCAATCCCCGGAAACCCATATGGCGGGAGGAAAGCACCGACTCCCTGAAGTATTCTGTATTCTAGACTTTTACCTATATGTGGCAAGCATTCATGATCCCTCCGTAAATACATGGATAAATGTAATTTTATGAAGAGGAGAACAGGGCATGGTAGTGCACATCTTCAATCCCAGCACTTGGGAGGCAGAGGCAGGTGGATCTCTGTGAGTTCAAGATCTTCCAGTTCTGTATAATGAGTTCCAGGAGTGCTACCCAGTGAGACTCAGTCTCACAAAACAAATTGACAAGCTGAGCAGTGGAGGTGCACACTTTTAATCCCAGCACTGGAGAAGCAGAGGCAGTCAGAGTTCGAGGCCAGTTGGGTCAACAGAGTGAGTTCCAGGACAGCCAGGGCTACACAGAGAAACCCTGTCTCAAAACACCAAAACCAACCTGCCAACCAACCAAAAAGGAAGTGTTTGAGAAAGTTAAAGTATACATTTAGGGGAGCAAGCACAAGCTACTAGGGGAGGAATGCTGTGCCCACAGTCAGGGTTGTAGGTCTGTTGTTGTTTGTCTGTTTGTTTTGGCAGACGCATTGATGAATGCAAAGTGTTTCATGGACGACTGTTTGAAAAGCGCCTTCTTTTAAGATAATTAAGATATAAAACTATGAAGTGGGCTAATCTCTTAAATCTGACCTCACTGTTCGAAGGCCAGAGTGAAAGGTCACATGATCCTTTGGTGAAGATTTTAGGAAGCAGTATGTTCAATATGCTTCGAGGCTTGTAGCTGACAAAGATTTTTAAGATTGGAGAAGGCGTGGTGGGGCGGGGTGGGGTGGAGTGGGGTGGGAACGGGCGGGAATGGGCGGGGAGCTACCTCTGTCATCTCTGATTGTCTTGTTGAAAGATAAATGAGGATGGGGACAGAATAAAGGGAACTTAGTCATTGCCTCTTGCTGCCCCTTCACATTTTGCCCATTGAATATGTGTGTGTGTGGTATGTATGTATGTATGTATGTATGTATTTTTTCCTACCACATCATAATATATAGTCTTTTTTTAAGATTTGTTTATTTTTATTTATATGAGTACACTGTAGTTTTCTTCAGACACACTAGAAGAGTGAATCTGACATCATTACAGATGGTTGTGAGCCACCATGTGGTTGCTGGGAATCGAACTCAGGACCTCTGGAAGAGCAGTCAGTGCTCTTAACCACTGAGCCATCTCTCCAGCCCATAATATATAGTCTTAGCTGGCCTGGGGCTTGATACATAAACCAGGCTGACCTTTAGCTCACAGAGATCTACCTGTCTTTGTCTCCTAAACACTAGGATTAAAAGTGTGCATGACCATGTGGGAGGCTGAACTTTCTTTTATATTAACTTTGGGATGTTCCTGTTTGTTTGTTTATTTGTGTGTGGTAGAGGAAGGGGAGGCAAGAACAGGTCCCAGCATCCATGTGGAGGTCAGAGGACAACTTTTGGGAGTCAGTTCTCTCATGGCACTGTGTGGGCTCCCAGGCTAGACCCCAGACTGTCAGAATTGACTGGCATTTTTACCCTTAAGTTGTCTTACAAACTCGAGCTCACTGAATTTCAAGTTGAATCTTGGAGACTCACTCAATCTAGGATGTGGGTTGAAAGAGTCCCGAGGACCCTGACTTATAAGTAGTAACTGAAGGTGAAAGGCTGATGGGTGATTAACATATATCTGGTGCTGCATTGCATTACCTTACATTTTCAGACATGATGTCTAGTTGTCCGATAAAAAAAATCCCTCTCCCAGCTCCTGAGTCACTTGGGGTTCTTTCATAAAGAGGCAAAAAACATTGGAACCTGCACTTACCAAGCTTCTAGGCAGAGCCTTAAATGAGTCATGTGACAACAGGGACAGTGCTTCCAGAGGCACAGGGAACCTGTGGTCTGGAGGCAGAGGCTTTCGGACTCTTGTGCCTGCACTGGGTCTTTTAACAGAAGTTATGGTGGTGGTGATAGAATAATTTATATGTAATAATATGATGTCATGATAAAGGTCATCACTGATCTGCACTTACTGCTTTTCAACTTTGCTGTGAAAGTGACTCCATATTCAGTACAGGCGGTGCTTCATCTTGAATTTTGGTCTTTCCTTGTGTTAGCTAGTGGTCAGGATAGATCATCTCTCCTACCAACAGGCAGCAGCGACAGACACCAGCTCCTGAGAGGAAGTGTGCTGGGTTGCTAAGCTAGGTGGTGGCTCCTGCGGGCTGTTGCCTGTATGTAGCAGGGTTTGTATTGTTGGGTTTTTCTTTTTCTTTTCTTTTCTTTTCTTTTCTTTTCTTTTCTTTTCTTTTCTTTTCTTTTCTTTTCTTTTCTTTCTTTTTTTGTTTTGTTTTGGTTTTCTTTCTTTCTTTTTGATCTTTTTTTTTTTTTTTTGGATTTTGGTTTTTTTTTTTTTTTTTTTTTTTTCCGAGACAGGGTTTCTCTGTATAGCCCTGGCTGTCCTGGAACTCACTTTGTAGACCAGGCTGGCCTCAAACTCAGAAATCTGCCTGCCTCGGCCTCCCAGAGTGCTGGGTGGCGCCGCCACCACCACCTGGCTGTTTTGGTTTTCTTGAGACAGGTTTTCTGTGTAGCCTTGGCTGTGCTGGAACTCGCTCTGTAGACAGGTTGAACGCAAACTCATAAGAGATTCACCTGACTCTGCCTCCTGAATGCTGGGATTAAAGGTGCGCACCACAACTGCCAATTATTTGTGGTAGTTTTTAACCATGGATGATTTTAATCATAGTAGGATTTGGTGGTGGTGGTTTCCCCCTTCCTTCCTTCCTTCCTTCCTTCCTTCCTTCCTTCCTTCCTTCCTTCCTTCCTTCCTTCCTCCCTTCCTTCCTTCCTCCCTTCCTTCCTTTCTCTTCCTTCTTTCTTTCCTTCTTTCTTTCTTTCTTTCTTTCTTTCTTTCTTTCTTTCTTTCTTTCTTTCTTTCTTTCTTTCTTTCTTTCTTTTTTTCCTTCTTTTTTTTCTTTCTCCCTTTTCCTGTCAACTTGATATTAGCCAGTCATGTGGGAAGAGACAAGTTGAGAAAATATTCCCATTAGATGATTGGCCTGTCTGTAAGCTGTGGGACATTTTCCTGATTAATGATTGGCATAGGAGGGACCCGCCTACTGTGGGCAGTGTGCCCCCTGGCAGGTGGACCCAGAGAGTATAAGAAAGCAGGCTGAGGAAGTCCTGGAGAGCAAGCCAGGAAGCAATGATTCTTCAAGGCCTCTGCTTCAGCTTCTGACTCCAAGTGCTTGCCTTGAGTTTCTGTCCCTAGTAACCTCACCGGTGAACTGTGATGGGGGAGTGTAAGCCAAATCAATCATTCATCTAGAAGCTGCTTTTGGTCACAATATTTTATCCCTGTTATAGAAGGCAAAGATTGTCTTGTTAGACTGCACCCCTTTGGTAAACTGAAGAACATACGTAGTTATTTTTAGAAAGAAGTGTAGGCCCCTTCCTTCCCTTTGACTTGAGATAGGGTCTTAGTAACTTTCCTCTTGCTATGAAGAGACACCATGATGGAAACAGATGATAGAGTTTATTGGGGGCCTACTGTTCAGAGGGTTACAGTCATGACCATCTTGTTGGGAACACGGCAGTAGGCAGGCAGGCATGACACTTGAACAATAGCTAAGAGCTTATTTATCGAGACAACAAAAGACAGAAAGAAGCTAACTGGGAATGTTGTGGGCTTTGGAAACTTCCAAAGCCACCCCCCAGTAATACACCTCCCTCTACAAGACCACACTTCCTAATCCTTCCTGAACAGTTCCACCACCTGGGTAACAACTAGTCAAACCTAACCAGCCTATGGGGGCCATTCTCATTCAAACCACCACAGGTCTCTATCGATAGCTCCAATGGCTTTCAAACTTAGAATCTTCCCAGAAGGCTGAAATCACAGGCATGTTCCATCATGCCTGGTCAGGTTTGTCTTAGTCTAGCCATCCTGGCCTCCATGCTGCTCCTCAAACTCTCCAGATACGGCCCATCACAAGGCATTCCCAAACCTGTCCTTCCCCTCTCTGGAGCATTTTTCTCCAAGATGTCAACACCTTTAGCTCCCTCAATAGCTTGGAGTTGCCTCCTGGGCTCTTCCTTATTCTTTCTTTTTCCCTAGCATGTCTCTTGCTCGGTCACACACTGCCTAACAGATTTGAAGTTTATCCACCTCTACCCATCCGAAGGCAAGCTTCATTGGACTGGAACTTAGCTACGTATTTGTTTAGTGAGTGAGTGATGTCTATTATGTAGTAAATGCTCTATCCATGTAGACTGTGGTCATTCACTCAACATATGGAATGATGCTGGTGACTGCCTCTGATGGTGTATTCCTCAGCAGTGTCAATTCCAAAAAGGATAAAGAACAGTATTGAGAACAGACATCAATGCCTATTCCTTGACACTCTCCACATCACCACAGACCAGCTAGTCTTTTAAAACTGGCTTAACAACCCATAGGGGCTAAAACAATATATTTTAAAAAATATTGTCATTATTATTATTGTTTTTTTTGGTTTTTTTAGATTTGGTTTTCTTGAGACAGGGTTTCTCTGTATAGCTCTGGCTGTCCTGGAACTCACTCTGTAGAGCAGGCTGGCCTCAAACTCAGAAATCCGCCTGCCTCTGCCTCCCAGAGTGCTGGAATTACAGGCGTGTACCACCACCGCCCAGCTATTATTGATATTTTTAATTTAAAAAATTTTAGGAGGCAGAGGCAGGCAGATTTCTGAGTTCGAGACCAGCTACAGAGTGAGTTCCAGGAGAGCCAGGGCTATACAGAGAAATCCTGTCTCAAAAAAACAAAACAAAAAATTTATGTGTATCAGAGTTTTGCTTGAGTGTATGTTTGTATACCACATGAGATGAGCCTGGTTACATAGGCCGGAAGGCAGCTTCAGATCCCCTAGAATTGGAGTTACAGATAGTTCTGAGCTACCATGTGGGTGCTGGGAATTGAGCTCTAGTCATTTGCAAGAACAGCCGGTGCTCTTAACTACTTTAGCTGACTGAGGATGACCCTGAACCGCTCCCATGTCTGCCTCTTCCAGTCTAGAATTACTTGGTTTATGTGCTCCTGAGACCTGAACCCAGAGCTTCCTGGGCATTCTAGGTTAGCCCTCTACCATTTGAGCTACATTCCCAGGTCTGCTTTCCTCCTTCCCCTTTTCTCTGAGACAGAGTTCCAGGCTGGTGATCTGGAACTCACTGTATAAGCCAGGTGGACCTCAAATTAGAGGCAATTCTCCTGCCTCAGCCTCCAAGTGCTGGGATTAAAAAAAAGTGCTGATATATGGTTCAAAGAAGAAAATTTGGGTACACTACAATAATGCCCTTCCGCTGGCATTAAATTAGCATTACAATGGGACAGAAACTCCTCTTCTATTGAGCTCCTGGGGAGCTGAACAAAGCAGTTGAAGAGAGAACACAGATGTTCTCAGCAGTGTGCTCAGAAATGTCAATTTTAATTAAAGTATTCTCTTCAAATATACTTTCATGGTTCACACACAGTGACTCATGTCTATCATGCAAATATTCAAGCTGCTGCCTAGAGGGCAGTGGAGAGAAAGCATCTGATAAAAAGCCAGGACTGGGGAATCAGAAGACAGAATCACGGGGCTGGAGAGGTGGCTCAGCGGTTAGGAGCACTGACTGCTCTTCCAGAGGTCCTGAGTTCAAATCCCAGCAACCACATGGTGGCTCACAACCATCCTTAATGAGATCTGATGCCCTCTTCTGGTGTGTCTGAAGACAGCTACAGTGTACTTACATACAATAAGTAAATAAATCTAAAAAAAAAAAAAAAAAAAAAAAAAAAAAAAAAGAAGACAGAATCACAAAGAAAAGGAAAAGTCCGTGGGCGGTGGGGCACGCACCTTTAATCCCAGTACTTGGAGGCTGAAGCAGTAGAGGCAGGAGAAGCTCCATGAGTTCAAGGCTAGCCTGGTCTACAAAGCAAGTTCCTGGACAGCCAGGGTTACATAGAGAAATCCTGTCTCGAAAAACCAAACCAAACCAACCAACCAGCTAAACAAACATACAAACAAACAAACAAACTCTATCCAGCTCTCCAACATTCTCTGAGTGTGTGTGTCAGATTGTTCTTGACAGATGACCTCACTGCTCTGTTTAGCCTGGACACCCACCATGGAAGCTGGCTGGCAGTGGACCATCACAGGCACTGATAGACTGGACCCTTATGTTTAGATGAAATCTGTTTTGGGTTTAGAGTTGTGGTCTTTGTGTTGCTTTGTTTTGTTTGAAGAAGGATTTTACACTGTATCCCATGTTGACAGAGAACTCTATCTATCTATCTATCTATCCATCCATCCATCCATCCATCCATCCACCCACCCACCCATCCATCCACTTACCTATGTATGTATGCATGCATGCATGCATGTATGCATGTATGTATGTATGATGTATGTATGTATGTATGTATGATGTATGTATGTATGTATGTATGTATGTATGTATGTAGCTATCTAGCTAGCTATCTAGCTAGCTATCTAGCTAGCTATCTAACCCAGGCTCCCTCTAAGGTCTCAGTTACCCTTATGCCTTGGTCCCCTAAGTGCTGAGACCACAGGCATCACTAGTGGGCACTTAACATCAGTAGCAACTGCTGTTCACTACTGTAGGGATGCCCTCTCAGTATTTCTAGATCTAAGCCAGAACAACTCAACTGGCCAACTCTCAATTCCAGGTTCTCCCCACCTCCATCCCCTGAAACCTCAAGTTTCATCCTGGGTTTGAATTGTAAAAATTAAAGAAAGGTATCTAAAATTTTAAGTGACCTCTGAGTTCACTCTCTACTACATCTGTGCTCTGCAGAGCTTGCACATTTGCTAAACTTCTGCCTACTTCCCAGGAGACTGGTCACAACTTCCAAGCAACCAAAAATGATTGCCGTGCAGATATGACCAACTTATGAAAGCAGCAGAGTGGGCTAAGAATTTGAGAAATGTTCCCGTAGATTTCTATGTAAACACATGGGTACTTTCCAGAGTACAGGACTGGATGTTAGCACATTGTATTTTATGTGCTATGCTAGCAGAAAAAAGAATTTTCATCAGGTGCAAGTCAAGGACATCTAGCTATATGTATTAGAGTTCTGAGTGTCCTTTATCTTGTAACCTGCTGAATACTCTTCTGATTAATGTGTATCCTAATATTTGAGAAAATTGCCACATATGAATACGGCTGCATCGATTGCTGCTCTCAATATGCTTTTAACCTCTTCAAAGGAGCCATTAACATCACAGCGAGAAGCACACCATCAGGTTCAGAGGATGGACGCAGGTACCGCAATTGGCCGGAGCACCAGTGCTGAGCGCTTTCACAAATTATCAAATGTTCCAATTTCTAAATCAGGGCTGTTTGATTTTGCATTTAACACTGAGAGCATACTTACCTTTCAACAACGCTTCTGAGCTCACTTAAAAAATGATTTTGAGAGTTTCGCTTTGACTTTCAAAGTATCAATAATCAATACTTTATTAAAGCCAAGCAATTTACTCCTTTGCTTACACATATGTATGTATATATCATGCATGCATGTATGGAGATACATGTGTACATGAATAACTTTGTGTTGTTCTGTTCTTTCTGGTGGTGACTGGGATCGAACCCAGGGCCTTTCGATGCTAGGCGATCATTCTACCATCAATCTACACCCTCATTCCATCACACGGTGTTTTGTTGGAGGGCTCAGAGAGCCTGACATTTTTTTTCAGATTCTGGGTGGAAGGGCCGTTTGCTCAAACAAGGTTCTCTGGCAAAGAGAAGCACATGTCCTGGCCATGCAGAATCCTGTGAATGAGACACAAGGAAGTCAACAGGGGGGTATCTAACATCAGTAGCAGAAAACAAGAAACTCACTATATGGTGCTCTCACAAGCCGGGTGCTACTTACTGTAAGTCTTCTCCATGCCAGCCTATCCTGTTTTACCAACTCCACTTTGAGAGATACACTGCCATCTTTCCTATTGTCCAATGATTTGTAGATCAGTCAATGGCTGTACTAAGGGTTGATCCTGGGGTTGTGTGTACACTCGATAAGTGTGCTATCCTTTAGTTTTATCTCCAGTCATTTATTTTATTTTAATTTTTTGAGACAGGGTTTCTCTGTGTAGCCCTGGCTGTTAAGGAACTCACTATGTAGACCAGGTTGCCCTAGAACTGATAGAGTTCCACTTGCTTTGACTCCCAAGTGCCAAGATGAAAGGCTTGTGCCGCCATGGCCAGCTTTATATCCAGCCCTTTAAAAACTTTAATTTTTTATTTTCTAACAGGGTCACTCTAAGTTTCCCATATGGGCCTTGAATTACAATTCATCTGCCTCAGTTTCTCAAGCAGCTGCAATCACAGCCTGGCCACTAAACCATTGCTTCAGCTTTTCAGAGGAAGTGAAGTAGTCACATCAGACAACTAGTAACAGATTTGAATCTGGAAACTGTAATTTTTAACATTCATATTAATGAAAACAGGACTTGTGGTACTCTAGGACATAGTATAATGGATCAAAGGGCTGATATAGTCAACAACTGCTAGGTCTATGTCCTGTCTGCCCCAATCTTAGCTGTGTAGTCTTGATGTGTTTAGCCCCTGTGCCTCAGCTTTCTGTTCAAAATGATTTGAGGAATTCATGTTTGTTGTAATGTAGCTAACAAACACCAAAGTTCTTTTTAGTTCTATCTATCTATCTATCTATCTATCTATCTATCTATCTATCTATCTATCTATTATCCATCTACCCACCCAACCACCTACTTACTAATAGAATTAGGGTAAGAAGCACACTGCATTGGGTTGAGGAGTGCAGGCAGCTCAGTCAGAGAAGACTTAACTAGCCTGCATGACCATGAGTTTAGAGTTTAGTTGAGTTTAGTTCACAGTAGTAGTAGTAGTAGTAGTAGTCGTAGTAGTAGTGGTAGTAGCAGCAGCAGCAGCAGCAGCAGCAGAATATGGGATTTATAGTGAACTTGACTATGTGTTTGCAATTGTTTTAAAATTAAGAATTATGCTCTAAAGCATTTGATGGAGTGGTTCTTTTCATTAAACAGTCTTTAAACGAACCTTCATCTATGCCTCAGCAGCTGTCCATGGAAGCAAATGCATTATGGATATTAGCTTTGGATATTAGTTCTGAAAACACCAACCACCATTCTGAACATCAAAGCTTGCCGCCTATCAAGGACTTGGCTTTGAAGACAAAGTTCTGGCTACTCACCTCTTGACCCTAGGCTCTATCCATCCACCTGCAAAGAACTCAAAAGACATCTTATGACATTAGCCACATAGGTGGCTCACTAAGGACACCATTGGGAATTCTGGGATGTTCTTGCTTAGGAGGGACCTAAGATGCGGCTGGGGTGGGGCTTGTCCTGGGACACAGCAGAGAGAGCCTGGCGCTCATGTACTCTCCTGGACACGGGGACTCAGCAACTGGACGAGGCTGCTGACAGCAGCTGATGTGCTCCAACCTGGCTTGCAGATAAAGAAATCTGTTTGCAGAGACTGCAACTGGTCCAAGTCTGTTTCACAAGCCAAGCCTCCTCTCCAGCCCACTTCCTGCACTCTTCTCCTTCCAGAAGCCATGACGGAAAGTCAAAGGGGAGAGTCTTTGGAATGTAGAAGTAGAGAAATGGCTTTTATGTCTCGAAAGGATGGCTGCTTTTGGACTGATATGCGTCAGGCTTTGCCCATAAACATCAACATGCAAAATCGACAAGACAGTACATTCTTGATGAATATCCTTTAGATTATAGAGTTTTTGTTTGTGTGTTAGTTTAGATTCCAGAGTTAAGTATAGGTTTCCATCAGGCCTGTGGGCATCTCTTCTCAGAAAGGAGACACACCCCTGCTGTGTGGAGAAGCACAATGAGCAGACACATTGCTGGCCCCACAGGAATACTTAATTGAAAAAGACTTTAAACTGTAGTTTGAAATTGCAACAAAAGCCGGGCAGTGGTGGCACATGCCTTTAGACCCAGCGCTTGGGAGGCAGAGGCAGGTGGATTTCTCAGTTCAAGGCCAGCCTATTCTACAGAATGAGTTCCAGGACAGCCAGGGCTACACAGAGAAACCCTGTCTAGAAGCCCCCCTCCCCCCAAAAAAAATAGGCAGCAAAAGATTTGTATTTGATGGCCTGATGAGATAGCTCAGTGGTTAAGAGCACTGGTTGCTCTTCCAGACGTCATGAGTTCAATTCCCAGCAACCACATGGTGGCTCACAACCGTCTCTAAAGGGATCAGATGCCCTCTTCAGGCAGGTGGGTATATATGCAACAGAGCACTCATACATTAATTAAATAAAGTTAAAAAAAATAAAAATTTGTATTTGACGTCTGCACTATTTCACTGTGCCGATAACTACATATCCCAACTAGGTAATGGCTTTCTTTGATCATTTCCTAGATTCTATGCATTGAACTGCTTTCTTGAACTTTTACTTGAATAGGTTTGCTAGTTGAGTCATCCCAGGCATCTTCAAGACCTATCTGAGTGATCATAAACAGCTAATGTATGTTAGGACACACCTACTTGACAAAGCCAGAAAGGAGCATGCCAACATCTGGTGGTACACAATATTCTTGTGAAGTACATTTATGTTTGTGCATGTATGTTCAGAGGACAGCTTGTGGGGGATCAGTGTTTTTCCACCATGTCAGTCCCAGTGATTTAAGCTCAGGTAATTATGAGTGGCCTCTTTACCTGCTGAGCCATCTCAATCAAACATATAAGATAGTTAATTCCAAATGCAGACAGATGGACAGAATATAGGCTCTATTGGATTGAACATTCGAACAAAGCCACCCAAGCAATGTGAGCTTCCTTGATGCTACTATGAGATACATTTGCAAGACTACTTTATGCAAACATCAATAACAACAGCTATTCTTAAAAGAACACATTTGTACAACAGGTCCAATGACTCGTGCCTGTAATCTCAGCATTAGGAGAGCTGAGGTGGAAGGGTTACTGTGAATTTGAGGACAACCTGGGCTATGGAGCGAGCCCTCATCTCTAAATAAATAAACATATACACATCTCATCCCATCTCATAAGTATGAGGTAGGGAGGGGTTAGGGCATTGTTAAGGTGATGGAGGTGGGGTGATCAGTGGGTGAGACATTGTTAGGGCTTTCTGTTTGTATTGAAAGAAAACACACACACACATACACACACACAACATGCACATACGTGCACACACACACACCCCTCTCACGCTGCGAATTAAAGATGACTGGAACCATTCACACGTGAGGACGTCAGTTCTGCTTTCTAAGAACGGTGTGAAGAGTGCACGGGCTCTGTGTGGCCAGTGGGACTCAGCTTGTTCCAGTGCTGTGTGCAGTGGGGTAAAGAGTGTAGCCTGGGGAAGCTGTCAGAAAACCGCATGGAGCTGCAGACATTCCAACGGACCTTCCATCTCCCTGTCTTCTATGAGGCCACCATCCTCGGTGCCTCAAATTCGGGAAACATCTATTAGATGAGATTGGCTTCTCTTAAAGGCCCTTTAAGAAAGGATACGAGCACCACAGACTTGTATTGTCAGCAAACAGAAAGGGGCGCACACATGTGCCAGCTTATAAATTACTGTTTTCATTAAACAGGAGTTCAGAAGTCAGGTTCCACTTGCCATTGTGAAGATCTGAATTTTTTTAGCCATATGATTTCATTATATGAATTACAGAACAGTAATGGAGTAATATTGCTCTTCAGCCGGCTCACTCAAATTTAAGACATTCAAGACCCAATAATGCACTAAATTCTTTAATTCAAGTTATGCAAATAATATACATTTTTTTATTCGGCTTCTCACCAGGTTGTACATGTATTATAAACACAACAAAGGCCTCTTTCTTGTACAATATTTTACTCAAAAGCTGCTGAAAAATAGAAGCCAAAATATTGTGAATTACATTCTCATAATGGCTTGGCTTTGTGTTAATGCCTGACATATTCTGACTGCTAAAGAGAAGCAGGGACTGGGAAGAGGAGAGCGTTTGATGCTCTGGTACCCCTGGTACCCACGACTGCTGCCATTCTTCCCAGTGTTCTCAATGTCTAAATCAGATTATTATCTCTGTTTTCTTTAGAGTGGTACTAGCAGGTACAGCTTTGCTGCATTCTGGGAGTCAGCAGGGGACTGGTCAACTCCAAAAGGCAAAAATGAAAGAAAGAGGTAGAACGTAATAGAAATTACCATGGCTGTCCCCTCAAACCGGGAGAACCGTTGGATTCTCTCACACAAAGCTCACAATCAAAATCAGACTGGGGAATTTCACAAAATCTTGTACATATATTTAGCAGAGTTGCAAATTTATCTCATAGATCTAAAATACACACACACACACACACACACACACACACCAACATACTAATTCTACTTAGGTATTAAATGAAAAAAGAGTTAAAGTTTAGAAAATTAGAACTACTAGGTACTCTCTTATGGTAAAAACAAAATTCATAGACTTCATTGCAAAATCTGTACGTTAAATCATAAGATAACTCTGTATGAACTCACTATATTTTTCAGTATGCTCAATATAAGTTATGGATAAATAGCTCAAATGAATAAATTCAACTTCAAATATTATTTATTTAAATGAACAGGAACATGCTGTATCTCTGAAATATACAGACCAGTCCTGTTATAACCCCCTACTTCAAAAACATTATTTTACTAAGGGAGACTACTTTACATATACTAGGCAAATGGAAAACAAAAATTGGTAAAGAAATTTCACTCCTTCAGCCTCATGAAGTAACATGAGCTCTGTGGGAACAGAGGGCATTCATTTCTTTATGCAGTCTGAGCTCAGTGGCTTTGAAAGCTCGGAGGTCCTCCAGGAAACACCCCCACCCAGGAGGGGGAACAGAATCAACCCACCTCAACTAATTTCTGCAATCGTTCCAACATTCCTAACAGAATCTCACCTCCAGGTCCTTCCTGGTAGAGTACCCAGTTAAGTATTGACCAAGTAACTCCCTGCCTCTTGTTTAAGTCAACAAGTGGCAGTTGTACTTCTTAAAAGATACAACTCTTACCCACATCTCAGTGAGCTATGGAGGATAGATGGCAAATGGGTGGAAGGCAGGGTGTCACTCATTGGGTTGGGTTCCCCTGGTCTTCACTTGGGTATGTAGGTGGTTCCTTTCTCAACAAACTATAGGCACAGAAAACATTTACCTCTGTAAACACAAACAGAAAGGGGGGATGTGTCTACATACACACACACACACACCACACCACACACACACACACACACACACACACACACGTAGAGAGAGACTGGGGGGGGTCGTCATGATTTCTTAATTGCATTTTACAGCTGGTTGAGACAGGGCCCATAGCTGCAAGGAGAGGCAAAGAGTAACAGAAAAGAGGACAGGTAGAGGTGC
This sequence comes from Apodemus sylvaticus, assembly GCF_947179515.1. NCBI lineage: Eukaryota > Metazoa > Chordata > Mammalia > Rodentia > Muridae > Apodemus > Apodemus sylvaticus. The sequence goes on along the minus strand of NC_067479.1, from coordinate 79,208,553 downwards.
TAGAAGGCAGGGCACACTGGGATGGAGAGAAGGACAGAATCCACTCTTAGTGGGGTTGATTTCTCACCAGCGTGACTGGGAGCACCCCCACTCTCCAGTGTTGACTGTACCCCTACTCCCAACACACATTTTTGATGCAGCTAGACTTGCATGGACCACACACAACCTCTGGGAAGAGTTCTTCAAGTTCTCTCTCCTGAATCTGAGTGGAATAGGGAAGAAATAAAATATCCAGACAAGTTTGAACATTGTTGTGACACACATACACAGAGACACATATGTATGCATACATATACACACGTGTGTATACACACATACACACACACACACACAAAACCTCAGTCTGTGAAGTATCACTGCTCTGTTTTAGTCTAATGCTACTTCTATCTTTTATCCTTTTTAATTAGAAGGCAAATTCTCAGACCGCCAGGCCTAATCCTCACACAGTGGAACAAAGCCCAGCGAAGCCTTTGAACACTGTTCAGCCGGGCAGCACAAGCCCTAGTAACTGTTGGCAGCAGGGGCAGGATCTGACCCTCATCCCAGCCATTCTCCTGCAGCCCATGATGCTCCCTGCCCTTCAGAACCCTATCTGTTGTTCTTCTATTTAGACTGAAAAGACAAAAGCGGAGACAATGTGGGAAACGTAGAGGATTGGCTAGGTAGGATGCGGCGAGCTGGCGATGGATAGGGCCTGTAAATGGGGTTTCACGGGAATGGACACAGTGGGGAGAATTGGATCACCAGATTAGGTCTTTGGGTTCAAGAAATTTCTTCATCCCTCACTAAATCTTTTCATGGACAATACCACTTTTTAAACAATTGTTGCATTTCCAATTACTCCAGGGGTGTTCAAACAAATGTCCCCAAGCCCGCCGTGAAAAGTTTGCTCATATTTTAAACTCGCCAGATGAAAATCAATAAAACAAACACTCCCCCCCCCCACCAGTGGCACACACTCACATCTCCCACGTATTTGCGCTTGTAATAATATTTGACTCGAGAGCATAATTTGAGATCATTCAAGCAAAACACGCAACTAGACAGAAATGTGGGTTTTCAAAGCTAATGGGAACAATCATGAATCAAAAAGTCAAATTCCAAGTATGCGGATATGAAGCCCAATTGTTTGAGTTTCCTACTTTGGCTAACTGTGAATTAGCGAACAGTGAAACGGCAGATGCTTCTTCTCCCACACTGAAAACTCTTCTGAATAGTTCTTAGACTTAGCTATGTGTGGGGGACTGGCGGGGAGTTACCACTCAGTGCCAGGACTTTGGAGGCTGTATTGGGATTTCTGGTACGTGTCTTCTTGTTTTTAAGATCTCTGGGATAGACATTATTGAGGCAGAAGAGAGGAAAAAAGTAAAATCTTTTATTGAAAGCATTTTTACAAATGTAGGTGTCTTGGACACAGGTGCCTAGAGCACCGTTCAGTCTTCCTCATCCTGGGCTTCTTCCACAGGCCATGCGCAGAGCCCAGCTCTCTTCCCGCTGCCCAGGCTTGTCTTGTAACCAGATGGAGCGTACTACCGATCTGTGTTTGGGGGCTGGCTAGTCTAATTTAAATCATAGGTGAGGATTCAGTCTGGGGCTTACGGGGGAAAAAGACTAATAAATATCCATTTATCCCATCATGATAATTCAAAGTTAGAGTTAAGCTACTTCAAGGAAGCCTTTGAGTTTTAGAGGTTTTACCAAGGACCATTATCCTGAGCTCTGTATTTAGAGAAAACCTAGTTTTGAAAAATCTAAAGTATACAAATTTTATTTTAATTTTGGAAACACTTATTGGAAGAACATGTGTTCCTCTTGTTATTAAAGAGACAGTAATATGTCATCTGTGATGTCTGCTGATGCCCAAATCTTCTTCGGTATCCCTACCTTTGTGCTGCATAAGCACATCCTTCCCTAGGTGGACAGTGAAACAGGTGAGATATACAGAGATGGTCAGATTCCCCTGCAGGCATATTTTATATAGAACAGAGGCAGTTCCCTCTGATCCTGCCCTTTTTTTTTTTAGCCATCTATCTTCAGGAAAAAACATACAAAACATAGCTACTCACATCCATGTTTTTAAAAGGCATCTGTGTTTGTTTCTTTTGCTTTGTTTTAAATGAAAACCACCTGAAGCATTAGGATATTTCATTTTCTTTTCTGCACTCCTAAGAGGTAATCAAAATTTGCAAGTTAAAACACCTTAAAAAAAAACTTAAAGACTTTTTTGTAAAGATAGAATCATTTAAAAATGTTGAAATCTTTGTGTGAATTTCACTGTCTAATGCTCCAATGGAAATGATCGATAAATATTTGCATAAAAGAGCAAATTCATTATGTTAGTGTGTTGGTCATAATTGCAAGTCTTTCCCCAGGGGAAGGTATTTCTTGCTGTCCTGCCTGCTCCTGCCGTCTTCTGACAGTATACACTTCAGTGAAATTTAATGCTACAATTCCCCCCAAAGTTTCTAAAAACCCAGGGACAGTCCTGGGTGTGCAGGGAACCACAGGAGACACACTTCCAAGGAGCCAAACCCAGCATCCCTCCTACCCAGGAATGGCTGCTGTGTTTCTGTCCTGGCCCACTATCATGAGCCTACTCACCTTAACCAAGTTTGTAAATAATTTTACTTGAATGGAACAGAAAGGCTTCTCCATCACAGGCATCCAAAGCTTTTGAAGACAGCTCTTCTTTTAATCTTAAAGAAACTAAGCTTTGCATATACATTGACAGTGCAGACTGTGTTGCTATTAGACACGATTAAATATTCTCAACAATGTGAAAATGTGGAAATTAAAATAACGTATACAGTTCGATTCTCTCTTTCTCGGGATTCACGTAATTTAGGCATCCATGGTAGGTCTGAATGGAGAGGGTTGCCGAGGTTAAATTATGTCTTGTGGTTAGCTTTTGTTGTTATCCCGTTTCTTCCCTGGAATTAAGCTTCCTTTACCAAGAGTTAGACCTTACTTAGCGTCTGAAGCTTATGATGTAAATGACCACAATACCAAGCCAACCAAAACAAATACTTAAAAAAAAAAAAAAAAAAGAAAGAAAGAAAGAAAAAGAAAAAAAGAATGCCAGCCCTTAATTCTGTATTCTGATCCACCAGCAACTGTATAACTATATCATTAGCGATGTGCTGTGACTGGGGAAGTCCCTACCCTAGAGCTTGCGAAAACGATCAAAGAAAACATTCTCTTCTGTCTGCTGCACTTAGTAGTCCTGCCTCCCAACACTGGGATAAAAGGAACTTGCTAAACTGTTGCCATTTTGCAACATCTGCTATAATTCCCCTAAATCCAGATTTGTCTGACACAGAGAGCCTGTTCTTACATCATTGCCTTGTGACAGTATAACACCAGTCACATCAGACTTGAGGGCTGCCGCTCCGGGCTATGATAATATGAAGAAAACCTTTTTGCCTAGGGCAAAACACTTGTAACAAAGTATTATTCATCTGGCTAATTTAAATCTTCTCTCAAAAAGGTACCCAGAAACATATGCAGTATGCCTTTGTGAAAGGCTGGGGCAGCTCATAGGCAAATGACCTGAACCAAGAGTACAAAACCTAATGTCCTGATTAATTACTGCTAAGCGGCTCTGATACACAGCAAAGAGAATGCTGGGACTAATCCTTAACCCTGTCCTACATTCTCAAAATAGCCCCAACTGCTGACAGTTACAAAAACAAACCTGTCCACGGCTAAAGAAAAAAGAAAAAAGAAAAAAAGAAAAGAAAAGAAAACCGTGTACATTATCTCTCAGCGCCCTTACAAAACAAGGGTGAGGTGTACACCAGCGTCACGTTAGTGAATTCCCAGGCCAGGCAGCGTCTTGGGACACAGGGTCAGGCTCACAGAAAATAGCCTAAGAGGGAAAAGCTAATAGCAGACACGAAACTTAGAAATATTTGGGGTGTTATTATTTTCTGCATTGCAAGATTGAGTTTTTCTGAAAATTATCACTTAAGAATTTGGGCGGCTTGGCTAGAGGCGGTGGCACATTGAGTCCCTGTGCTTCTGCGACTGAGATCTAAAGCTCAAGGCCATCCCCAGCCATGAGGTGAGATTGCGGCTAGCCTGAGCTACCTGAAACCTTGCAGCAAAACAAACAAACAAACAAACACATAAACAATATATAAACAAAATAAGAGCAAATAAAAACAAAAACAACCTCCCCCCTCATACACCGTTCATCTAGGGTTTGAAGGATAGTGCTCTGTGGGTATACGAGTGTCCATTTGTCATGGGAACCCGCTCAGTGCTGGACTAAATAGATACCACTTTCCTACTTGACCGCATCAAACTGCATCCCAGTAGCCTGGGAGAAAGCAAATGATAGTTCAGCTTTATAGCCTGAGTTTTAATAATCTGTGTGGTTTTTTTTTTTTATTTTAGAATACGTGCATGTGTGGGTGGGGGAGGGGTGTGTGTGCACGTGCACAGGAGTGCAGGTGCCTGTGCGGTCCAGACAAGTGGTTGTGAGCTGCTAAGGTCTGCTCAGTGAGCAGAAAGTCAAGCTCTACAAGAGGAATGTGGACTCTTAACCTCCGAGCCTTGTCCCCTGCTCCCTGTGGTTTTTAAGCAGTACCCGATTTTCTATCTTTCCCTCCCTTTTTACTTCCTTCTATCTCCTCTTCCTTTTCCTCCTCCCTCTTCTTTTTTTTTTTTAAATTATTTTTAGTTTATGTACATTGGTGTTTTGCTTGCCTGTATATCTGCAGGAGGATGTCAAATCCCCTAGAACTAGAATTACAGACAGCTGTAATGTTCTAGGTGGGTGTTGGGAATTGAACCCAGGTCCTCTGGAAGAGCAGCCAATGTTCTTAACTGCTGAGCCATCTCTCCAGCTCCTCTTTTTTTCCTCTTCTTAAACACAAGGTTTCATGTATCCGACCTAGGCTGGCCTCAGATTTGCAGTGTAGCTGAGGATGACCTTGAAGGTCAGATCTTCCGGCCTCCATCACCCAAGTGCTGGGCTCACAGGCCTGCACTCCCTGCTACCCCCCACCCCGCCCCAGTTTATACATTGCAAACTTCTAACCCAGGGCTTCACACGTGCTATACAAGCACTCTACATCCCAGACCTTTGATTTTCTTTATACAATCCATTTTCTTCTCCCTCCCTCCCTCCCTCCCTCCCTCCCTCCCTCCCTCCCTCCCTCCCTCCCTTCCAGTTCTTTCTGGCCCTGCTTGTTTCTATTGGTCCTCAAGCCTAGGCCTTTGCCTCCCAACACTCTACCCCAATTTTCTGAATTAGGACGATTCTCCTTCTGACCATTGGAGCTGAAACTTGGAAGAAATTCATCTTAGTTAACAGCATTTCTAGAATTTTGAGCAATATCTAGCCTGTTGATAGCTACCTTAGATGGTGATTATGCTTCCCTGAAGCCTATAGCTCTGTTCAGAAACGCAGTGAATAATTAATTGCTAGTTCTCCTGTGCAGTGAATAACTGCTAGTTCTCGTGTTGGGACAACCAACAGGACAGTCCTTTGGATATAAACCACTCTTTTATTATCCACAATGATGGTTTCTTGCAGATTTTTTTTTTCTGATTAAAAAATATAATGTTACCTGGTGGTGGTAGCACACACCTTTGATCCCAGTGCTCAGTAGGTAGAGGCAGATCTCTGCGATTCTGAGGCCAGCCTGGTCTGTAGAGCAAGTCTCAGGACAACCAGGGCTACACAGATAAATCCTATCTCATAAAACAAGCAAAGCAAAGCAAAACAAAACAACAAAAAAGTTAAGAAGTATGGTGATCATTACCCAGGCTTGAATTTGAACCTCATGCCATCGATGTCTGCTTTCCCTTCTTGCTTGCCAGGCTCTCCAGGGTGTAGAAGGGACAGCCAAGGGCGTGCATTTGAGATTAGAGATCCGCCATGGTTCTTATTACACAGGAATGACTCCATCGCACCGAACCTCAGTCTCCTCAGTTATAAAATAGGGCACAGAAGGCCTGTTTCACTGGCTTCTTGGAGAGTAAAAAGAGTGAAAGTAATGGACCCTTCACCACAGGGAACCTATCAGCCCCTTAAGTCACCAATTCATTTTGCAGAACAGGGAGGAGTTGTTCTGGATGGTTGAAGCACTTGTTAACTTCAGGGTCATGGAGGAGGTGTTACATCATGGAAGTCTATCACAATCAGGGGTTTTCACCTACCTCAAAGGTAGTCAGTACTAAGCTGCCGGTTCCTTGGTCTTTGGGAGGTGAAATAGCCACACTTCCTGTTGTGCCTTGTCTTGAGACATTACAGGAGGAACAACTACCTAAATATCAGTTTCTACTTTATGGTAGGCATTTCTTCTCTCTCTCTCTCTCTCTCTCTCTCTCTCTCTCTCTCTCTGTGTGTGTGTGTGTCTCTCTGTGTGTCTATCTCTCTGTGTCTCTCTGTCTGTCTTTGTCTATCTCTCTGTCTCTCTCAACAAGGTTTCTATATAGCCCTGGAACCCCATGTAGTCCAGGCTGTCCTTGAACTCACAGTGATGCTGCTGACTGCTTAATCCCAAGTGCTGGGATTAAGGGTGTGCAACACTGTGCCCGGCTGGTAGGTATTTTTTATAGATAACCTCTTAGGGCTGAAGTTGTATCCAGTTGATAGAATGCTCACATATATAATGCTCGGAAATGTTGGCTTCCATTAGATAACACTCCAAACTAGGTGTGTCAGTGCAGGCCAGGACGGGTAGACGATCAGAAGTTCAAGATTATCCTCTGATGCATGGCAAGTTCCAGACCAGCCTGGATAACATGAGACCTCCACATAAAAAACAAAAGCACTTAACCCAACAATTCCTAAAATCATTTCCTTTTCACAGAGCGGAATCCAGCAGCACCTGTCAAAGCATTAAAGAGGCTGGCAAACCAGGACTGTGCCAGGTCTGTGGAGCCAGGTCTCCCTCCTGCTCAGGCTTGCTCCATTCTGAGGAATGGCCCTCACTCGCGGCCCATCTGCTCAGAGACAACAGAGTCAGAACCGCTACCTCTGCTAGGGTGTTCTCAGCAGCAGGTGCAGAGCATAGCCCAGAACTCCCTCTACTACCTCATTGAAACCACTAGCTTTTCTAGAGTGAAGCCCAAGTAGGAATCAATCTTAAGAAATCAAGCAAACAAACAAACCACAAAAAACTGGAAACAGTGAAGCCGGTAACAGTGGTACACGCCTTAAGTTCCAGTACTTGTGAGGCAGGCCGAGGCAGGCGAATGTCTGAGATTGAGGCTATCCCTGTCCAGGACAGCCAGGCTACAGAGAGAAACCCTGTCTCAAAAACAAAAACAAAAAGAAGAAACCATGAAGTCAGGACATGGTTGTGCATATCTTTAATCCCAGCACTAGGAGCCAGAGGCAGGTGAATCTCTTTAAGTTTAAAGTCAGCCTGGTCTACATACCGAGTTCTAGGACATCTGGGACTACATAGTGAGACTCTTTCTTAAATAAAACAAGCAGACAAACAAGCAAACAACTCCCCCACCTCCAGAAACCAGGGTTCAACTACCAGGTGAATTAACTGAAGAGCCACGTCAGTGGGAATCAGGCCAGGGTGCTTTGGTGAAAGAGGGGATGGTTGGGGACATGCTCAGCTCTTTAGGTAAAGTGCTTCCTGCACAGATGTGTGGAACAGAATTTGAATTTCCAAGCATCACTAAAATACCTAGGCGTGGCTCTATGTGTGCTAGTGACCCCAGTGCCGAGGGCTGTAGCTAACCTAGCTAAGCTTGTGTGAGAGACCCCTTCTCTTGGGAATAAGGCAGACAGGGAAAGCGTAGGGTAGGGGTCTGGAGAGATGGCTCAGCGGGTAAAAGCACGGACTGCTCTTCTGAAGGTCCTGAGTTCAAGTCCCAGCAACTACATGGTGGCATCCAACCATCTGTAATGGGATCTGATGCCCTCTTCTGGTGTGTCTGAACACAGTTACAGTGTACTTACACATAATAAATAAAATCTTAAAAAAAAAAGAGTAGGGTACTTACATCTTCTTTGTGTCACTCCCCTACATGCAGGCATACTAGACTTCTGTGTGTCAACATATACACACATGAAGAGAGGCAAACAGAAACAAGTGACACGTGAACTCAGGCGAAACTCCATATCCCTTCCAGGAGGAATACAAACCCAATACCACATATGTTATACTATTTTAAATTTATAATTAATTTATTATTTTTATGTGTCTATATGTATGTGCCTACCTGAATTTAGGTGCACTGCATGCATGCAGGTGTCTGATGAGGCCAAGGGCATGAGATTCCCTGCAACTGGAGTAACAGGCAGTTGTGAGCTGCCCGTCTCGGTGCTGGGAACTGAACCTGGGTCCTCTGCAAGAACTGTCAACGCTTTAACTTCTGAACCATCACCCCAGCCACAGAGAATGCACATCCTTTTAATTCTATGCATGCTAGAAGCTTTTCAAAACCAGGTCAGTGGCTCGGTGAGCTGACACGCTCTCCAATCTCGGCGCTTGGAGTCCGAGGAAAGAGAGTTGTGTGTCTGAGTCCAGCCTTGGCTTATCGCAAGAGCCCCATGGTCTGTGGGAGGGGAAAGCAGGTTATTGATACTGGTGAGGCCTCTGACCCACTGATTCCCAGAGGTCTTTTCTGCCTTCCCTACAATCCAGGGGCCATGGCCTGCACATTTACTAGGGACTGGGAACATAAAACAAAATGAACTTAAAGAATTCACAAGTTAGGAGGCTGGAGAGATGGCTGGAAAGAGGCTAAGAGAACAGCTCTGTGTATTTGGTCCTTGAGTTGCTTGCCTACCTCCCTCCTTCCCTCCATCCCTCCATCCTTCCCTCCCTTCCTCCCTTCCTCCTTTCCTCCCTCCCTCCCTCCCTTCCTCTCTCCCTCCCTCCCTTTCTTCCTTCTTGGCTATACTGGAGACTGAACCCATGATATCCTATCAGAGTATAATGACATCAGCTACCTTCCAAAATTGCTGAAACTAGCTTTGAGCTCATCTTGTAGTGGAGGGAGCCCTTGAACCTGGGATCTCCTGAGTAGCTTGAATGACAAGGCTGTATCACCAGGCTCTGCTTGCATACCATGTTTGGGCAGCAGGGTGTGGTGGCTCAGGCTTTCAGGAGGCAGAGGCAGAGAGACTGGTAGTCTGTGAGTTCAAGGCCAGCCCTGTTTAATTGAGTTCCAGGATAGGCAGCGCTAATGTAAAAAGACCATATGTTAAACAAATGAACACACAAACAAACAAACCCCCAACAGAAACAAAATGATCTGTCCCAGGCACGAGGACATCTCACTGAGGCTGTCTGTGTAGCCCGTGGACAGCCCTGGGTTTGACACCTTGTACCACTAATATGCATATGATGCTGTAATGGAGTGTATCTGGGCCTATGCAGCTACGAATAAATGCTGTATTCCTGTATTATGTATGTTAAAACTTAACACGTTGTTTGAACTCTTGAGGGGCAAAGGAAGATCATTTCTATTGGCTATAAAATACATGATTCTCTGGGAGCCCCTCAGACCAGCTTCCTGTTTTCTCAGGAGCTGGCCAGAGAGAGGGAAGAGACAAGGTTATTGTAAAGTCCAGCACTGGGTTCCCCCCACTTTCCATCTCACCAGGCTAACAGCCTCTCTTGAATCTGTTAAGGCTTTCTGTTTTCTTCTGAAAACTTTCTTGGTGGATGTGAAGGAAGAGGAAGGGAGGGGGAGGAGGTGATAAAGGCCACTGTCAAATTGATTAAGAGAATGCTCATTAGGGAAAGTAAAATCTGCATAAGTGTCGCTGCAGTCTGTCTGCTCTTGCTAAGCTATAAAAGACCAAAAAAAAAAAAAAAAAAAAAAAAGGGCTGGAACCTTCCTGTCTGGAAGTACTTGAGGAGGGCTTGGGGCCCTAGCACTAACCTTCTTTTGTTAAAAACTCAATAGAATAGTTACTGGCTGCAGCATTGCTTCAGTTCTGACCCATGCATATCTGTGGTTTCTAGAAACTTGTACCAGAGTCATAAAAAAAAAAAAAAATCCTAACTGGACTCTTCTAGAACACACTGGCCTGGCCACCTCCTTCATTTCTTTAACATGGATTTGGTCTCCTCATTTTCTTTCCATTCTTCACTACGAGTCCCTTTCACCCACCCCACGCACAGCCCTGAGATACCAGAGAAAAGAAATAAAGCCAAGTACACGGATAGCTTTTTGTCCCAACCACACAAAATATCCAGGATGAGGGTTCGGATTCTGGATAATCCTATGGATTTCTGGAGTACACGAGGGTCCTTATATGTCTCACAAAATTAGATCCAATACTTGTTGCGATGAGATCATTTCCAATTGTTCTGATCTGAGAGCCTGGCCTGATAGGAAAGCCCAACTCTAACTTTCGTGATTTCCTCGTTAGTGCGATTCTTTTGTTTGTTTGTTTGTTTTGGATTTTTTGTTTTTTTTCGAGACAGGATTTCTCTGTATAGCCCTGGCTGTCCTGGAACTCACTCTGTAGACCAGGCTGGCCTCGAACTCAGAAATCCGCCTGCCTCTGCCTCCCAGAGTGCTGGGATTACAGGCGTGCGCCGCCACGACCGCCAGGCATTAGTGTGAGTCTTAAGGACACAGGTTTCATACCATCAGTTAGGAAGGTTTGGTAAGTGAGCCCTCAGGAATTCCTCATTAACTTGCAACTCCTACCATGAATCCTAACCAGAAAATCCCTTACTGAGAAAGCCTGTTCAGCCTGCTATGGTTTGCCTGGTGTGGTGGTGCACACCTTTAATCCCAGCACAGTTGAGGCAGAGGCAGGAGGATCTCTGAGTTTGGGGCCTGACTGTTTTCCATATTGAATTCCAGGACAGTCAGAGAGACCTTGTTTCAAAAATAGAGGAGTGGGAGGGGAATGGCCTACAGACTAGGGACATTTTAACTTTTATAATGAAAAGATGAGGTTGATGCTGATACCAAATGGGCCTTCACTGGAACAAACGCTTTTACAAATAGCAAAAACAACCCCCAACCTTTATACATTGGCTTTTTCTTTTAAGTTTAGACAGAAGAGAGCATGCATATTTGGGACATGACCCAAACTGCCTTGAAAATTGGGAGGCAATAAATGGTGACAATCTTATTGTTGGAGGCTGTCCTCTGAAAACTGCCTACAGGCGGCCACAAGGCCGTTTGCACACTCGGGTCTTCTGGGCTGCTTTGTACTGTAAGCCCTTTAGACATCCCAATGGTTACAAATTTAAGATGCAAAGCCCCAGTTTTGCTTTGTATGTTTAAACCTCCGTTGGTATATTTCTCTCCCTCTTTTGTTAAGCATAAACATTTCTAATTACCTTAGATTCCAAAGAGAAGCGGGAAGGTCAGATTCCTGGATTTGTGATGACATTTATTAATCTCAGTCTGGTGAGATAGACTGGATGCTCTGTCTCCATGAATCATACATTTTAATTCTGGGCCACACCTCCAAGGCACACGGACACTGTTTAATTAAAAACCGAGGGTAAGAAAAGATATCATTTTGTTATTTATATATAATTTAATTTTGTTAAAAAAAAGAAAACTGAACAGAGACTGGTAAGTTCCATAATTGCTCTCCATGGCAGAGAGGCGAGCGTAGGAGGGAAGAAAAGAACGGTAAGACGCACGTTAGTAAAACACTTCTTAATATGACACAAGCTGAAGAAAATGCTACCTTGCATTTGTCCTCAATGAGGAGGCTAACTGTTCGCCACTGAGTAAAAAGTGCACTTTTAAAACTAATTCCTTGGTCAGAAGACAGAGTCCCGTCTAGAAGCTCCTCATTAATATGCTATAATGGTCAAATAGGAGATTAATAGCAAAGTCACTGGCTAAAGCAACCAGGAACCTGTTGATTAACAATAAGCCTCCAAAAATAAGATACCAGATTGCAAAGCAAAATCAAGACCCAGGGCAACAAGTGCGTCTGTAATTTATGCCTTCTTTATATGAGGCCATAAAGCTCTTTTATAAACGTGTTTTCCAGGCCCTGCTGTGAACTGTAGGTGTGAGCTTTTCAGCTGATTTATTAATTTTAGTTTCAATCAGCGTGTCACCTGCAGACACAAAAATGTAGGCCTCACCACAGAAAATACAATTTAAGAAAGAAAAAGAAAGAAAAAAGAAAAGAAAAGAAAAGAAAAGAAAACCCACGGGGCTTTAAGTCAGGAAACTTTGCCAGGATTTTTTTTTTTTAAGTTGAACACTGAAACGCCTGTTCTTTGAGATTTAAAACAACTCCGGGCAACATAATTTAAAAATTAAAATTAAACATTTTTGTCATACTTTGCAAGTCATTTTGAGACCCACAGAAGGGTGATGTGCGTCTCAGAGAACAATTGGCATCTCTTGTCCATAGGGATACGTTCTCCCCAAAGAAGCGAATGAACGAGTCCTCTGGGCAAAATGTGCAAAAAATTCTCAATTAGTTGTCTTTATTTAGTAAGCACTATGGGGTCCTCAACTGCACTATAGAATTATGGCAAGAGAGCTGAGCCCCGCACTTGCTTATTAGCATTCTCAGAGTGCTGCTGATAGCCGGGCTGTTGCCTCCAAGGGCTGTTGGTGGGACCCCCACACTCCCAGGCTTTGTCCTTTTGTCCTTCCAAGCCAGCAGGAAGTACTGCCCCATGTTCAGGGCATTCTGGGATACCTTCATTCCATTCACAGTTTGCACTACCGACTGAGCCCCAAGTCTTTTGTTATTGGCTATGACCATCGCGGTTATAGGTTTAAGTGGGGGAAAGAAAAGCAATCTGGATCAGTCAATTCTAAATGAAGGTTTAGGAAGTAGCCCCTTCCAAATGAACATCCTTGTTAGGGATGGAGTGGTTTTACACGGCCAAAGCCCCACAGGAAGTCCAGATCCTGGGTTCTAAAAGGGTCGCTGGCATTCTTTTAATCTCCAAACTCCCTTAGGCAAGAGACCGGAAGTGGCAATGGGTTAATGAACATTCTAGAAGGGCTCCTTACCATCCAGTTTTTATGCAGCATTCATTTGACTTCTGCTCTCCCCACCCCCAAACCCACCTGCCTTTAACCACTAGAGAGAGAGAGAGAGAGAGAGAGAGAGAGAGAAGACAAAACCAGAAGAGACACAATCAGCAGCGAGCGCCCAGTCAGAGATGCCTTTTCTAAAGAAGAGGGTATTTGCGGCTTCAGGGAAAACACTATCATTGACTAAATTAACAAGTTGTCTTATCAACCGCCATAAGCTTGGCAGTCTAATTAATTTAGTACTGATCAATAGTCCTGAATGAGGCATTGATTTCTGCCCGCCTGACAGGGCTAAAGCTGAAATCGCGTGCTCCCTTTGCCAGATACACAGAGGCACCCAAAGCTTATGCTTCAGCACATTAAAATTTTATTTCTCTCATCTCAGATGGGCATCTATGAACCAACTATATTTTATGAACCAACCAGAAGCACAAAAATTGGGATGGAGAAATGACTTCGGGAGAGAGAACAGGTTCCAACGAATCAGGGCAAGCAGTCCTCTGCCCGCTCCACCTTTGGAGGCAATATTCTTTGAGTGAGATAAAAACACTGGGAGAGAAAAAGGAAGTAAAGTGGCTAGCTTAAGACACCGAGGGATGCTCTAACTGCTTAACCAGGCAGGGAGGGCTTTGCTTCTCCAGACAGCAACACTCTTCTTGACTCTTATTTTTGAAATGATATTGTATTGAAAGTATTCTGACTTGGAGTAAGAAAAGCAGTCCTGTTGCCTGACCAAGGGCAGAGGTAGATAGATGCTTAGCTCCTGATAAGGAGAGCACCAGAAAGATTCACCACAGATTTGCTTTTCCTGTTGGGGTTGGTAATCTAGGGGCGGGGTAGCAGGGTAGGGAGGACCCCCTTGCCCCTCCCCCACACCTAGTGACCATTGTATTGGGGTGGAAATAGCCTAAACTATTTGATGTTTTCATTTCTAGCTTGACTGATACGATATTGATTCTCTTAAAACATATACTCTCTAAAGGGCTAAGTTGGTACTGTTTTCTTGCGTTCCAGGGATACTCCCTTGTGTTTTTTTCCCAGGTCCCCCCTGTTTGGGCTGCTGTTCCTTTTCATTGTGTAAGTCTTTAACCTTCCGAGACACAGCTGAGAACATTCTTTTTTTTTTTTTTGCCTGGCCACTGGACAGTTACCAATGCCTGAACAATACTTGAAATAAGTAATGTTGGACTTTTGAAATACCTTGAAGATGATGCCTGAGGTTTCAAACATGGGAAGACGAGAACTACACGGCTTGTCTATCTCAGAATTCTTTGTTTTTTAAATTCAGCACATATTACCTCCCCTCCCACTCAAATGAGAGAATTGAAAGCATATTCCTTGTGTTGCAGGGTTGAAAAAACCATCCAAGATGGCCCAAACAACAAAAGATTCATCTTCTTCTTTGTGCATTTACTTAACTTCATTCAGGTTATTAAAAATATGTATATTTGTATACATATATTTTAAAAGCCCCACCCTTAATCTCTTTGAGGTCTTCATGAGTTTCTGTTGCACTTTACAAAAGATTTTTACGAAGGAAAGGACCGGACAACCTTACCTTATATGTGTGGCCTACACCATTAATTGCCCCATGTCCTTTAGGGAGGCCTTATTCCTATGTAAATACCCTTGCATAATGTTACAGGCTATTGTTAGGCCAGCGCCAGTCAGTCGCCACTTATATGCATTTTTACTTCAATCCGCTGCTCAGAGAATGAAAAGATGTCTGGACTTAAGCTGTTTACCAACTGGGCCGAAGCCGCAGAGCCGCAAGGCTGAAGAAAGCCCAGGCATCTGCAGGACCAGGCTTTTACAATACAAGCAGCCATTTTCAGCTGAATTATTAACCCGCTCTGAAACTCTTCTAAGCTAGGCCTTTTAAAAAAGAACAAATGTGCTGAATCAAACGTGAATGAGCCAGAGCTATGAGGGGAGAAACCCTCTAAAGCACTATTGAACACAACATAGGTTTGTAGTGATGTTGTCTCAGTTGCCTGCTCCCTGCGCCAAGGAGGATGATAATGCTGGCTCAGTTGTGGCGATTGCCTGGTAATTAAACACTAGTGTAAGTACAGTAAAAACAGTACAGCCAGGCAAGCACCGCACACTCAGAGTCAGAAAACAGTGTGGAGAGATGAAAGGGCTGAGCTAATAGCTCACCACTAGGACCTGACATGCATTTGCTTGCTAAAACACAGTGATCGGTAAGTAGAACATGGAAAATAAAAGCTTCCCAGATCCAAATCTCATCGACTCTGACTTGTGTGGCCTTGAGGTATTTATACAGGGTGGGGGGAGTGGGGAGGGTGGAGGGGTGGGGAGGGTGGGGAAAAAGGACATTTTTACTTTTTAGCTATAGAACTTCCCTGGATTGTTACATGAAAATAAAGGTGCAAAATTCTACCAAAAGGAGCTAGTGGAGTGCGCAGGCGAAGGGTGTTCTGTTTATGCCTTGGTGCCACAATCAGAGTAGGGTGGAATCGGCCTTCAGAAAGGCGAGTTCATTTGCATGCTTATTAGAACCCAATGAGTGCTTAATAAGTGCTTATATGTGACAGAGGGAGCATCTCTTTCCATACTTAGTGTCACAAGAAAGATAGGCACCCCTCCCCCAGGTTGGGAGAAGCAGCCGAGTAAATTATCATCACAATGCGATCAAGTTCCCCAGTCTTTGCTGAAAACCATTTCTGTGAACTACTCAGCTTTGCCCTGCAGGTCAGCTGCAGCACCTCAGCCTTTGCCTCCCCAAAGTGCCAATAACCTTTCCTGAAGACAAATGCCTATAGCATTGCACTTCTAATTAAATACTCAGAGAGGCATAGATGAAAATACCGGCACTCAACTCACGCCAGTGAGTCCTGCCTTTGGCTGGTGGGAGCTTCCATATGCTGCTGTTGTTTACTCTGGAAGGAAACTGAGTCATTTAACATTTCAATAGGTTAATCAATTGGCAATTAAATGGAGAAATTGGTTAACTCTGAAAACAATTAACACGACACTTCATTAAGTACAGTTTCTAATTGCTGCAGCTGTGAGTGGAAATTAATGAGTTTGTTAAAGCCCCCGACTGGGGTGGCACTGTGTGTGTCCGTGCACGTGCATGTGGTGTGGTGTGGTGTGGTGTGGTGTGGTGTTTGTGTGTGTGTGTGTGTGTGTGTGTGTGTGGTGTATTTATGTGTGAGTATGTGTGTGTCTATGTATGGTGTATGTATATGAGTGTGTACATGCATGTGTATTTGTCTCTCTGTGTGAATTTGTGTGCTGTGTGTAGAGTGTGTATTTCAGAAAGTAGAATTTGCTGGAAAGTTGAGTTTTGTTCTATTATCAATTATTATTTAGCAGAAAGAGGCAATGTGTAACTTTATTCATTCTTTTAAGAGTTCATTTTAAATTCTTTTTTTTAAAGAAAGATTTATTTATTTATTATATGTGAGTATACTGTAGCTGTCTTCAGACACACCAGAAGAGAGCATCGGGTCTTATTATGGATGGTTGTGAGCCACCATGTGGTTGCTGGGATTTGAACTCCGGACCTCTGGAAGAGCAGTCACTCTTAACTGCTGAGCCATCTCTCCAGCCCCTCATTTTAAATTCTTAAAATATTTGATTTACAGCAGTTAATAAGATAACCTGATCCCCTCCTGTCAAATTACAGGTTGATGAACAAAATGAGAAAGTTCTCCTTCTGCTCGCTTTGTGGACAGAACTACTTTACAGGGTCAGATAAATTCCAAGATTTCTTTCTTAGTTCAAAAATGTAACACACATGTCTTAAAGTCAGAGTTTTTGCTGGGCAGTTTTTATGAATGGTTGCATCCTGACCTCGAGGTGAAATGACCGCCCCCACTTGCCAACTCTTCTAAGGTGAAAGGTCTCAGGCTAGAGACTGTAATAGGCTGACTCACATGACTGCTGCGGAGAACAAGAGGAAGTGTGTGCTGATTTGTAAAAGAAGTAAAAGATGTTTTAAAAAGATGTCAAAACCAAATGTAATTAATTTTTAGTGTGTGTGTGTGTGTGTGTGTGTGTGTGTGTGTGACATGTGGAAGTCATAGAACAACTACTTTCAGGAGTCAAGTCTCTTACCATGTGGATCTGCTGGAAACTCAGGATGTCTGACTTAGCAACAAGTGCATTTTCTGGCTGTGCTGGATAGTTCTGTGTCAACTTGGTCAAAGAGGAGGGACCCTCAGCTGAGAAAGTATCTCTATAAGATCTGGCTTAGGTAAGACTGTAGGGCATTTTCTTAATTAGTAATCAGTTAGTACAACCCACTGTGGGTGGTGCCATCCCTGGGCTGGTGGTCCTGAATTCTATAAGAAAGCAGGCTGAGCAAGCCATGGAAAGTGAACCAGTACGCCACGCCCCTCTATGGCCTCTGCATCAGCTCCTGCCTCCAGGTTCCTGCCTTGTTTGAGTTCCACTTCTGATTTTCTTGATGATATATAGTGATGTGAAAGTGTAATCCAAATAAACCCTTTTCTCTCCAACTTGTGTTTTGGTCTCCATGTTTCACTACAGCAATGGTAAAGCTGACTGGGACATCCATTTATCATCTCACCAATAATCCAAATAATTATTGTTAAGTGAATATCTTTGAGAGCTCATAAGCAAATTTAACTATATAAAGGACCTCCACACCCTCCTTAGTAACTTGAAAGTCCCTGGATATACTTATGTGAATAAGACAAACTCCACTTTGAGAGACTAATGGTCCATATTGAGGAAAATGTCATTTAAGTAGCCTTTAGTTGCAGCACCTCAGAGACAGGCAGGAGAATTTCTGTGAATTCTAAGCCTAGTATACATAGAGAATTCAGGTAAACCGGACCTTTATAATAAGATTCTGTCTTTTTTTTTTTTTTTTTTAAGACAGGATCTCACTATGCAGCCCTGGCTGTCCTGAACTCACATTGTAGGGCTGGCCTTGAACTCAGAGATCCTCCTGCCTTTGTCTTCTGAGCTCGGGATTTAATGGCATGTGCCACCACTGCCTGGCAAGATTTTGTCTTAAATACTAATGAATGATTGTTACTTATCAGGTACTTACCAGGTACTACTATTCTGAGTCTTCAGATCAGAAAAGGAGAACACATACACACACACACACACACTTGAATGAATGAAACTTGTGCACTAAAGATGTATCTGAGTGAACTGGAGAGTTTGCTCAGCAGCTAATAGCACTGATTGCTCTTTCAGAGGTTTTAAATTTAATTCCCAGCTTCCACATGGTGGCTCACAACCATCTGTAATGGGATCCGATGCCCTCTTCTGGTGTGTTTGAAGATAGCTACAGTGTACTCATATACATAAAATAAATCTTAAAAAAATAAAGAGGAAAGATAAACTTGTACCTAGGACTTTAATTTCCAAATTTGCTGGGAATTGAACTCAGGACCTCTGGAAGAGCAGTCTGTGCTCTTACCCACTGAGCCACCTCTCCAGCCAGAATTCTAAAAGAAAGGCTTAACCTAGATAGGTAAAAAAGATTATCCCTAAAAGGCTACTTGCAATTAGAAACAGCATCCTATAGTCATTCATCTGCTTTGCCATGGGGTCTTCCTCTTGGCTATCCCTCCATTCAATTATTTTTTCATTCAGCATACATTGATGGAAGTTGGCCATGGTCTGGATTTTGTGTTGTTAGAGAGTATTAATTGTTAGCACACAATAAGAAATAAGACAAACAAGGTCCCAGCCCAGGAGAAATGAGAGTTCCTGGAACTAATCCTGCTTTAGATGGGGAGTCGACAGGAGGCAGCACTTAAAACTTCTAGGGACAGGAAAACACAGCTGTGGAATATCTTGTTGAAGAACATTCTAGAATTTAGGGGTCTTTGTAGCTGCAGAACATCTGTGTACATAACCTCTCTCAGTTGCATGAATCACCATCTCAAATCTGTGCAAACTGGACTATATACCACCTTGAATTCACTTATTCAGGGTGAGCTAGGTAAGCATCAGAAAACTCTGAGGGCAGAGGCAGTCACCTGTGTCTGTGCTAGAGACAGCCTTCAGGGCAGTGCTGGTTGCCTGGCCTGAGTTGGCAAACAAAAGGCTTTTATGAATTATAAATGACAATTTGCAACCTTTTCTTATTTTGCTCTTGGGATCTCTTGAGTTGCATTCAATGAAGAAATCTATATTTGTGGCATATAGTCATAGTCCCAAAACTTCGTCTGGATACAAAATTGACCAGGGGAAACATTCCATCTACCTAATAGTTGCCAGTGCCCATGTGCAAGACTTTAGTCCATGGGATGTGAAAGAAATTACTTGGGCAGCTTCCAAGAAGAGAAATTTAAACATGTATATTTCTACTTCTATTCCTGGTCCTGTAGCTTAGAAGGTGGCTGTGTTGCCCTGTTGAGCCGTGCAGACAAAAGTTTCATTTAGGAGTTAGCAGAGCAGAACCTGTAGACCAGGGTGGCCTTGAACTTAGAAATCTTCCTGCCTCTGCCTCCCAAGGGCCGGGATTAAAGGTGTGAACCACCGCCAACCAACCAAGAGCTAGATTTATATGTCTTGCATAATGTGTGTGTGTGTGTGTGTGTGTGTATGTGTGTGTGTGTGTGTAACAACGGAGGTGAGTCACTATCCTCCTCACTGCACCACGCCCATCCTAACCTGTAGCCGAGTGCATACGTAACTGAAGATATACATGTGCTTGTTTAGTTTTCATGCAAGAATTGAGTCTTGGGCTGATTTAATTTAATTATAATTTAATTATATAATTCAGGTTTAATTCCCAGCACAGAATAAACTGAGTCTAATGGCACATCCCTTAATCTCAGCACTCTGGAGGCAGAGGCAAGACCAGAAATTCAAGATCATTCCCAACAATAGCAAGTTCAAGGCTAACCTGGGCTACATACCTTGTCTGAAAAATACACAAAAAAATCTTGGTTACAAATTGATATTGCAAAACATAGACCTTCCTCAGTGTTTCAGAGGTGACTGCTGTTTTGATTTTTATGGTTCACGTCAAGATGGCTGCTGTGCAAAAATATGTAGGACAAAATATTGGAAGTATTTTTAAGCCCATTTTTGGAAATTCTGTTAAAACTGTTGGAAATTCTGTCTTGATTCCAAGCTCATTTCACAATTAAATTTGTTAAGCTTGTTCTATGTGTGTGTGTATGTGTGTGTGTGTGTGTGTGTGTGTCTGTGTGTGTGTGTGTTGTTGTTGTTGTTGTTGTTGTTTGGCTTTTGGGACAGGGTTTTTCTCTGTGTAACCCTGGTCACTTTGGAACTTGATCTGCAGACTATGTTTCCTTCCGCATCAGCCTCCCTAGTGCTGGGATTACAGGCACATGTCACCAGGTTTTCATGACGTGTTGTGTTTCACTCAAAAGAAAACTGTGCAGTGAAAAGAGCACAATTCATACCATACTCAAGTCTTGAATCTGAGCTGAAGTTCGTGAGGCAGCGTTGCAGCCACTGCAGCATGTGTGGTGCAAAGCATATATGTTGTGTGCTCAGAGCCCAGGCTGCAGTGATGTCATGGGACACAACCAGGGTAAGCCTCATAGGAAACACCATGGACTCCACACACATGTATTCTTGTATTACATTTTGGTCCTAGCATGTCAAGCAGCCAGGTTTTTTTGTGACCTGTACTTTCAGTGTTCAGACCCATAACTTAAAGACTGTGAATAACCACTCGACCTCTCCTCCGTTTCAGACACAGTAAACTTGCAGAAGCCAGGCTTTCGATCAAGATGTTTCGCATCCTTTAACAACTGAGCACAGACTATTTATCATTTAGTACTCCTGGCAGACTGCACTTCTGTAAAGCTTTCCTTGAAATCTCTAGGCCAAGGGGCACTTACTTCTTCCTCCTCCCGGCTCCTAAGCTACCATTTCTACGCCTAAGCTCCAGTCAAACTCTCTAGGCCACACTGCACTTCTCCATTTACTCTGTGTACTCCTAGGATGAGATTACCACATCCCTCCCCCTCCCGTCCCCGGTGTTTATTTTCCCCCATTAGATGGTGAACTCTGGGGAGAAGTCTCTCATCTTTAGTTTCCCCAGGGACTAGTACTGAGACTGCTCCTTAGCTATGTAACTCAATATTTGACAGATGAATGATTCCATATAATATACTATGGAGCCGCTGATGATGGAGCTGCTCCTTATACTCCTCATGCTGAATAAAACATTAGAGGCATCACATTAACATAGCAAACAGGCATCTGTGACATTTGAGAAATGGCCCCAGGCAGTGCCCCTTCTCAAAGGAGACCCACTGGAATCTGAGATGCTGTGTTAGTTTGGTTACCACCTCTACCTGTGTGCTGGGATCCTTGAGTGCTTTATAAGTGATTAGATCTAGTAGGTGAGAATTTGCTTTAGCTAAGGTTTTATTAGCTTAACTGCCCATTGATTAAGCCAACAGGCAGTTATTAAATTCAATATAAAGCACGTTGCTGAACGTTGCTCCAGACACTGCAGGTACTATGAACAAATTACAATATTGAGAGCAGAAGGTTTGTGGGGAATCCTTTAGGACACTGCTTCCAAATGAGTTCTCAGTTCCTGGATCCCACCCGGACTCTTCAGAGTTCTCCAGTCACATAGGATCAGTGGGACTTGGCTCTCCATATTGAATCTGTTTTTGTATTATTACTATTATTATTTAATTTATTTTAATTTTACTAATTGGTGTTCTCTGTCTCTATCTCTGTTTCTCTCTTGTCTCTTTGTTTCTGTATCTCTGTGTATGACAGAGAGAGAGAGAGAGAGAGAGCGCTCAAGGGCCATGGTGAATGTGTGGAGACCTGAGGATAACTTTCATGATTGGTTCTTTCCTTCCAGTTGCATTCCTAGAACTTAATCCAGACCATCTGGCTTTCACAGCATGCACTTCCGCCTACTAAGCCATCTTTCCATCCCACTGTAAATTTATATAGGGACACACAATTATGGAGACTGAGAAATCCTAAGATCTACCTGCATTTAACAAACTGGAAACCACGGAGGGCTGGTATCCAACGGTAGTCATTGGCTGGGGGGTCTTTGAGAGATGTTCCCGGTCCAGACAATCACAGGAGACTTACCTCCAGGAAGCCTGACTGGAGATCACAGCTTCAGCCTCTGCGAACATTTGCTGCACTCTGAAGTGTAGGAACGACTGTCAGCGTTATTTCCTCCCATAGTAACAAGCAAGGACCCAAGGGACTGCCATGTTCATCCCTGTGTACATTGGAAGGACTGAGACATGTTTGTTAAAGGGCGTGTGCCGTGAAGTGGGCATCCCGGGCTTAAATCAGCTGAGTTCAACCATGTTCTGTCCTCTACCCTTAACTCTCTAGCAGACTGCGGTGCACCGGAACTAAGGCCAGGGTCCACGAGCTATGATTTTATCCTTGTTTCTCTTGGTTTTTGCTGCCTCATTCTCCCTAATTTCTAGCTCACAGCTTTAATGTAGACACACATGAAAACTTGTCATGTGTGTGCACATGTGTGTGTGTGCACATGTGCATACATGGAGGCCAGAGGCCAACCTTAGATGCTGTTCCTCAGGAGCCATCTACCTTGTTTTTGTTTTTTAAAGATTATTTATTTATTTATTTATTATTTATTTATTTATTATATGTAAGTACACTGTAGCTGTCTTCAGACACCCCAGAAGAGGGGGTCACATCTCATTGTGATCCACCATGTGGTTGCTGGAATTTGAACTCAGGACCTTTGGAAGAGGAGTCAGTGCTCTTAACCCCTTAGCCATCTCCCAGCCCCTACCTTGTTTGTTTAAGACAGGGTCTCTTTCTCACTGGGACCTAGCACTTACTGGCTGAGCCAGACTGACCAGTGAGCTCCACTGGCCCACCTGTCCCCACTTTTCCTTCTAGCACTGGTACTGCAAGCCTATGCTTCCGAGACCAGCTTTTCATACAAGTGCAGGAAATTGAACTCAGGGTCTCAGGTTTATGTGGTAAGCATTTTACTAACCGGCCATCTCTGCAGCCTTCAAGAAAATGTAGTCTGAGTTGGACAGCAGTGGCCCATGCCTTAATCCCCACATTCGGGAGGCAGAGGCAGGCAGATCTTTCTGAATTCAAGGCCAGCCTGGTCTACAAAGTAAGTTTCAGGACAGCCAGGGCTACACAGAGAACCCAGTCTCAAAAAACAAAACAAAACAAAACCAGCCAGCCAACAAACCAAACAAACAAACAAAAAAGTTATCCTAGTCTATGCTGAAACAATTGTATTTAGTAGTTGCCAGGTTGTTAAGGTAAGCTTTGCATATACAAAGTTGGATCAATATGTTGGCAGAATATCAGCTTTATGTAGCTAGTGGACACTCTGTACAAGGAGGCATAGGCCAGCTCACTCATGTTCAGGGGAACCTACAGGAACATGTTTGTGCCTGGGCTATTGGAATAGGAGACGGGAGCCCTCCTGAAAACATGACCAAAGTCTACAGTCCAGGCTCAGGATTGCAGTGACTGAAAGGTGAATTTAACGAGATCCGAAAGACAGAACATTGATATTCTTCTATCAAATAGGCTGATCTTTCCCAATGAGGTCACTTTGCTTCATAGCCTTGCCTGTGAGTACTTCTGGTGTCTTTGCCCTACGAGGCCAGATGAAGGGATCAGTAACAAGCACCTATTCTGACTTGGAAGGAGTATTTTCTTCTCTTCTTTGAGACAGGCACTTATCAAACTTGCTATATAGTTGAAGATGGCATAGAACGTGTAGTGCACTTGTCTCTAGTTCCACAGTAAATGTGTACCATGAAGTGTTGTCTGTGTGTGGCTTTGTACATGCTAGGCAAGGGAGTCAGTCTTCTATATCACAAAGATATGGAATATCTAGTTCACTAAAACATAAGTAATAGTGGAATGGTTCGATAATAAAATTTCTCTTTTCTTTTTCTTTTTCTTTTCTCCTCCTCCCCGCTGGCCTCAAACTCAGAAATCTGCCTGCCTCTGCCTCCCAGAGTGCTGGGATTACAGGCTTGCGCCACCACCGCCCGGCTGAAGACACCCTGTTTTAAACAAACAAAACAAAAGGAAAAGATAGGGTAATAGCTCACACCCAAGGATTAGTGTGGTTTGTCAGAAAAATTATGAAGGCTTTGGCTTGCTTAATCCCCAGTCTCTCTGTCTCTGTCTGTCTCTCTCTCTCTGTCGCTCTCTCTCTCTGTCACACACACACACACACACACACACACACACACACACACACACACACTTCTTTTTCTTTCTCTTTTTGTTGTTGGGGATTAAAACCAGAACACATGCATAATGCTAGGTAAAACACTCTACTACTTACCTATCCTATATAGAGGTAATTTTTGAAATTATATCAGTGCTGTAGAAGATTTTCTAAAACCTTTTATGGGTTCTTTGTGAATTCCACATCATGTACCCCAATCCCACTTACCTCCCTGTCCCTTCTTACTTGCCCCTTGCTCTTGTAATCTCCCCTTCAAAAGGAAAAAAGTCTCATTGTGGAAGCTGTAGTATCACAACATGTCCATAGCATACCGTATTGTACACACTTCTTTACTTGCGAATGTTCATTGCAATGGGTTGCTGGTCTGGTTCTAGGCCAATGGCTTCTGCTATACTGCCAGTATGGATGCTCACAGGGGTTCCTTTCAGATAAACAGTTGTTGTCCTGTGTCATGGAGATCCTGCAGCTTTGCTTCTGCAGGACCTGCCCCTTCACATGCTCCAGCTGTTCACAGATGGGGCAGATGTTGGGGTGGGCCAACTCAAAGCTCTGGATCTGGGCCTGGGTGGTAGCTGAGCTGGTCAGCCCATCCACTGTGGTGGAAATTTTATCTAAGACTAAACACAATACATTTTAAGTCATTTAAAAGAAAAATTATTATTAAAATTTATTTTATGTGCATGAATGTTTTGCCTGCCTGTATTTATGTGTATCACATGCATGCTTGATGCCTGTGGAGGCCAGAAGAGGGTGTTTGGGCTCTTAGAACTGGAGTTTGGGAGCCAAATTTGAGTCTACAAATGTGTAGTGAGTGCTTTAACTGTTTAGTCAGCCCCACTCTGGATCACTTATATAGCCTTTCGGGAGTGAAATTGCGAAGCGATACAGATACACCTTGTTGTTGATGAGGTCACTTAGTCCTAACCTTTATGATTTCAAGTAGCGCACTCTCATGGTTTCAGTGTGAAGTGTCTGCATGGGATCATGACTTTGAACACTTGGTCCCCAGTTGGTTGCCATTTTGGGAGGTGTCTTAGTTTGCTTATTCTTGCCATGAAGAGACACCATGACCAAAGAAAATAGTATAAAGGACAACATTTAATTTGGGCTGGCTCACAGTTTCAGAGGTTCAGTCCATTATCATCATGACTGGAAGCACGGTAGCATGCAGGCAGGCATGGTGCTGGAGCAGCTGAGAGGCCTACATCTTGATCAAAGGTAACCAGGAGATTTTCTTCTGCAGGCAGCAAGGAGGAGGGTTTTTTCCATACTGGGCTGAGCTTGCGCAAAGCTCATTCCCACAGTGATGAACTTCTGCCAAGAAGGCCACATCTACTCCAACAAGGCCACCTGGCCAAGCCTATTCAAACCACCACAGGAAGTAATGGAGTTTTTAGGATGTGAGCCTACCTGCAGGAAGTGGGCCACTGTGGTCGTGCCTGGTTCTTTTCTCTCAGTCTATTACCCACCACTCTGATTCTCCAGAGAATTAACAATTCTAGTGACCTCAGACTCTAGCTGCCAGAGACTCTTGCCAATCACTGTCCCTTCCCCAGCAAGACTGGCTGTATCCCTAAGACTGGTAGCCACAGTGAGTCTGCCTTCTTTAGGCTGCTTCGGTTGAGTATTCTGTCACGGCGATTCAAGAAGCAACTAATGTGCATAAAAACTGGTATCAGTTGATATTTGCATTTAATCGTCATTTTGTTAGAACTGGCAATCTATTTTAAAACCATGAACTAGATTATTTAAGCAGGAGGAAGAGAGACTACTGCTTCTGTAAAGGGCCAAATATATCCTTCAATCATGTCATATACTACTATTTATGTATTTATTTACTTTTGCTTCAGTAGAGCACCTTATATATTTGATATTTGGAACCCATATTTAGAAAAAAATCCTTTGTTTTATACATTGAAATTGTCTGTAAGGTCCATGAATTGAGATTAATAATGCCTAGAAAAGAGATGTGAACACTGGATATTTTTAAATTGAACTTTATGTTTATAGTTGTTTAAAAATGGGAAACTGTTATAAGCAGTTATATAACAAACTAAAAATTAATTTTAAAATACTTAATGGTTTTTAGTTTTTAAAAGATTTATTAAGTCTATGTTTGTGTGCCTACATGAGTTTATGTGTACCATGAGTGTGTCTGGCTCCTAGTGAGGTTAGAGGGCATCATAACCCCTGGACCTGAAATTATCGGAGGTTGTGGTAAGAGGGCTGGTAATCGAACCCAGGTTCTCTGGAAGAGCAGCAAGCAAACACTCTTCACCTTGAACCTTCTCTCTAGCCACTTTTTAATTTTTGACCTTTCTGAGACAGGGCCTCTTATAACCCAGCCTAGCCTCAAATTACCAGGTGCCTGAGGATGACCTAATCCCCCTGCCTCCCCTCAGAGCACTGGGATTGTAAGTGTGTGCCTCCATGCCTCATTCTATGGGGTTCAGGGGATTGAACCCAGGGCTTCACGAGTTCCACTCAAGTGCTCGATCTGAGGAGCTACATTCCCAGCCATGTTTATAGAAAAGGATAAAACACTAGAGTCACACAGTTGCCTGCTGCCAGAACAAACAGTGGCCTCACACTGTACTATTTTGAGCTTGAGGTGTAACTTGAACAAATTCATCAATGGCTTGGTCAAATGTGGTCTTCACACATTCAGCAGATGATATGGTCAGATGTGTTCATCTGTTCTCCCCTTTGTTGATCAAGAACGCTTAATTAGCTTTAATTTTAAATATTCTTGTTACAGGAAGCAACATGCACTGATAGAAAAGGTCTTTAACGTAACTTTGACAGAAAGTCTTAAAAAATTCACCACAGTTTACAATAAATTTGCTGTCTTTTGTTTTTGTTTGTTGCTTCAGAATTGAGGCTAAGAACTTTCAAACATTTCTGAAGTGAAAAAGAATTTTACTATATATAAAAATTCTGAGTAACTAAAGATACACATGGTGAATTAAAAGTCCTTGGATTTCATTTCCTTGTCTTTATAATCCCTGCAGCACCACTGCTGATTTGGAATGCATAGCTTACATACACAAGTGTGTAGGATCACTGATGGAGGGGGGCACCACACCCAAGCCAAGTCAGTGGTTCACAATCATAAACTGTCAAGTTGAACTTGTGTGGCTGAGTACCTGTGCACTGGGGACAGTGCACCTGACTGCTTCCAGAGTCAGCCTGCATGGAGGGAGCAATGATTATGAAGAATAAAAATAATAAAAACACGATAGAGTAACTAGGACTGGAGACATGGCTCAGTGGCTAAGAGCACCCGCTGGTTGAGCCTAGAGGCCCACATCTTTGATCCCAGGATTTCGGTAGGCAGAGACTAGCCTGGTCTACAAAATGAGTTCCATAATAGCTAGGGCTACATAAAAAAAGCCTATCTTGAAAGAAAACAAACAAACAAAACAAAACAAAAAACCAAACAAATAACAACAATAAACCCCAAGCCAAACAAAACCAAACAAATAAAAAAAAAAAACCAACAAAAAACCCCAAAACCAAACAAAACCAAATTATCCCAAAACCCCCAAACCAAACCAAGCTACACCACCAACAAAAAAATGTTCTATGTCATGACTCAAATTATTTTTTCATGACTTCTCTCAACTGGATCTTTCACAAAAAGGCTGGATATTTTCCTTGGTCTGTTTATTGTCTACCTGTCTGTGGTGGGCTTACCATGTGTCAAAACAAGGCAACCCAAGGTATCTGCTTTGGAGATGTCACACAGAGGCACAACTATAGTAGTAAAACCCAAACAAAACTCAGATGTGCAGGTATAGTTTATAAAATATGATTGATGTGTTTAAAACTGAAGACTGTGTTGTGGCATGTACAATAGAAAAAGGAAGGCAAACCTGACAACACAGATGGACCTTCCTGACAGGAAGCAGAATGAGTCAGAACAAAAGCTTCCTCCTCCTCCTCCTCCTCCTCCTCCTCCTCCTCCTCCTCCTCCCCCTCCCCCCTCCCCCTCCCCCTCCTCCTCCTCCTCCTCCTCCTCCTCCTCCTCCTCCTCCTCCTCCTCCTTCTCTTTTGTGTGGAATACTTCTGATAGATGGTGGTGTACCTCTATAGTTCTAGCATGGGGGGATAGAAGCAGAAGAATGAGGACCTTTGGCTACATACCAAGGTGAGCCAGTCTGGGCTGCTAGAGACCCTGTGTACACACACACACACACACACACACACACACACACACACACAGAATAAATAAATAAAATTAATATTAAGAAGGAGTGCTTGCCAAATTTGTGTATTATTCTTGTGCAGGGGTCATGCTAATCTTATCGCTATAGTCCCAATGACAGTATCTACGTTGTCAAAGAAAGTTGTATGAATATTTTTCTATGGAGCACTTCTGTAGGCCAAGTGGACCGTGGGGACTCTATGGCAAAAAATAGCCCAAGTCGTCAGCTTTTTACTGCACGTATTCCTACTGTGAGAAGGAAAGAGTGGTGGGCCTGGCAGTATATAGGCCTGCAGCCTTCAGCTTACTTGAGCAGAGGCTGAGAAGCTGAAAGTTCAAGGTCCCCTTGGGCTAGAGGGTGAGTTCCAAGCCAAGCTGGAGAACTTAGAGAGAACCTGTCCCCCAAAAAACGAGATGAAGAACGAAGAGCTAGAGAGAGAACTCAGTGGTGGTGTGCTCACCAGTGCGCAGCAGATCCCGGGTCCAATCAACCGTGCCACAAAAAAAATAACAAAATAAGAACCAATGGTAACAGTGCGGTCTTAGGGTTTGTATTCCTGCACAAACATCAAGACCAAGAAACAAGTTGGGGAGGAAGAGAATTATTCAGCTCACACTTTCATGTTGCTGTTCATCACCAAAGGAAGTCAGGACTGGAACTCAAGCAGGTCAGGAATCAGGAGCTGATGCAGAGGCCTTGGAGGGATGTTTCTTACTGGTTTGCTTCCCCTGGCTTGCTGAGTTTGCTTTCTTACAGAACCCAAGAGCACCAGCCCAGGGATGGCACCACAATAGGCCCTCCCCTCTTGATCACTAACTGAGAAGATGCCTTATGGTTGGAACTCATGGAGGCATTTCCTGAAGGGGGGCTCCTTTCTCTGTGATAACTCCAGTCTGTGTCAAGTTGACACACAAAACAGCCAGTACAGGGGCCAATTTTGACTCACTG
Source organism: Apodemus sylvaticus (assembly GCF_947179515.1). Taxonomy (NCBI): domain Eukaryota; kingdom Metazoa; phylum Chordata; class Mammalia; order Rodentia; family Muridae; genus Apodemus; species Apodemus sylvaticus. Next base: position 79,179,237 of record NC_067479.1, on the reverse strand, counting down.
TAATTTAAAGTAACCAGAAGTTTTAAATATGAGAACCTTGTGCCTTCCAAAATACATTTCTTTTAAATAGTGATTAACATATGGTCCCTAAGTTCATTTTATAAAAGGAAATTGGTTAGGATGCTTAAGAAAGAAATCACATTTGGTTGTGAAATTTGTAGGAGAAATATAGCCCATATTTCAAAAAAAAAATCTGTCACTTACTAGACACAGGAGACTTCTTACTGGCATTAGATTGAAATTAGATAATAGCTATATTATTTTGATTTGAGAAGACCTTCTTAAAACAACAGCAGCTTAAAGGGTTCATTTTGGTTACTAGGAAAAAAGAAAGAGTAGAATTATCAATAAGAAAATATTTTAAAGGTGAGAGGTGATTAAACTATACCAGTACCACACATGCCAATGAAAACAGAAAAGTAGATTACATTAAGATACTTGCGTTTACATATTGCTGTCTTGACTTGAAGTTCAACACATAAAAGGATTCCCAGTGTCAATGCTGATGTAGGAAACTGATCACAGCTCAGCCTCCTACCCCACAGTCCGCTCCCAACAAGAGATAAAATGAAGTCACAGCCACTGGGCTGCGAGGTGCTCTTAGCCACGCTGTTACCCTGAGAAATACAGAGGGTTGGCAGAAATTATCCTATAATGAGCAATCCATCTGGCTGCACCTAAAAATGGAACGGAAATTCCACCCTTGACTTTTCCACGGTAGTAAATGAAAGCCTAATGTATAGTTCTAATTGCTAACATTTTCTCTCTAATTATGGTTCAGTTTGGCTAGGATTTCCGACAATCCCCTCGTTCCCCTAAAGCAAACACCAGAGAGTGTTCTAACCCCACTGGTGGCTTTTATTAATAACCCCCTTGACAGATGAAAAAAAATCATTATTCTATATTAAACAGGGAAAGATTTTCCTAGCAAAAGCTAATTGATTTTAAAGAAAAAAAATTCAGATGGTATGGCAGAATTAATTTTATAAAGGAAAAAGCCCCACAAAAGCATCACATGAAAACAGACCTCTACATAGTATAAAAATGCCTTGGCAATATTTGGGGTACCAGCTTCATGATAAATGTGGAGGAATAGCCATGATGTTTATTTACTAGAAAGAAGGGACAAGAACAAAGTCTCTTTAATGAAGGAGTCTTTTCTTTGTACCTCCATGAAAGAAATAAAGTGTTATACACTGGCTTCTGCATTGCCATACACAAGTGTGTGCACCCACACACGTGTACACACACACACACACACACACACAAACAAACACAAACACACTTATTGAGCCCATAGCTACATCTTTATTTAGACTTTACATTCTTTTTTTTAAATTAATTAATTAATTTATATTATTTTATGCATGTGAATATACTGTCATTCTCCTCTGGTGAGAGGAGAGCATTGGATCCCATTACAGATGACTGTGAGCCACCACGTGGGTGCTGGGGATTGAACTCAGGACCTCTGAAAGAGCAGCCAGTGTTCCTATCTGCTGAGGCATCTCCCCAGCCCCCTATATTCTTTTTTTTTTTTGGATTTGGTTTTTTTTTTGAGACAGGGTTTCTCTGTATAGCCTTGGCTGTCCTGGAACTCACTCAGTAGACCAGGCTGGCTCCGAACTCAGAAATCCACCTGCCTCTGCCTCCCAGAGTGCTGGGATTACAGGCCTGTGCCACCACCGCCCGGATTTTTTTAAGCTTTTTAAATTTTATTTTATCTTATTTATTTATATATATTTTTACCAACATCATTCTTTACAGGAAGAAAAAGCAGTCTCAAACCTTATTTAGAAGCAAAAAACAAAAAACAAACAAAACAAAGAACAAAAAACAACAAAAACAAAACAAAACAAACAACAACCCCTCCCCTCCAAAAGCCAAACAAGCAACTCCCTCCCCTCCAACAAGGAAGCAAACAAACAAACAACAAAACCAAACAAAAATCCTCCAAACCTTGAGTAGACAAAACAAGAGTAATGGGCAAAAGGGTAAAGGCAGAGGTATCCCTAGTCCAGCTTCCCTGCTGTACTCCAGGGCCACAGTACTAGAACAGACACTGGAGCAACGGAAGAGCCAGGAAGAGCCAGATGGGACCCATGTGGCTCCAGTCATCCTATTTTTGACAAAAGTGTCAAAACACTCATTGGAGAAAAGCCAGACTCCCTAATAAATCCCGCTAGGGAAAGGGAACTGCTACACACACAAGAAGGAAACTGCATCTTTATCTCTTACCCAGCACAAGCAGAAGCAGTGCGAGGAAACACTATGGAGAATACCTGGAGATAAAGGCAGAGGATACAATCCCCAGAATAGAAACAAATGTTACCAAACTCTTGGCTTGTAAATGACCGGTAGCAAAGTTTGAGTGGACTCTGTCTACGCTTACAGTTCAGCTACAGCTTGTCACTTGCATGGGTGAGTTCATGCAAGATCTTGCTTCCAGGGAAGGAAAAAGAAGACTTTCTAGAAGTAAGTGTAGGCTGGCATAGTGGCCCACACTCAATTCCTTCGTTGGGGAGGCTGAGGCAGGAGAATCAAGTGTTGAATGGAGCCTGGGCTACACAGCAAGATCCTTATTCATAACAACAATCCCAAAAGAAACAGAGTTTGAGTGGTAATTATTTCATACATTTTTTTTTTTGCCACCTGTAACTGTGTCTACTTGAACTAGTGTTACCACAAAGGACATTCAGCCTGGAACTCTTCTTTTTGATTCTTTTAGTCCAGGTTTTAGTCAAGACAGGGTTTTTCTGTGTAGCCTGGAACTCATTCTATAAACCAGGTCTCAAACTCAGAGATCTGCCTGCCTCTGCCTCCCAAGTGCTGGGATCAAGGGCATGCACCAGCCATCCTAGCCCCGCCACCCCCCTCCACCCCCAGCTTAATTTTACCTTCTTTTACCTCCTCTTTTCTTCATTTTTTTTCTGATTTTTCTCATCATGGGTTTCACCTCTGCATCCCTCTCCCCTTCTCTCCCTCTGATTTCGCTCTCCACGTTCTCTGACTGACTTGATGCAACACAAGAGTCAAGACTTAAGGAAAGGTGGCTGTTGCTCCAGAAGCTTCCTAGTACAGGTGTCACTCAGGTCTCCTGCGTGTCTGCTCTTTTTGGTGCTGCTGACTGCAACAGTACTGCACCGAGTAGAATTCTGAACCTGTGTCTAGGATAAAGGGTTTCAAGGTCAATGATGGATGTCTGCCTGTGCCCTAGAAGTAGAGTGTGTCACGCAGTTCATGGCCCTCGATTCAAGAGTCAAAGCTCGCCCCACCTTCTTCTCCTATGCTCTATCCTTGCTTGCCATCAGGTTAAGAACTTTAAAGACTGCTTTGGTTGCAATTCTAGTATACCTTATGTTTCATTTCTAGTGCACATCAAACTCACCATTATTAGCCTCTTCCTCCCCAATTCCTTCTCTCCCTCTCCTTGTTCCCTTCCCCTCTTTTTCCCATCTCCCTCCCTCCCTCCCATTCTGCCTTACTTTATTCCTTCCTCTCTCCTTGAGAGTCTTTCTGGAGAGAGACTTGAAACCAATCTTTCTCGGTGCCCCTGGCTCTCGGGCCCCGCGACGCTCGGGCCGCTCCCTAACACGTTTACTAATCTCTTGGTGACTCACAATGAGTGTCTGACATTGGTTATTAAGAACCTTTTCCCCATTTCTAAAGCTCACTGCTTGCTCCCCCTTTCCTCGTGCCCTCAGAAGATCATCTCGCCTTCTGAGTTACTGAGAAGTTCCAGACCTTTGGGAATCACTGTCAACTCTGGTCCGGAATCCTTCCTCTTTCCATTTCTCCCCGCTTCCTCGGCTTCGGCTCCTGCTTCAGGACGTTTCTCTACACAGTGTACTTTGTTCTTGAAACCCTCAACTCTCTTGTCACAAGATTTTATTTTATTTTAGGAAGCTAATAAGGCACATAAAGTAATGTGGTGGATAGAAAAACTTAACCCTTTCAACAGACAGTTGTTGATATGAGAATATACTTGCCTTATATTTCTCCAATTAAAAATGAAATTACAGGTAAATATCTTCTTTGGGACATATCTTTATTCCTCCTTCATGGAAACAGTCATAACTTTTACATGGGATTATGAAGGTGATTAAAAATACTCTTTCTCCTTTTTGGAAGACTTTACATAGCCCAGGCTGACCTTGAACTCTGTATCCTCTTACCTTAGCCTCCCAAGAGGCAGAGTCTATGAATGCAGAGACTCTGTTTTACTCCTTCCTGGATCCCTAGCAAGTAAGATACCATTTAGCATATGGTAGATGGTCCTGGTATGTTTAAGTGATAGAATACAGTTCAGTGTGTGTGTGATGCTATGTATGCCATGCATGTACATGTGCACACTCATGTGTGTACACATGGAAGACTAAAACTTGATGTCTTCCCCTATCATTCTCTGCCTTAGACAGGAGTCTCTCACTAAACTGAAAATTCACCATTTCTCTCAGACAGCTGACCAGTGAGCTCTTAAACCTGTGAGCTTTGGGGATCTGCCTGTTTTTGCTCCTCAGCGTTGGAGTTATAGGTTTACATAGCCATATTGGTTCTTCTCCTCCTTCCTCTCCATCTCCCCCCTCCTCCTCCTCCTTCTTTTTCAACTCGTATGTTCTGGGGAATTGAACTCAGGTTCTCATGCTTAGAGATCAAGCACTCAAAAAAAAAAAACCCTTTATTTTATGCGTGTGGGTGCCTGGATGTGTATCTGAGTATCGTTTGCATGCCTGGTACCAAAGGAGGCAAGAAGAAGCTACTGGATCTCTTAGAACTGGAGCTACAGCTGGATGTGAGACACCATACAGCTTCCGGGAATGAAACCTGGGTCCTTTGGAAGAGCACTCTTAACCACTGAGTCATTTCTCCAGTCCTCAGAGTCAGCACTCTTAAAAATTATACATAATACATTTTATTTATTTTTGCCATGCAATATTGAGACTTGAAGTGTATTAATTTTAAGTAATGATAATTTAAAAGGTACAATTGGTTTTCATATTACAGAAACATATCTATACAATAAAGAAAAACTGACCAGGGTTATAGACCAATATATAATATCAGTCAACGAGAAAGCTAGAGATCATTGTGAATTACCTCAGGGAACACTTGTTTTTGCTGTTTTGGTTTTAAGGAGAGTCCCACATATGTACCCACCACTGGCCTCAAACTCACTAGGTGAATTCTGAGGATTGCTTCTTTCCCTAAATACAGATTAACTAACTCACAGAAAGGCAGATTCAGGTTAACTAGCTGTTTACTGTTAAAGGTTAACTAGCTGTTAGTTGATATCTACTTGTCTGTATTCCAGTCTGAAAGGGACACACATTAACATAATACATTTTAAATGTTTTGTAATAATTAGCTAAATGAATATTTTGTGAGTCAGTTTTTGTCACTTCTCTACTTGTTAAGATTTAACTAATTAATGAATTAATTTTTGTAATTTTTCATGCTTCTTATCAAATATCTTTTTGGATCACTTTCATGCAAGTCTGTGCCCTTATTTCCCCAAGAGTGGTTATCCTTTTTAGAAGAACTGCATCACAGGCTTTACCTATACAGAGCCAATTTGCTCTTTAGAGTGTCCAGTTTAAAATATGTCCAGGAGTTTCCCTCCATTTCTTGCTCTGTGTGCTCTGAGCTTCTAATCAGAGCTCTAGTCTGATTTTTGTCAACTTGGGCTTTCACAATGCGCTGTCCTAATATGTTTCTACCAAAGGCTTTGAGAGCTAACCTTTAATGCTTGCACTATATTGACCAACAAGTTCCCCTTTAAAGATAATGCAAACACACCCACTTTAAAAATGATCACTTTAAAGCTATTTATATTTATTTATTTTTATGTCAGCAATGGGGATTGGACTAGAGGCTTCCATCATGCGGAGAAGGTGTTTCTGACTAAAAGACAATAAAGTTATCGAAACAAAATCTGACTCCTAAGATATCATAACCTATGGACCCTTTGGCAAAGGGTTTTGCCCTGTAATTATTTGGATATGATGATTATTTCATTAAAAACTTAAAAAAACTTCCAAGAGAATAAATTGTCTCTTAATTTTATAGAGCCACAGCATTTAATTAAGGGTATATTTATATTACAAAATTGCAAATATGTATTATTTTGGTTGAGGCTGAAGACTGAACATGAGAGCTTTGAACACTCTAGGCGAGCCGATCTCAATCTGCGAGCCACAACCCCTTGAGGAATTGAATATTGAATGACCTTTTCACAGGAGTCATCTAAGACCATTGGAAAACACAGATATTTACATTGCAATTTATAACAATAGCAAAGTTACAGTTCTGAAGTAGCAACAGAAATAATTTTATGGTATGGGGATATGCACAATCGCCTGTAATTCAAGTTCCAGGAGATCCAATACCTTCTTCTGGCCTCTTGGGCATCAGGCATGTAAGTGGTGCACAGATACCCCTCCATGTACCCATATACATAACACATGAAGAATTGTGTTAAATGACCGAAACATTGGCAAGGTTGAGAACCACTGGTCTTGGCAAACACTTGAGTCACAGCCTCAGCCCTTAAAATATACACGTTTATAATTTCTTTTTCATTTTATAATCCATCATAGTCTTTAATTTTTTGGATGTTTTTAGGAAGATATTTTTCTATTTTTCTATGTATGTATGTATGTATGTATGTATGTATGTATGTATGTATTTAATATGAGTACACCATTGCTCTCTTCAGACCTACCAGAAGAGGGCATCAGATCCCATTACAGATGGTTTTTGAGCCACCATGTTTTTGCTGGGATTTTAACTCAGGACCTCTGGAAAAGCAGTCAGTGCTCTTAACCCCTGAGCCATCTCTCCAGCCCAGGAAGATATTTTTAAAAGTTAGATTCAGAGATAATCCTAAGTGGATGCGCTGCTCTGGATTTACAGAGGTCTTTAAGCTCCTGGACTCGGACACTCCCCCAGGGTATGGCAGAGGTCCCAAGGGAACCTGGTGTGGAAACGGTCCATCGCACTTCCTCAGTATTTAGGTTTTTCTTTTTTACCAGTGATGTGGTTCCATTCATACAAAATAAAAGTCACATGTCTTAACTAAGGTTTCTACTACTGCAGTAAAATACCATGACCAAAAAGCAAGCTGGGGAGGAAAGGGTTTATTTAGCTAACACTTCCACATCACTCTTTATTATTGAAGGAAGTCAAGACAGGAATTCAAACAGGGCAGGAGCCTGGAGGCAGGAGCTGATGCAGGGACCACAGAGGGGCGCTGCTTACTGGCTTGCTCTTCATGGCCTGCTCAGCCAGCTTTCTTATAGAAGCTAGGACCATCAGTTCAGGGATGGTCCCACCCACAATGGGCTGGACCCCAACCCGCCATCAACCAACTTAATCAACCAATTAACAAAATGTCTTACAGCAGGGTCTTTCTGAGGCATCTTCCCAAAGGTTCCTTCCTTTCCCATAACTCCAGCTTATGTTAAGGTGACATAACACTAGGTAGCACGTCCTTCCAACTCATGTTCCATTACAGACTGAAATGCTGAAAACCTTGCGAGGGGGAAGAGGAGGTAGTTAAAGGTTACCGGGGTCTACAATCTTCTATTTTTTGATCTATCTGTGTTCCGCTGGATAAAATGTATCTGGCTGTGTATTTATGCTGCAGCTGCACATTCTAAACTTCAACAATGAAGCATTAGATGTCAGGAATGGAAAGTTCCAGAATTCTTAGAAGCCAGCCTTGGTGACACATACCTGCAATCCCAGAATATCGGGGGATAGCATCAGGAGGTCAAGGCCATTTTTATCTACCTAGTGAGTTGTAGCTTAAAGCACAAGAGACCTTTTCTCAAAGCAACACCAGTGATAACAAGAGGTATTAAATATTCTGTTTATAAACTAGAGAGAAACAGCTACTCTCTTGTAAGTCTGGTAGGACTTTAAACTGATATTAACACTTTCTTTAAAAAACAAACAAACAACAAACCCCCACAACTTATTTATTGTTATTTTGTGTATTTGAATGTTTGGCTTGCATGTTTGTCTGGGTATCACATGTATTCTTAGTGTCTATGGATACCAAAGAGGCCATAGGACTTTCTGAACTTGAATTGTGGATGGTTTTCAGCCATGTGGGTGCTGGAAACCAAATCTGGGTTCTGGAAGAGCAACAAGTACTCTTCATTGTCAGTTCTCTGGCCTCCCTAATTTAGAAGGTAAATTGGCAAACTCACTAGAAAGATAGATCAATGTATTTTTACTTTTGATCTGAAGTCCTGACTGTGGAACTCTAGTCTATCTGTATATGTATTTTGAATACACACACACACACACACACATACACACACACACACACACACACACACACACACACACACACACACACACACATATATATATATCTGTGCAACTACATGGGTGAGGTGCCCACTGATGCCAGAAGAGGTCATCAGATCCCCTGAAATTGGTGATATAGACAGTTGTAAGCCACCATGTGGGTGCTGGGAATTGAACTCAGGTCCTCTGGCAGAGCAATCGGTGTTCTCCACCTCTGAGCCATCTCTCCAGCTGAACAGCATTCTAATCTGCCTGCTTTTAAAGGGACACATTTGAGGTAACCTGCAGCGCTGTTGTTAAGAGCAAGCTATCGGGGCCGGAGAGATACTTCAGTGGTTAAGAGCACTGACTGCTCTTCCACAGGACCCACTTTCAATGGTCAGCACCCACATGGCAGCTCACAGCTATCTGGGACTCCAGTGCCAGGGGATCTGACACCCTTCCACAGACATGCATGCAGGCAAAATCTCAATGCATAGGAAATAAACGTAAATAATTATTAAAAAGAAAGAAAAAGAGCAGACTCTCAAAAGCACTTGTTCCTCAGCAAGAATGCCAGTGTTGGGGTAGCGATACAGCGCAGCGTGCTGCGACTGCTCGGAAGCAAGGAGACCCTCACCAGGAGATGGTTTCAGATACATCCTAAGGCAAAAATAAATAAATAAATAAAAAAAGAGTGGTGCAACAAATGGATAGTATGGCATTTCTATTAGAAAAGATAAAACCTACATTGCGCTGGGCGGTGGTGCTGCACGCCTTTAATCCCAGCACTTGGGAGACAGAGGCAGGCAGATTTCTGAGTTCGAGGCCAGCCTGGTCTATAGAGTGAGTTCCAGGACAGTCAGGGCTACACAGAGAAACCCTGTCTCGGAAAAGTAATCAAACTCCCCCCCCCCCCAAATAAAACCTACATTGCTTCATTTTTGGTAAAGAAAGTCTGAGAGAATGTTTGCTTTTACAGTAAGAATGGGGCCTAAGACCTCGTGCATGCCGGGTAATCACGTTTTCACTTTATTTACATCCTGCCGTCCCTGCTTTTTACTTTTATTTTGAGGCTGACAAGTTGCCTTGAATTTGTTATGTAGCTCAGGCTGGCTCACAAGCAGTACTCCTTCAGCCTTAGTCCTTCCTCACATTCCTTGGGTAGCTGGACCATCCTGGGCAGTCTGACAAATACTACAAAAAAACCCCTAAGAATCATGCTTCTTGTAGGAAGTAGAGGCTGACCAACCATTATTATTTGCCAAGGATAGCCTTGGTTTTAACACTAAAATCCTGTCTTTCTGATAAACCGCAGACAGTGGTAATCCTGGGAGGAAGACGGGCAAGGGTGGGACAGCCAGCTCTCAGTGTGTGTCCATTTTATTTTCTTTGAGACAGAATCTCTTTATGGTGCCCAGAGCGACCTCTAACTCCTGGGCTTAAGCAACACTTCCCTTGGCCTCCCAAGGAGCCGAGGGTGCTGTTGCCCACTGCTCCGCCCCGCCAACGAAATCCAGTTTTCTTTTTCTTACTTCCAGTCTATCTGTCCTTTAATAGATAGCCATTAAAATAATTTTGTGGCTTATCCTTCCACGGTTTATTGCATTACCATAAGCAGATTAAACACTCACACCCACACACACCCTTTCTCTGAAAAACCCAAATCATACTATAATTTGTTCACTTTGTGTATATATATTTAAATGCATATTTATGTACACTGAAAATTAAACACATTCAAATGAACATAAATGTAAATATATAATTTTCTGCACTTGCCTATTTTTTTTTTCCCTTTAAACTTAGAGGTTAGGGGTGGAAATTTAGTGCAGCACTTGCCTAGCATGTGTGAGGCTTTGGGTTGGATCCCAGCATTATTGTAAAATAAAATAAAGGTAAGTATTTTTAAAATCATTACTGTATCCTGAAAATCAACCCATACAAATGGCATAGTGTGAAAAGACATTAGGTGTTCCATACAGTACAATACAATACAATACAACACAGAACAATACAATACAATACAACACAGAACAATACAATACAATACAATACAGTACAATACAATACAGTACAGCACAGTACAATACAACAAAGAACAATACAATACAGTACAATACAATATAATACAGTATAGTACAGTACAGTACAATACAATGCAACACAATATAGTACAGTATAGTACAGTACAATACAACACAAAACAATACAACATAATACAGAACAATACAATACAGCACAATACAATATACTATAGTACAGTACAATACAGTACAGTGCAGTACAGTATAGTACATTACAATACAGTACAATACAATGCAATGCAATATATTATAGTACAGTACAGTATAATGCAATGCAATGCAGTACAGTACAGTACATTACAATGCAATGAAATAAGATATGATATGATACAATACAATATAGTATAGTATAGTACAATAGTTTCTTGATGGAGAATAATACTTTTCATGTAATTTTATTTGTAAACCATGCAGTGATGCACATGCAAAAATGATGTAATTTATTAGCGTAATTTCTTTTCTTCTGTTTACCTGGCAGGCTGTCTGGATTTACTCTGTCCTACAGACTGAAACCCTGCTCTCCCTTTACCTAGCGGCTGCCTGAGCTTTTGTCTTGCCTCCTTGCTCCTGTTGAGCTGTGGTTGGGCACACTCCCTTCTCAAGGCTTCTCACTTGTGAACTGACAGGAGTGGGTTCGCTCAGTGCATAGCCACACCTTTGCATGGCCCCATGTACCTGGTGGAGCTTCTGTGTCCTGTATCCTTGGAACCCCACCACCCCATCACTTCTTTGTAGGTTGAAAGCTTTGGGGGAAGTTTAAAGGGCTTAAAAGAATTTTCCCTTCTTTCTTTCCTCCCTCTCCCACCCACCCCACTCCCCCCTTTTTGAGACAGGGTCACATGAGGTCCAGGCTGATCGTGAACTCATTTGAGATCTTGATTCTCCTGCCTCTTCTTCCTCAATGCTGAGATTACAGGCCTGGCCCCCCATACCTGGTTTTATACTATGCCAGGGATCAGGTCCAGGGCTTCCTGCATGGTAGGTAGGCATTTACTTAAAAACATGACTTCATGGTATTTTGTTTGTTTGTTTTCTTTTAAGTTTTTCTGGACAGGGTTTCTCTGTGTAGCCTTGGCTATCCTGGAGCTCCCTCTGTAGACCAGGCTGGCCTTCAGCTCACAAAGATCTCCTGCTTCTGCCTCCCATGTGCTGGAATTAAAGGTGTTCATCCCCACTGCCTGTCTGCTCTTATAGTTTGGTTTTTGTTTTTGTTTTGTTTTGTTCTGTTTCATTTTGTTTTGTTTTGAGACAAAGTTTCTATGTATAGCCCTGGCTGTCCTGAAACTTCCTTTGTAGACCAGGCCGGCCTTGAACTCAGAGATCTGACTGCCTCTGCCTCTCCAGTGCTGGGATTTAAATGTGTGTGCCACCATGTCTAGCACACTTGGGGTTTATTATTTTTTTTAATAACTTCAAAATGTTAAAATGTAGGGCATCACAGGGAGGTTTATTTTTCTCATCAGACTTTTAACAGTTTCTTTTCCATTAAAGAGAATTTGATCATAAGGTGGTACAGTTCCCTTTACCACCTGAGCCATTTAGCCAGCCCTTATATTTAGTTTTACTTAAGATAAAATATTTAACCCATTCTTCAAACTAAGTGAGTCTCACACAGTCAGCAGTCACATGCAATCCATGGCTATCATTTTAAAGAAGGCACACTGAAGAGCACTTCCATCTGTACAGACTGTCCTGGAAACCCACGAACCTTTAAAACTCTGAAAGAGGAAACCAAGCCCCTCATGATGCTCTTGAGGAAACATCATACTGTTTGAGCATTGCCATAGTGATGAAGATCAGTGCCTTTCTATAAAAAAACAGAAACACTATACCAGTTACTGGCCAATCCTCTACTACACATCACATTGTCTCCCACTGTCAATACCGTGCTATGGGTATTATGTGAAGTTATGTGGGTTCAAGATCATAGAACTAAGGTATTTTGGGGCTCAGGTCCAAAGCAAGTCTGAGTGCAGACCTTTGTGTTCAGGCCCCCTCACGTAAGTGCTTTCTCTCTTTCTTTCTTTCTTTCTTTCTTTCTTTCTTTCTTTCTTTCTTTCTTTCTTTCTTTCTTTCTTTCTTTCTTTCTTTCTTTCTTTCAAGATTTATTTATTCTGTATCTATGAGTACACTGTAGCTCTCTTCAGACACACCAGAAGAGTGCATCAGACCCCATTCCAGATTGTTGTGAGCCATCGTGTGGTTGCTGGGAATTGAACTCAGGACCTCTGGAAGAGTAGTCAGTGCTCTTATCTGCTGAGCCATCTCTCCAGCCCCAATGCGCTTTCATTATTAGTCTTGAGATGGTGCACATTATAGAAGGGATTACACACGCAAAACAGAAAATGGAACTGTTCTCCACTAAAACACCCTGAGATATGTAAAGCCTTGCTTGCTAGGGGTTGTGGTGGGTTGTCCTGCAGACTGAATCCAGAAGCACACACTAAACAAGTGCCCTACCACTGAGCTATGCCTCCAGCTTCCATCTTGTTTTTGCTATAAAGGAAGGATGCAACTAAGTTTTTCCAAAGGAAGAAGCTGAAGATGCTTCTGCCTGGACCACCTTTATAGGCCATGTCAATGTGACCATGTAGCAGAATGGTTAATGACAAGGCCTGTGTCACATTCAAACATGGTAATCTTGAATAAATTTCTCTTGAATGGAATGTACTGTGTGCCAGTTGGGAATAGAAATAGTAGTTACCATGAAGAACTTGGTTCAGGTCCCCCATCATGGTGTTCCAGTAACCCCAGTGTTGGGAAACAGAGGCAGGAGGACGAAAAACAAAACCAAGAAGAAAGAAATAAAGGAAGATGCCAGACATACTCTGGCCTCCGCACATGCACACACACAAGTCAACCCTACAACATTGGATAGGTAAGATAATTAAAAGATAATTAAAAGGAAGAAAAGATCACAGATTTTCTCCTTGAATTTTCTCCTTTTATTGCTGCTTATTAATACATTGTTTCTTTAAAATCAAGATAGGATTACAAATAGATGGACAAAAGACATCTGTGGCCCAGAATGAAACCAGTTGTCCTTAGACCAGTTGAGAACCCATGGCTTGGTGATCCAACATAGGGTACCTCTATAGTTAAATACAGTGTGATAGGGCTTTCAATCTGTATCAGAGGTACAGTCCCCAGAGGATGGGCCTACACAAGCTGACTGCATCATAGGTTCTCATCCATGACTGTGTCTGAGGAGTCACCTGAAGGGACTATAACTTGTCCCCAGATGGACTAACCAGGACCTCTGGATAGAGGCTCAAACTGCAACATCTGTTCACAAAGATGATAAATGATTTTCACTAGTGGAGAGCAACTTAACCTCATGGCAGTCGAAGCCCCTTTTAGTCTTGGAACCCTTGGGCTCAAATCTTTGACCCTCTGATCTCTGACTTCATGTTCCTGTCTCCTGCTTCTCACGATGAGTTGTATTTCTCTTTACAAAATGGTGGCTTCCACCTGTATCTGTCGCTCTGTAGGGTCTAGTTGCCTCTGTCAGTTCTACGTTTTTCTGTTTGTATATTCCCCTCTCTGGGTTCCTGTCTCCTAAAAAATAAGTGTGTACAAGTCACTCGCACCACTCAACAACCGTTGCTCTATAACCTGAAACCAAACCAAACCAAACCAAACCGAAAGTGGTTTTGTGGCTGTGTGCCACTACCTTGCGCTCTGTCAGTAAGTGGCAGTGCAGGCTGCACTTGGCACATCCTCAGCTCCTTGATGGCTTTGAGGAGGTCACCTCCATTCCCTGACGTTCACATTTGTATTTAAGCTCTAACCCACTGCAATCGGTCATCACCTCAAGTTTGTGGCTTTTTCTATCCAACAAGACACCATTGTGTTTTCTTTCCCTTCTTTCTCTCCCTCCTTCCCTCCCTCCCTCCCTTCCTCTTTTCAACCCTCCTCTCTGCTGCCATTCCTCCTTCTTAGCACTGATGTGAAATAGTCAGAACCATACTATCCATACTCATTCCATGTTACAGGTACAACTCAGCGGCACTTAGTATGGCTACAATATTGCGCCCTCCCTGCCACCATCTGCTTTCTGAAGAGTACTGTCAGTACAAGCAGAAAGTGTATACCTGTTTCACAGTAGTCATTTTCTATTCTTTGTTCCTTAACTGTCCCTGGCAGCTATCGTTCTCCAGGTATTTATGTTTTCTGCTGTCTGTTGAAGACAATGAAGACCAATATATGTGGTCTTTTGTGCCTGGCTTCAGTGCGCTGCAGTATGAATCAGGATTTTATGCTTTATGTCTGAGTAGTATTTTGTCACATTTCATTTTCTCACTTGCTTGTCAATGGACACTGGGTTTATTTCTACCCTTTCACTACTGTTAGGCAGAGCTGGGGACATCCGTGTACACGTTTTTATTTGAACAGCTGTTCTAATTTCCCTGCATCTTTCCAAGTGCTTGTTGTAGACTCTCTCCATACCTCATCCCTCCACGACTTGTTCTCTGCTCCCTCTTCCCTCCTTCTCTCCCTCCCTCCCTCCTTCTGCCCCTCCCCTGACTCACACATCAGTAGATATAAGGAGATATCTTATTGATGTTTTGATTTGAGTTTTTCAAAGGATGTTGGGCATCTTTTCATTAGTATGCTGGCCATTTGTTTATCTTTTGAGAAAATGTTTGTGTGTGTGTGTTGCTAGGGTTCATAACCAACCAAGATCTTGGGTAACATAGGAAACTGCTCTATCACTGAACCCTCTTCCTGTTCCTTTTGGTTTTTTATTTTATTTTTTTTATTTTATGTTTGTTTTAGACAGAGGGTTACTGTGTAGTCCAGGGTGGCCTTGAACTCATGATCCTTCTGTTTCAATGCTAGGTTTAAAGGTGTGGTGTGTCAATATGCTCAACGCATTTAAAAAAATATGTTTTTAGCTAATGTTTTCCATAGTTTGAAAGAAATACATGATTATTAAAAACAAGAGATGATATAAAGATGTAAATAAAGTATTAAAACCTTCTGTTTTTCATGACAGCCTTGTCTTTGGGCACTTTCCTCTTGATGCCTCTATGGTACTTGATTCTCTTCCTGCCTTTGAAATGATGGAGCTCAAGGGCTGGAGAGATGAATCAGTGGTTAAGAGCACTGGCCGTTCTTCCAGAGGACCAGGGTTCAATTCCCAGCGCTCACATGGCAGCTCACAACCATTTGTAACTCCTGTTCCAGGAGCTATGACACCCTCACACAGGCATACATAGAGTCAAGTCATCAGTGTGCATAAAATAAAAATAAGTAAATTATTGAAATGATGGAGGTCTTCTCCATGCTGAGGGTCCAGTCCTCTTCTCACGCCCACGCTCCTCAGGGCTCTGATACTTTGCAGCTTCCATGGCGTCTGCAGTACCACCTCCTTCTGAGAATCCAGGAATGCATTCACCCTATCAGACTGGAAGAACCAAAAGACCTCAAGCACAAGATAGAACTAAATTATTACCTCCCCCAATTCACTCTTTCTCCCATTTTTCCTTTAAAGCATCTATTTATATAAACATATATATTCATCACACGACAAGTGCTTGGCAAATGTGTATAGACTGAATACCATGCTCCTTCCTCTGGTACAAACATTCGTTATCCATAGTTCCAAGAACCACGACAGTCCCTGAAGAAAGGTAGTTGATGGTTTTATGAACAAGACCTTTGCTGCCAGAAAGCGTGTTTGTCAATCACTGTTAGAACGACCCCTAAGACTATAGAGAAGAGTATCAAAGAGGTCACTGAGGCTTTATTTTTCACAAGCAGGCGGTAGATACTGAACTGCCTCTCTTGGGGACAGGGGACAGAATTTTTTCTTTACCACTAGTGTTCATGTATTTATTTAGAAAATAGCAGTCAAAATTCACATTATATTTCTTTAAAGAATATTCAGTGTTAATAGTCAAATGATGGCATTTAATTAATACCTACATACAGTTGTTTTAAAACTTTAAACCAAAAAAAAATTTGATAGGTTATAGTCCCTAGGGAATATGCAGTAATTTCTGTCATTTGAGCCCTAGGTTTGGCTAAGACTCACCCCCACACCACAGCACATGTATTTTGTAAGCCAGTTACTGCATCTTATTTGAGTTTAATGTCATTGTCTCTTGTTTGTGGCTACCCTTCTCCATGATACTAATATTTAATGGATAAAGGTGTTTAGAAAGAGATTTCATGCTCCTCCGTGGAAATGCCACAGTTGAAAAATGAGCCTACACTAAAGACAACTGCAGGCTTAAAGGTCCGGTCATAGTCCTACTACACAGTGAGTACTGTGCTTACTGCTCCTACAGAACTCAGACATGGGGCACAGGATGCTAAGCTGCCTTCTTGGCTCTCAAGGGTGGTGTGAGGATTAGGGCGATGAGAGCTAGTCTGTGAGGCTTCCCTGCAAGAGACTGGAGTTTTCTTACCTTTCCTGGAAAACGGCAACTATTTTAGTAAACGCAGAGATCATATCAGCAGTAGCAATTCTATCACAAGCTAGGAGCAGTGCCCTCATGGGGGACCTGAATCAATGGTATGAGGTTTTTAAAAATATTTATTTTATTTATATGAGTACACTGTAGCTGTCTTCAGACACACCAGAAGAGGGCATCAGATCTCATTACAGATGATTTTGAGCCACCATGTGGTTGCAGGGAGCTGAACTCAGAACCTTTGCAAGAGCAGTCGGTGCTCTTAACCACTAAACCATCTCTCCAGCCTAATGGTATGAGTTTTTATACTTGTTTCCATTTCTCTCCACATGTGAGAGAAATGCCTAGTATACTCCTGCTAAATGAGTCCATCTACAGGGCCCTATTTGGAGAGAGAAAGAATGAAACACACAAGAGAGAAATAGGGAGAAAACAAAATAATACAAATACTTTTTACTGACGTTAGGTATTGTGGTACAGGCATTTAGTTCCAGTATTCCTGAGGCTGAGGCAGGTGGATCTCTGGGTTCAAAGGCAGCCTGGTGGACATCATGAGTTCCCAGACAGTCCTAACTATATAGTGTGACTGTCTTCAAAACAAAACAAAACAAATCCACAAACTTAAGAAAAATTGGAAAAAAAGATGCTTATATTACATCATTAAATCCACCCTGCTATCCTCAAAACACAGAACACAAAATTCTACAGGAAAATGAAGAATGAGAGCAAATGCGGAACCCAAGAGAGAAATACAGAAAGTCCCTTCATCTCTCTCTTACTCCCTCCTCTCTCTGTGTGTATAAGCATGTGAGATAGAGATAGCTACAGAGACAGAGACACAGAGAGTCAGAGACAGAAAGACACACAGAGAGTCAGAGACATAGTCAGAGAGAGACAAGACAGGGAGATAGAGACAGAGAGAGATGTACACGGAGAGAGAGTGAGAGAGAGAAAGATACACAGAGAAAGGTGATGTTAGTTTATTAGCTACTTTCTCATTGCTGTTACCAAATATCTTACAAGAAGCAATTTGAGGGAAGGTTTACCTTGGCTCACAGTTTGAAAGGACACAGTCCATGACAAAGAAGGCAGTGGCTGATGTGTCTGTTGTCAGGACACACAGAGAACACAGGAAATGTGACTGGGCTGTAAAGCCTCAAGTCCTTCCCTTGGTAACCCAACTCCTCCAGTGAGATCCCATCTCCTGAAAGTTCCACAGCCTTCTAAAGGAGTTCCACTTGAGGTCTGGAGAGGTGGCTCAGTGGTTAAAAGCACTGACTGCTCTTCCAGAGGTCCTGAGTTCAATTCCCAGCAACCACATGGCGGCTCACAGACCATCTGTAATGGGGTCTGACACCCTCTTCTGGTGTGTCTGAAGACAGTGACAGTGTATTCACATACATAAAATAAATCAATCTTTTTTTTTTTAAAAAGGGGTTTTACCTGAGCTTCTTTGCAACATTTCATGTTCAAACAATGGAGAGGCTGTTGTGGTAATTCTCCAATCCCAATATGTCCGTGCAAACCCACACAACTCAGTTACAATATTTACAAGTTGCATGCTGAGATTGGGTAGATTTACCACTGCAGTACTCTATTCCCCAGCTATGAGATCACTGGCTACTTGGGCCATGAAGCTCTGCTCCATCTTCCTTCCCCTTCACTTCCTCCATCTCCCTCTTCCCCCCACTCTCTAAACCCTCCAGCCCCACCTTTCCATTCCACTGCCCAATCACAGGATCTATCCTTTATTTGACCAGTTAAAATGGAGCGAAGGTTCACATGAAGTCACCTGAGTACGGGATCTACTCCTCATTGGGAAGCCCCATTTGAGGAAGCAGAATTTTAAAATCAGAATACAAACAGCACCAGGGCAACCCACAACAAGATGCGGTGTCTTCATTGACTTTCTATTGTAGTGATGAACACCATGACCAAACTTGGAGAGGAAAGGATTGATTTCTTCTAACAGCTTACTGTCCATCAGGAAGCAAGTCAGGACAGAAGCACAAGACAGCAACTGAAGCAGAACTCATGGAGGTTGCTATTTTCCAGGCTTTGTCCCCTCTGGTTTGCTCAACCTGCTTTCTTATGCAACTCAGGACTGTCTGCCCGGGGCTGATTCCTCCCACAGTGGGTTAGGCTCTCCCACATCAATTATTGGTCAAGAAAATGCCCAATAAACTTGTTTGCAAGCTAAACCGATGGACATATTTTCACAATTGAGGCTCCTCTTTCCAGATGATCCTAGCTTGTTTAAAGGTGACAGGAAGTTAACTAATGTAAGGGATGGAAAATGGACAAGAGGAGGATAACAGTAAGAATGATCTGATGGATTCTAGCAGACTTCACTAGACAAGTCTCACACAAGACACTTCTGCCTTTGGATTTTCCAGTTTTGAGACATGATTACTTTTTCTTTATGGGATCCCTTGAAACTGGAGTTCTAGGTGGTTAAGATCTGCCTAGCATGGGTCCTGGGAACCTAACTCATGTCCTCTGCAAAAGTAGTGCACACAATTAATAGGTGAACCACGTCTCTTGCCACTGTACGGTTTACTTTTTACGGGGCATGACTTACAGGTCTCCTTAGAGCAGTGCAGTTACATTGCTAGAAAGAGCCCTTGGGGTGGTTTTATGTTGCAATGAATCATCATTGTTCTTTCTGACAGGGTCATGAAGTCATCTCCACCATCATTATCACCATCACCATCACCACCACCACTACCACCATCACCATTATTGTTGTCGTTGTCACCATTGACATCATCATTGTCATCATCGTCATTGTTGTCGTTGTTGTTGTTGTTGTTGTCGTCATTGTAGTCTTTGTCGTCGTCGTCGTCGTCGTCGTCATCATCATCATCATCATAGCAGCAGCAGCAGCAGCGGCAGCAGCAGCAGCGGCAGCAGCAGCAGCGGCAGCGGCAGCAGCGACAGCAGCAAGATTTTGTATTGGAAAGGTACTTCCACATGCTACAGGGGACAGAATGTCATCAGATGTTGGCCCAGGGATTGTAGTATGGAGAGTTCCTCTTCTCATAGGATATTAAAGCTTTCAAGGATTAAAATGGTGGTTCTTGTAGCTTGTTTCAGATTTATCCATCATCTATAATATGCAGAAAAAGTAGACCTACAAAAGTCGGCTAACTAAAGCCCAACATGCTAACCAGGGAAGTTGATTTGAAGTAGGGCAAAATTTTTTGAGACAATAATGAACAGCACAAACTTGTTTCTATTACGCATACATTCTTGAAGCCTTTAGTTTGGGCTGGAACTCTGTCAGATCCTATGGGAACAAGACATGCAGTCCTCACCTCCAGGAAACTTCTGGGGCAAAAAAAACAGTGTTCAGATATGGGCTTCATCATAATAAAAATAGTTAACATCTACTTTTATTGTAGAGCAAAACAAATATGATAAAAACATATGATATAGGATTTGAATGAAGGAGAAAGACCACATAATTGGGAATGAATGGGAATCCTCAAAGATGTCAGGTACTGTTGGCATTGGAGCTGGAGAAAAGCCACTTGGGCAGTTCCCTGGCCCTGCTGTTTGTCTCTGCCTGCAGCACTCTGGCTCTGGCCTCTTCTGAGTGGTGACTCAGTCAGCTCTTATTTACCCGACCGCGTAGTCATTCCATGATCTAGCTCAGCAGGCTGCAGTTTCCATGAGGTATGTCCTATATCCCTCTCTGACTGCTCCCCCATTAAATATCCTACATAGAGGCCATTGCCTAGCACATTACATATTGTCAATAATTTTATGGATGGACAAATGAGTGGTTAAATGAATGACAGATATCAAAAGACAGCATTGCTGGATCCTTGATGTTGTAATGCACACTGTGGTAAGTACACTGATGGCAAAATGTCATACATTAAACAGCTACTTCAGGTAAATTTCAATCTATCAATTTTATAGAGGAAGAAAAGGTAAGTTGCCCAATGCTATACAGGAAGTAAGGAAGTACACAGGATACCCAGGTAGATCTAACTCCAGAGTTTATGCAGGAAAGGCACAATGCACCAGTTATCATATGTTGTATCTCATTTCGTTTGCTCATATTTTTCAAGCAACAATCCTGTGCTGTATTGTTAATCACAATTAATAATAGTGGCTCAATAAACATGGATTCAGACGTTTATTGAGCCGTTCAGCATCTGGGTGCTGAGTGCCAGGCTGAAACAGTGAAAAAACAAACACATTAATTATTCTTATACGCATCAGTCTGAAGTCCTTCAGGGGAGTTGTCATGTATTGGGCTGAAATGCATGGTGATGGCCTGTGAGAATTGCTATGAGGAAAAGTCAGAGGCTGCCATAAGGGTGTGACAGCAGGTGGACCCAGGGGTGGCCTAGCCTGGCCTCCAACCAGTCCCATTTTACACCGGTGCCCCGCCCCTCCCACCTTTAAAATAAGACACACACATCCCTCTTCAAAGATAACATGGTAGATATGCCTTAAATAGGCTGGGAAGAAAAACAGAGATGGACCCAGCTATCACTCTCTGGTATGAGTTGATAACTGCAGAGAGTAAGGACAGAAGAGGCCTACACTTGCACAGGCTGGAAAACCTGTGGAGAGAGATGACCGTCTGGTGAGGGACTGCCCTTAATTCAGGAGACCACCTGAAAGGCTTTCGGAAATTCTTAACCAGAGGGAAATTTTATGAAGAGTACATTAAAAAGAAAAAGCAAGGCCTGTTGACAATTATACAGGTAGGTAGAAGACAGGAGTTGGTCCTGATGTCACAGGCCTGGAATCCCAGCTACCCAGGAAGCCGAGCCCAGGGGAGCTCAAATTTGAGGCCTGCCTGGGCTACAAACTAAACGAAAGGTCAGCTTAATTAGTGGGATGGCGGCAAATAAAGATTAAAGCTGTATCCTGTATCTTACCTGAACTGATTTGGAACCTGTCTCGGTTTTCTGAATACTAGTATTACGGGGGTGCCCCTACCACACCTGGTTGACTTACCACACCTCGTCACCGATAATCAAATTCAAGGGTCTTATGCATACTGAGTAACTGCTCTCTGTCGAGGTATGTCCTGAGCTCAGAGCTCTTTTCCTGCTGGTTGAAGTGGGGTGAAGAAATGGCTGCCTTTGACAGACACCGTCAGGAGGCTTCGTGCTTTTGCTCCCATCACCTCCGTGGGGACTTAGTCTTATGTCCAGAGCTGGCAGTTAAGGAGGCTTGAATAGCTGTGTTTTTTCATTGGCTCTGTGTCCTGAGGCTGAAGGCCCGGATTGTGGAAGGGGAGTGGGGACATCTTTCGCCTCATTCAATGGACCGCTGAGAGTGAGTCACGTGGTCGCTCAGTCTGACTCTCATTGGGGAAAATTCCACATTTTAAGATAATGTTGTTGGTAGTAATTCAAGCATCAAGCTACTAGAAAGTAGTTTTGTCTTGTTTTTTTCTGAGACAGGGTTTCTCTGTGTAGTCCTGGCTGTCCGGAAACTCTGTATGTAGACCGGGCATCCCAAACTCAAAGAGGTCTGACTGCCTCTGCCTCCTGAGTGCTGGGACCAAAGGTGATCCAACACCTCCCAGCTATAGCTAATCAAAATCTGACAGCTTTAAATTATCTCAGTGCCTAGAACCAAAACAGCCAAATTCATGCTAACTCCATAGATAAACCTAGAAACAATACATTATCAGAAAAGTATTCAATTGAGTCATACACAAACCATTTTCTTTTCTTTTCTTTTCTTTTTTCTTTTTTTTGGATTTGTTTTTTTTTTTTTTTTTTTTTGAGTCAGGGTTTCTCTGTGTAGCCCTGGCTGTCCTGGAACTCACTCTGTAGACCAGACTGGCCTCGAACTCAGAAATCTGCCTGCCTCTGCCTCCCAGAGTGCTGGGATTACAGCCGTGCGCCACCACCGCCCGGCCCCATTTTATTTTCTTTCTTTTTTTTTTTTTTAAGATTTTATTTATTTATTATATGTAAGCACACTGTAGCTGTCTTCAGACACCAGAAGAGGGCGTCAGATCTCTTTATGGGTGGTTGTGAGCCACCATGTGGGTGCTGGGATTCAAACTCATGACCTTCAGCAGAGCAGTCAGCGCTCTTACCTGCTGAGCCATCTCTCCAGCCCCCCATTTTATTTTCTTAAGACAGTAAAAGTATCCTTTCTGACACTTTGAGATTAACATTGATATTATTTTTATTACTACCAATCACTATGTCTGCTTTTATTAATACCTTGATTTCCCATTAAAAAACATTATTTCCAAAAAAAAAACATCATTTCCATCTTGACTTATAATTGTTTTTGCAGAGCCCATAAAAACCAGCAATCGAGGAAAACAAACAAACAAACAAACAAACCAAAAACCTGACTCTCCTTCGCCTGGGGTGTCTCACCTAGGCAGGTCCTCCAGTGTAAGCTATGACAGGGAGGGAACTCATGAGAAGACAGTCTGGCTGATACTCATCCTATGCTGCAGCTGACAGGAACTCACAGTCCTCTGTCCTCAATCAAAACCACTTCTCCTGCCCTGGGCTGTCCTTAATTTTAGTTCATCTTCTTGTACCTATTTATATGATAGCTCATTAATTGCCTTGGAGCAGAGAAAATGTTTCCTTAAAGAAGGTTAAACAAAGAGTTTATTGACATAAGTGAATTGGTGGAAGAAAACATTATTAAGTAAAAGGCACTTATTTAAACACCAAGTTAATCATTTAAAGGCAAATTAGAGGTTATATCTCCTCCTAAGTAAATAAGTGAGCCAGTAATGAGATGCCCATTTCAGATGAGGCATTCCCTTTCAGAAGTGGCTGCTGGCTGAACAGCGCCTTGAGTTGCTCCAGAGTCTATCATTCAATCAACACTTTTAAGTTTTGATATCTTCACATAGAAAACACAATCCATAATAGAGTGTCATTTTCCATTATATGATTAAAGAGATAATATATGATATATATTTAAAGCTCTCATCCTGGCGGAAGTGAATAACCGTTCTCTGAGAGGATCCGCCTCTGCTTCAATTACTAGTGCCAGTAGCTGAGCTGACCTGGCGGGTGCACATAAGACCCTGCGGGTGCACATAAGACCCTGCGGGTGCACATAAGACCCGGCGGGTACGCCTCGGTGTAGCCCGGTGAAACTGTTCAGTCTGTGGGCAACTTCTCAATGTGCTATTGGGGTCATATGCAAAACCAGTCTGCCTCTCTTTCAGAGTTCTTTGATGTAAGTTTTGAAGGTTACATTGAAACAATGTCCTCACCAAGGCTCGCTAGTATTTTAACTTTGTATCTTACCCATCTATTTGAGGCTATCCCAGCTGTCAACACGCTCCTGCCCAGTCTTCTCCATGCGGCTGTGTTTTCAGCAGCGGGTTGTCTGCCCCACTGCTGGGCTACTCTCCTGAATGCTACCAGAGGTGCATACTACAGCCGAATTTGACACTGGTGCAAATGGCCTCGTTTTATACAGTTTAATTTAGAGCCAGTTAGTGTCAGAAGTTCAAGGTTAGCTAATGAAATCTGACCTTAGCCCACTGGGATGAGGTGGCTAACAAAACAAAAGCAACCAACAAACATTTTTCCAGTGAGGGTCATTAGTAGTTGTTTCATGATTCTGGGTACGAGAGAAGGGACCATCATGTACCCAAGGTCCCCCATATTATCTGGGGAGAAGAACAGAGCCAAGTCGTATCTTTCCAGAAAATGCACCTTCTGCCTGGTAGGCATCCCAGGCTGAGAGCCAGGATACGAGGCAAAGGTGCCGTTCACATCCCAGACATCACCCCCTAAGGGTGGTTGATGATGCCTCACAGTGGCCGAAGTCCAGGCAGGTCTGCTCACAGCTCCTGCTCTGGTTTAGTTTTGAGAAGTAGCTGTTAAAAGGGCAGTCGTTTCTTGAGTTTAGTTTTGATGTCTTCTGCCATGATGCTGACTCCTAATGACAGCCCAGAGCAGCACGAGCTCCACGTGACGCTTTACAATGTGACACTTTCCAAAAATCCAGATCCCAGTTTTAATCAGAAAAAAGTAGGTATTTGTAGCAGAGATGATGGGGTGTGGGAGGGTAAACTTCAAATGGGCAATAATCTGAATTCACGTATGGATTTTTGCTTGCTTTTGTTTTTTGAGATAGGGTTTCTTTGTGTTATAGCCTGGCTGTCCTGGACTTGCTTTGTAGACTAAGATGACCTTGAACTCACATAGGTCTGCCTTCCTCTGCCTCCAGAGTGCTGGGATTAAAATCATGCACCACCATGCCTGGCACATGCATAGTTTCTTTCTTTTCTTTTTTTTCTTAAGCAAAAATTTTCATCCAATTTCTTCTTTCTTTCTTTCTTTTCCTTTTTTTCTTTTCTTTCTTTCCTTCCTTCCTTCCTTCCTTCCTTCCTTCCTTCCTTCCTTCCTTCCTTTGTCCTCCTCTTCTGCTGCTTCTTCTGCTTCTTCTTTCAAGACAGGATTTTTTTTTTTTATGTAGTTTTGGCTGTCCTGGAACTTGCTCTGGAGAATAGGGTGGCTGTGAGCTCACAGAGCGTCATTCACTTGCCTCTGTCTTCAGAGTTCTGGGATTCAAGGTATGCACCACCACCACCTGGTCCAATTTATTTTTTATAAAATACATTTATTTACTTTTATTTAGATGTATGTGTATTATCTGTGTGTATGCCACATGCATATGTGTGCTTCTGTGTGTATGCCACATGTATATGTGTATTATCTGTGTGTATGCCACATGTATAGGTGTGCTTCTGTGTGTATGCCACATGTATAGGTGTGCTTCTGTGTGTATGCCACATGTATATGTGTGCTTCTGTGTGTATGACACATGTATATGTGTATTATCTATGTGTATGACACATGTATATGTGTGCTTCTGTGTGTATGCCACATGTATATGTGTGCTTATGTATGTATGCCACATGTATATGTGTGCTTCTGTGTGTATCCCACATGTATATGTGTGCTTCTGTGTGTATGCCACATGTATATGTGTGCTTCTGTGTGTATGCCACATGTATATGTGTATTATCTGTGTGTATGCCACATGTATATGTGTGCTTATATATGTATGCCACATGTATATGTGTGCTTCTGTGTGTATGCCACATGTATATGTGTGTTTCTGTGTGTATGCCACATGTATATGTGTGCTTCTGTGTATATGCCACATGTATATATATGCTTCTGTGTGTATGCCACATGTATATATATGTATATTATCTGTGTGTATGCCACATGTATATGTGTGCTTCTGTGTGTATGCCACATGTATATGTGTGCTTCTGTGTGTATGCCACATGTATATGTGTGCTTCTGTGTGTATGACACATGTATATGTGTGCTTTGGGAGCCAGAAGAGGGTATCAGACCCCCCGGAGCTAGAGTTACAGGTGTTTGTGAGCTGCTTGATGTGGTTGCTGGGAATCGAACTCAGGCCTCCTGGAAGAGCAGTCAGTGCTTTTAACTACCAAGCCGTCTCTCCACCCTCTAGCCAACTTCTTTTTTTTTTCCGAGACAGGGTTTCTCTGTATAGCCCTGGCTGTCCTGGAACTCACTCTGTAGACCAGGCTGGCCTCGAACTCGGAAATCCACCTGCCTCTGCCTCCCAGAGTGCTGGGATTACAGGCGTGCGCCACCACCGCCTGACTTCCATCCACCTTCTTAACCTTTCTGCTTGTTTTTGTTTTGCTTTTTGAGAGAGGGTCTTACTTCATAGCCCTGGCTAGTCTGTAACTACACAGACCAAGGTGGGCCTCTAACTCACAGTGGGGACCACCTTATCCTTTCCAGTGCTGGGATTAGAGGCATGCACCCCGTATCTGGCCTTTCCTGGCCTTTCCGGATCAGCTGCTTTTGCTGTTACCCTGCTGTCTTGATTTTGATTCTTATGCTCCCTGCCCACTAGATAACATGATGTTTGAAGGCACAAATCTAAATTTATGCTTTTTAATCCTAAGGATACTGCTCTACAACTAAGGTCTCCTTACTATAGTATTATAGTATCTTTCTTTTCTACTTGTCTGGGGGGGGGGGGGAGGGCGTGTTTTCACACTGACACAGGCTTCACCATGGGCCCTGACACAGTGGGGACTCATGGGAGGTCAAGGAATGGGTTGGTATTCCTCTTATGTCATAGCTGACAGAAACAGTCTTCACAGAGAGAATGTGCTTGTGAAAATGCATACATCAGAAAAAAATGTATACTTCTTTAAGTGGCCAGTAGACAACTTAAGTTTCTACTGAGTTAGAGCCAAGCCATTCTTTTAAAGGTAAGAAACGGAAAGGGAACCTTGGTTCAAGTCTTCCTATACACCACTCATTTCCTTCCTGGGAAATGCAAGGGGATAAAGTAAGACTTTCTGGTTATTTCAGGGCCTCTCCCCTGCTCTCCCTCCTCACACACCCCTCCCTGAATCAGACGTTTCAGAGTAAGACAGAAAGGCACTTTGTGTTTAAGGTTAATCAAGTTTCAGTACAAATTTTTTTTTTTAACAAGCTAGAATCACAGTGATCTTTTATTGTTGCTCTGATGTGTGGCTGTTGAAATCCTCAGCTGTGATAAATTAAGCTACTTATTAATCTAATTATCGTACATTCATCCTCGAAACTTTCATGTGACTTGAAAAGGCTATTCAACCTTTTCCCTCCCCTCCTAGAAAGGGCTCAACCTTGCACCAATTAAGATCATTCTGAAGTAAGGCTTTAAAAAGCTTTCCCTAATCACCCAATGGAACACAGAACAGCAGAAACTAACTCGGAGCGCTGGGAAAAAGTTGAGCATTCTTTTCTGTCTGCCAACTTTTATGGTTTCGTTGAGCTTGGAGGAAGACTTGATTTTCCTATTTGGATGTTCTTTCTCTGACCTCCAAATAAAGTCCGTGTAATTACTGAGCAAATAAAGTTGCAGCATGTGTTTTAAAAATCAATTGCCACCCTTGGGCTATAGAAACATAACAATGCACAGATTTGCTGGAAAGTGCCCAGCCCTACCCATACGAACTAAAGCCCGTACTGTATGTGCACAATGCAGACGCTCTGACCCCTAAAGCACATATTTACTATGCAGATTTTTAAAAAAGGGTTTCTGTTAGGACTTATCCATTGATATTAAAATGTCCCGGTCCTAATATAGGTTCAATTTAGGATTAAAAATATGTTGCGAATGTATCATATCTTAAACATCCATTCATTGCCAAATGCCTCACTTCTTTTTCCATAAATGAGTGCATAAATGGAGCTGTTTTACATTCAAATTAAACTAGCTATTAATTTGAATGCAAAGCAGCTCAACGTACAGGATGCAATTTCAATGACAGGTTTACCCCACGACCGACGGAAAGCAGGAAAAGAGTCAACATGGGTAAGTCCAGGCACTTTGTCCTTTCCTCTTGGTGCCTGGCAAACTTGCTCACTGGGAACAGTTTTTGAAGTGAAGATTAAAAGAGTGGAATTATAAAGTATAATTACATTTTATTGAAACTCGAGAAATTGGGAAAAAAATTCAGCAGGAAACTTTTAGTGAAACATGATGTGTTGTCATTATCATTAAAAGATAAAAGTTCCATACTGTTTTTATCTGTGTATTTGGAAGAAATCCAGCCTTTACAGTTATGCAGGAAACAAAAAACGGGGAATGCAGGAGTAATTATTAAAACTGTGTGATTTGTTATCTCAGCTACTGTCTTTCCAAATGGTAATGCGATATCAGCAGCTGCAGACGGTCGCTGCTTTCCTCTATTAGTAAACAAGTGCTTTGGAGACCTGTGTGGGGCACTTTAAGCTCCCTACTCCCTAAAGTGCTGTCAGGCTTAACTACTAATCCATGGTATTTCAGAGCACTGGAAATTCATCTTTATAAAACCTGAACAAAAAAGGGAAAAAAGCCCGGAGGGCATGAGCTCCCTCTGGTGAGACAAATGACATGTTCATTTATTAATGAAACAATAACCCTGGAAAGAGGATCAAAGCATATCCCATCCTCACTTTACAATCCCCAATTTTCTCAGGCCAAACCATTTAATTGAGCCGTGACAATGGAATACTTAATTGTTGCCTTAAAGTTTTGAAGCAGCGACTTCTTCAGCATCAGTGTGAATCTCAGGATTATTATCCAGCCATAATATAGTCAGACTGGAGCCTGTGGAATGTGATTCACCCCACGTTCGTTCGGGGAGCTCTGCTGGCAGAAAAGGTGCTTCTGAGACGCGCGTGCAGTGGGCACTGCAAGACACATCTGGCGGCATCTTCGCCCTTGGTAGGTGGCTTCCGCGTGATGGGTGAACAAGGTTCCTTCTGGTCCGGAGAAGCCAGCCCCAGGATTTGGAAGAGCAAAGAGTCTGGGACTTGGAAGCATAGAGCCAGTCTGCTCTGGAGCTCTGCAGTGGGAATGGCAGCCACCTACTCTCCCTGGGTTAGTCAGCACCTGTGTTATGAGTGTCCCCAGGTTTAAGTACAGTTAAAATAATGAGTGCTGGGCCTGGAGGTTCAGGCCTGTAATTCTAGCTGAGGCAAAAGGGTCACAAGTTTGCAGCCTGTGTGGACTACAAAGAGAGTTCAGTGCTAGTTTGGGCAACTTAATAAGTGGGTTCTAAAACAGTTACGGGGCATGGGTATATGGGTAGGTGGAGAACACTTGCCTAGCCTGTGTAAAACCAACTGGGTTCAATCCTCGGTTCTGTCCAAAACAAACAGGTGAATGGATTGCTAGTTAATATATTGACCTTCAATATAGCAAATCTGGATTTCATCAGGGCATTCTAGTTTTGTTTTATTATTGTTTTTGTACATATACAATACCTTTTTTTAGTTTTATATGACTGTGCTGTTTTTCAAATTAAGTCAGACTTTCAGAAGAGCTGTAAGATATAGAAGTTGGGGTGTCAGAAAATGCTTCATGATATATTGGACAGAAGAGCTATGAACATCTCATAAGTAGTCTCCAAGTTTACTCAACCTTTCTAGGTCAACTTGACTCATTATAGGGCACTGTTGTGAGTTTATCAATCGCTTTTCTACTTTGCATGTTCATGTTAATTTCTCAGGAGATCCATTTAGTCAGTGAAAATCAGTGTACAGAAATGAAGGCTGCAAACAAAAACAACTGTTCTCTTCCTTCCTTTTATGTATGTATGTATGTATGTATGTATCTATCATCTATCTATCATCTATGTATATGTATGCATCTATCATCTGTCACTTATGTATAGTATATATCTATCATCTATGTATGTTTGTGCTTATGTATCTATCTATGCATTTATCTATGTATCTGTCATCTATCAATCATATATGTATGTATGCATGCATTATGTATCATCTATCTATCTATCTATCTACCTAATCTATCATCTATCTACCAATCATCTATCTATTTTTTGAGACAAGATCTCAGAAGTCCCAGACTGGCCTTGAACTCAAGTAGGTAACTCAGGCAGGTGCTCTCCACCACACTTGGCTTCTGTGACACCAGGGATAGAATCCAGGGCTTCAAAAACCCAAAGTCAGCTCTACCACTGAGCCACATCTCCAGTCCCTATGTTGGAGTACCATCTGTCGTACCAGGCCTAACTGTGGAGGTAGAGTTTATTTTAGATGCTTTTTATTATCTATATTTAGGATCTTTGTAGTCTGTTTTGGAGCTAATTTTATAAACTTCTTAGGTTATTAGGTTTACCAATGTTTTATTTTGAGACAGAATCTCACTATGTAATCCAGGCTGGTTTCTAACTCCTAATCCTTTTAGTTGAGTCCTGGGATTACCAACATGTGCCACCACATAAAATACTTAAGAACAGTTATTTTGGTTTATTTATATTTTAATTATGTGTATGTATTTTCCAGCACATGAGTGCAGGTGCTGGAAGAAGCCAGAGGTACTGGATTCCCCTGGAGCTGTGGTTCCAACTCACAGCCACCCAATGTGGGTACTGGGAATTGAACTCAAGTCCTCCAGAAGAACCGTACACGCTTTTAACCACTGAGCCATCTCTCTAGCCCTTAAAACTTACTTATTTTCTTGGGATAAAGTCTCATTGTATAGCACCAACTGCCCTTGATCTTACTATTTAGCCAAGTCTGGCCTGATCTGCTTGGTCTTTTTCCCTGAGTGTTGGAATTATGAGTATACTTCACCATATCTTGCTAGATATTTATAAATAAATTTTTAGGATGGGTGTGTTGGTTCACACCTTTAATCTCAGAACTCAGGAGGCAAAGGCAGATGGATCTCAGAGTTTGAGGCTAGCCTGGTTTACAGAGCAAGTTCCAGGACACCTGGGGCTACACAGAGAGACCCTGTCCTAAATAAACAACTCCCTCAAAAAAACAAAAGAAAGAAATTTCTATGATAAGGTCATCATTTTAAAAGATTTTTACTTAAGCTGGGTGTAGGGTATGTGGCTGTAGTTTCAGCACTCTAGAGGCAGAGGCAGGAGGATCTCCCTAGTGAAGACTAGTCTAAGCATATATAAGGTACTGCCTTAGAGAGAGAGAGAGAGAGAGAGAGAGAGAGAGAGAGAGAGAGAGAGAGATGGGGAGGGGGTGGACAGAGATAGAGATAGATAGATAGATGATAGATATAGAGAGATAGATAGTTAGAGACAGAGTCTCTTGTTTTAAAAGTTTTCTGTGGAATGATTGAAATATACATGGGAGTGATGATGATTCTAAGCTCTACCCAAGCCTTTCAGGAGAACAAAGCCCTATTAGGGACTAATCTATGAAACAAAGGGAGTGCCCCACCAAGGGAGTCATCCACTAACAGAGTCCTCTACCAAGAGAGTCCTCCGCCAAGGGAGTTTGAAATAGGTCTCCACCTGAAGCTCAGTTGTTTTCCTCATTCTCCCCATCCCCTGCCCCCGCTATTCTTTATCTCTAGATACAGAACATTTATGTTTGAAAATATATAGCTAGGATGGGCTCTGGGGCTTCACACACACACACACACACACACACACACACGGCTATGACACTATGACACTAATGACTTAACCACAAAATTTCAGCCAAATTAGAGCTGAGACAGAGCCAAGGGGTTTACATTTTTAGGAAGGATGTGTCTTCCTATCTTCTTGGGCCTGTCTAGCTAGTATTTATGTCATTCATACTTTCAATGGAACATTTATTTAGCCTGTCAATGAGCCATTCCATGGCAGGGATTTGAGGTGGTATTGTAAGTATGTCATACATAGGACGACAGCTATAGCTGGGATTGTGTAAAGCTTTGCAAGATAGAGCATTGAGAATATGGGGGAGCTAGGGGGACAAGAAAGAAGATGACTAAGATAAAGACAGAAAGTATTCTTTCTTCAACACTGTATTTGAAAATGGGTAAATACCCTTTGCTTGAGCAACATTCCATACTGTTTATTCAGCATGTGGCATGCCATCTACTTAAATAGCAAAGATACTGGCCACACTGTATCATGTGGATGGAGAGGCTCCCTTCCGAACAATATGGAGAACAACTACCAGATGAACTGTGAATTTGAATGATTAGAGTTCTCTTGATATAGTCAAGGAAGACTGAAAGTGGAACTTGGTCTTTTTACTCTTCATCCTGATGAGAGATCGCGACCTCAAGGACGAGCAGAGGTACATACCTTTGGAATTCCCCATCTGTATGAATTTTGCTTCATGAAGATGGAATTCAGCTCACTTATAGAGTTAATATAGGGAAAGGGACAGATGTTTTGGATTCCACCTTTATGGGGTTCCTAGAATAATCTAAATCAAGAGCCAGAGATCTGAACGATGGTTGCCAGGGCACAGGGAGAACAAGGTTCATGTTTCCAGGTCTAGAAGTTCACCTTTGCATAATCACAAGAGTTCTTAAGACAGGTGGTAGTATCGATTGCACGACAATGTGACTGTGCTTAACTCCCCCCAAACCTGTGATTTAAATGTTCAAGATAGATAACTTACATGCACATTACTGGAGTTAAAGACTATTCATGTTTCCAAGAATGGTGGTGAATGCCTTTAATTCCAGCACTCAGGAGGCAAAAGCAGGTAGAGCTCTGTGAGTTTAACACTAGTTTTGTCTACATAGCAAATTCCAGGCTAGCCATGGCTACATCATGAATCTTTAACTCAAAAAACAAACCAAAACCAGACCAAAACTAAACAAACACAACCCCCACCCCTCAAAAAAAAAAAAAAAGAAAAACAGAAAACCTCCCAAAACATAATGTAAATAAATAAGCAAACAAGAATTAGTTTAGGAACTTGGTCTAATTGGCTCTCCCTGGGAAGCTTATTCAGGAAAAGAGTAAACTAAAATCTTGTCAGCACTACAGAGAAAATTCCAGCCATTTTGAGCAATTTATAGAGACCATGTTTCAAAAAATAAAAATTAAAAATGAGGGACTAGGAATATAGCAAAATGGTGGAGTAGTTGGTTAAGACACATGAGGTTCTAGGCTCAATTCCCAGCAGCACACATGCATACCTGAAGGTACTGTTATTTATTTATTTATTTGCTTGTTTGTTTGCTTATGTATTTATTTATGCTTTTTGAGACAGGGTTTCTGTGTGTAGCCCTGGGTCCTAGAGCTCACTTTGTAGACCAAGTTGGTTTCGAACTCACAGAGATCCTATCTCTGAGGCATTCGTTATACCATAGCGGTAAGTAATACTCTGTCCTCTATACTCACAAGAGGAAAGAGTATTGATACTCTCAATAGGACTTTTTTGATTGTTGTAGCTTTGTTTGTTTCTTTGTTTGTTTGTTTTCTGAGACAGGGTTTTGTTATGTAGCTCTGGCTATCATGGAACTTGCTCTGTAGGCCAGATGGCATCAATCAGAGATTCTCCTGCCCCTGCTTCATGAGTACTGGGATTAAAAGTGTGTGCCACCACCACCACCTGACCCCTTGATTGAATTTTAAGTTAGATGATATATAGTATAAGTTTTAAGTTAGATATATATATAGTATACATAACTATATATACTATATTTGCTTTGTTTTTTGAAGCGAGATCTCATTATGCGTGCAGATCAGCTCAGGCTGCCCTTGAACCCCATGATCTTCCTGCCTCCATTTTTGGAGTGCTGAAATTACAGGCATACACTACCATACCTGGTTTGTGAAGACCTTTACTAAGCATAAGAAAGGGGAAAAAAGCCTTTTTTCTTCCTTGTTTACTCATCCCCTAAGCCACTGAAATGAAAGCCATAGCATTCCTCAAGTAAGTCCGAGGAGTAAAGACAGGACTCTTTTCTGTGATGAGCATTTTGAGATTTTAGGATTGTGTACAATATCAACTTTAAAGGTAGAATATACCTTATTGATTTTCTTGGTATGTCTGGCATGCGTTAGGCAGTAAGCAACCAGTGATTACGTTTCTTTTCTGTCTTGAGTAACAAATCAGCTCTGGAAATGCCTTGCTATGAAGTCAAGTCCTATATTTCTAACGGCATAATGTTCTGATGGTAACATACAGGGTCTCCATCCGGCTTCACGTTAGGGCCACTATGTCTTTGTCATGATCTGAAGGCAACGAAACATGGTGATGAAGGATAAGGACGTTTCCCTAGGCTCCGCTGGGTACATGTTCTTTCTACCCACACAGACAGGAGCTTATAGCATCAAATATTTATAAAATAGCCAAATAGCTCCCATGAAACTAAGACCCATTTGAAACCAGGCCAGAAATTTTTATTTAAAAATATAAAGCAAGATGATGTGTGTATATTGCCTGTTGTCTTTCTAAACAGAAATGAATCATTGCCCAGTAATTGCTGAAGTAATTACCAAGTCTTAAATGATACAACCTCAACCAAATTATTTTTTTAAGCTGAGGTGGAGCTTTACATTTAATATCATTAAAATTATCTATAAGGAAAAGAAAAATTAATATTTGAGTAATAGTACACTATTTGATTCAGTGCATTTAAAAGAAGAAAAAAACATTTTCTTGGTAATACGATTTTTTTAACTGGCGATCTATGCTTCCGTTGTATCTAAAGGGGTCTATGCACTAGTTCTTGAAGTAGCAATGAACAATGAACAAATTTTGCTCTCATTCACTGTCACGGCACTTTCTACTTCATTACACACATGATTGCATTAAACGAATTAATTTTGGCAACTATGTACGTGGCATAATACATGAATATAAATAGCAATGTACTAAGCACACACATAAAGCTTTGTATCTCTTACGTTCTGATTGTGTTGGATTATGCACTTCTATAGGTACTGTGTTTAATTCAGAGGGAACAATAGGCAATAATATAACTAGTAAGCCCAGCCATAGACACTTGGCTTTGGGAAAACAAAATGGCTCCCACGGTGTATTAGTGGAGATCTGGAGATATTTTCTATCACTTTCACTAGCTTAACTACCAAGTGTCTTAACCTCTGCTGTATTTTCAAAGTGCAAGTGGAATATTGAAACCTGGTAGATACTGTGTAGTACTTTATTTATGTACTCATTTATTACTTATTTATTATTATTAGTATTTATCTCAATGACGAAAGAGTGAACACTCTAAACTATTTCCAAACAGATAGAACACATTTATCACAGATACACACCGCTTTCAGAGACACCCAGGTCCTGAAGTTGTTTCCCAGCCAGTCCTAGGCACGACCTTCAAGAGGAACAGCCTCGGGAAAGAGCACAGTGGCTCCCCAGTGCTCCTGCCTAGCTCATCAGCAAGGCAAGAACCCAGGAGCTTACATACAAGACAAAATTACTTTCCCAGACAGACAGAAAGCACTTGGCATTCCTGAGGAACAGCTGCTTGCTGGTGGAAGTATATGATAATAAACTGAGCAGGGCGAATACTCCTAAGAAGAAATATTTAATTATCCTGCTCGCCATTAGGAGGAACTTCTGCCGCTCTTCAGGTTATTACACAGTAAATAACCATTTTTTTCTAAAGGACAGAGCTGTTTTAATGATATGACAATGAATGCGTAATTATTGTGTTTGTTAGGAAGGAATCACAAGACAACAGACTTGATACCGCCGCTCTGCTCAGTGCATCTTAATTACTTTTTCACTTACTTTGCATATAAAAGCTATTTGCTAATTGTCTTTGCTGTAAATATGCAAAATATAATTAGTCATTCATAATTCTTTATGTGTTATCTAACTGTACATTTGTTTCTGAGGAACATATATTAAAGTGTGGATATTTGATGGGATTTTGTGTGTGTTCGCACACACGCATGTGTTTTGCCTTTTAAACAAAGTTTTAAGTAAATATTTGGCACATGACAGTTCCAACCCCTCTTTAAGGAAACTTTTGCTATGTAAAAATAATGGAGACTCAAAAATATGTCATTAAGGAATGAATGCTACACTCTGTGGAGTTTTAAGAGTTTTCCATCTTGAGAGCCGCTGATGACATGAAGTTCCTTACTGAGCCTCAGATGGGTCTAACCTCTGTCCAGGTAAGTCTTGAGACATTACCAATTTCAACTTTAGCTTTTGTGTAATTGCCTGAATACTGACCAGAAGGAGAAAACACGTTTATAGATCCCCTCAAACACTCACTTTTATCTGTCCCTTACTTTGAACCAACAACTGTTCAAATGTAAAATTTTAACTCTGTGCTCTGTGGAAAAAAACCTATTTAAAGTCTGTTTTTTAATTGTTTCTTATAGACTCTATGGGGGTGTCATAAGCACACGGAGATTTTTCCTGAGGACCTCTGTCATCTCACACAGGTTTCTGATCTCAGGATACCTTTTGGCATTGGTTGGAAATAGAATGTAACAAGCTGTGTGCCCCACCTCCCACCCCCACTGTGACTCCAACACAAACTAGTGTGGTTGGGTCTGTCCTCACGTGCCGAGCTTCATTGCCCTGATTCCCTAGTTAACTTGGACCACATGATTTCCCAATAGTGTAGGCATCAGAGGCATCAACCAATGATGGAACCATGTTCCTCTTCTCATTCATCTCAAAACCCTGGCAGTCCATCCTGTGGATGCATGTCTGTCCTGTGGATGCATGTCACATTCCACTTTGCTCAACTCAAATATTGGGCTTACTAACTGGTGGCACCCTTAAGCTAATGTTGAGACACCTCAGTTCACTCCCACATGGCAACTGAAAGCATCGTCCTGTGAAGATAAAGCTAGGTAGAATCCATTGTAAAGCAGAGAATTAACTGGAATGCAGCTATCATATCGAAATAGAACACACCAATGCTCTCTTTCCCTGACTAGACCCTCAAGACTTCTCCCAATGATTGAGTCTAATAGGGTAGTCGGTGAGAATGGAACTCGTGATCCAAAGGAGGGGTGTTATTCTACTCTGAAATTCTGTAATTACTTATGTTTGGCATTTTTTTTAAAAAATGAACATATATGAAGACAGAGTGATGGTGGGCTGTGAGTTTAAAAGATCTGTAAATCTGCTTTAGAGAATTGTGATATGAATAAATCATCGTGACTATTCTTTATCAGAGAGACATTTCAAAAACAGCTTCAAAGAAAGTGTTTTAACTGTTACTTACAAAACAATTCACAACTGTTATGTGTTCTTGTTTTCATGAGGAGATTTAATTTTTGTCTCCTTCACCTTTTTTCCCTTTTCCTCTAGAAGAGTTAAAAAGAACCCTATACACACACACACACACACACACACACACACAAGCACACACACATACACACCACACACATACACACGTACCACATGCACACACCCCACACACATACACATACCACAACACACACACACACACACACACCACACACATACACACATCACACACACACATACACACATACACCACACATACACACACCACACACATACACACATACCACACACATACACACCACACACATACCACACACACACACACACACATACCACACACACACACACACACACTTTCCCCATTTACTTCCCCCTACAAGTAAAATACATATTTCAAGTGGTATAA
The DNA here is from genome assembly GCF_947179515.1 of Apodemus sylvaticus. Classification (NCBI taxonomy): domain Eukaryota; kingdom Metazoa; phylum Chordata; class Mammalia; order Rodentia; family Muridae; genus Apodemus; species Apodemus sylvaticus. Next base: position 79,141,556 of record NC_067479.1, on the reverse strand, counting down.
AATACCATAGGTGTGGTATGCTATGGTGAATGATAGAGTTGGAAGAGGTTATAAATGAAAAATATCATGTAAATAGAGGACCATTCTATTCTAACATCTGAACTAATGAAGTACCAATTGGGAAATCCTTACAAAAAAACCCGTTGTACCTTTTATGTGAATGTTGATAGCATTAAGAAGTTTCAAAAGCTAATACTCACTCATGTTTCCATTTTCATTATTATAAACAGTGCACGCACAATTTTCCATAGCCCTATAGACGGGAGCATCCTGGAGTGACAACGGCCTAGGAGTGACAAGGACATTGAGTATGTCTAGGAAGTGTTACTCATTGTGCAAAAGAGGCACTGCAGAAGATGGAAAAAGAAATTCTAATTATGCATCTGAGGGAAAAAATAAACTGGATTGTATGGTGTGGTCTGCAAATATCTAAAACATTGGAACATTCTAGATTTGCCTTCAGCGTGACAGGATCAGCCTGTCCTCCTTTTTGAAGAGTTTGAGAGGGTAATTACTTGAGGGGCTTTTGGTCTTTTAAAAATAATCCTTATGAAGTACCTATTTCACAAAGAACCATGGCAGAATAATAAATGCAGTCTTCTCAGGGTGTTATGCAGGGTGACATTCTGAAGGCTGAAAGGCAAGAGTGACTGAAATACACACACAGCAAGAACCCCCAAGTGGTAAAGGCTTCCTCTGAAAATTAACCCTATCAGGATTTTATACTTCTCAAGATTCCAGATTTTTTCACATAGCATTTTCCCAAGATACATGTCAATTAAAAGCATTCTTTATAAGATCAAAGAAAGAAAATATCCCTGTCTCGTGGGTTCTGAAACAGGACAGCATCCTTTTGGACTGGCTCAGCTAACCAGATCTTAATGTTCATTCCTAATGTTGAGAAATCGAGGGGTCAGATGGGGAATTCTCAATGGAAAGATTTTCATCATGTTTATACACGTGTCAGAATGGTAAATAAAATGTCTTAAGATGGAGAGCCAATGAGATGGCTTAGCAGGTAAAGGTGCTTGTCTACAAGTCTGAGTTCAACCTCTGGAACCCACATAGTGGACGAAGAGGAGCTACTTCCACAAGCTGTCCTCTGATATACTCATGTTTGCCACATGTAAGCACATATACACACAAACATACATACAAATAAAAGGTAAAGCAATCAAAAGAAAAATTCAGACACAATATCTTTCAGCTAATTTTATATGACTCTTAAGATGGTAGGTCTATGTGTATTCTTTAGCAGTCAGATACACACATATACATATAGTGCACACACCCCCACCCCCCACCCCCACCCCCACCCCAAATATCTATTGGCTTGATATAAGTCTATCAAAAAAATGAAATTCCCAACGACAACTAGCATGACCTACGTTAATTCTTGCCCCTTCATTTCCATATCATTTAGTAATTAGAGTTTGAAGTCAGGAGACTAGAGATAAGTTATTATTTTCCTTTATGTCTGGGGCATCTTTTCTCTTCCAAAAACTTTACAACCTTCTGATTGTAATCAATTTCTGTCACATGGTACTGCTCATCTGTGTCTGAAAAAAAAGGGGGGCTCTCCCATGATCATCTGGAGTGAAACCTAAAATATTCTACTTTCTAAGACTAAAAACAACACCTTTTCTGGCTTTAGACAGTCTTTGCCTTCCCCCAATCCCCAGGGAGCATGCACCGTGGAATTACCCACCGAAAAAAGAAACAAACAAAACAAACACTCCTACTCCTCATTTGTGTTGGCTTGGATCAATCTGAGACAAACAACAGTCTTTGGTGGTGGCTGGCCATGAGTCTGCCAGTTTGAAATACCTTAGTCAGGAGGAGCACCACAAACTGAACCGAACAATCTCTCACAAAACATCTGCAACCATCTGACCCTGGCCTTAACCTTTAAATCTATCTTTTCATATTCATCTCAAAAGACCTTGTCAATGGCCAAGGAGACTCAAGAAAAGGATTCTTCAACAAACAAAAAAAGATACAGAGGAAATTCAACCCAGATTAGGTGGCAGCAGATAATACAGTTTGCTCATTTTTATTCTGCTGCTCAAACCGGAGTTGAATTCATTCTCGTTCTATCTTTATTCATGTTGTTTAAACATAACATTCATTAGGATTGTGAATCGCAGCAGATAGAAGAGAACAAAACTACTCGCCAAATTTGTTGGGCATCTGTTCCCACTAGAGGCGGCCCTTTGCCAGCTCTGCATCGTGTCATTTCTTTCCCCCTGAATTCATTTCAAAGTCATCCATCAGTTTATGAACTGTTTGATCAAACTTGTCATTAACCAAGTGAAACATTTAATTTGTATTAGCAAAAATGGGACAAATAATTAGTATGGGGATTACCCATTGCACTTTCTTCTTTTGCATTTTATATTTATCAAACCTGTTCATTGATGATCAAACTTTTTCATGGGACACTCTATGGTTTCTCTGGAAACGATGGGAATATTTTAAGAAAATACTTATGACCTTGTGGTCATTAAACAAACCAACCAAATCCATGCCAGTAGCAGGGCCTTGTAGCTGCTAACCTGCAATCGCCACCTTCATTAAGATGAGAACAAGACAGCAAAATGGAGTGAAACTTTTTGTTGTAAGAAGGTGACAATTGTGCTTATATTAAATATCTAAGGAATTTTCTCTTCTTTCTTAGTTTTCAGTGCTGAAAACTGAACTCACACTAGTCAAGCACTGCATCTCAGAGTCCCGGCCCCACCCCTATTTTCACTTTTGAATTACACAGACATTTGATTGTGATGTCTGATCACACACTAACAAACGGCATGTGGCTGACCTCACAGAACTTCCTCTCTTCACATTTGCCTGCAATGTCTATTTCAGTTTTTCTCCTCTAAGTTGCTATTTATATAACACACAGATTCGAGATGGAAGTATGACTATTGGTTAGGATTTATGCTCTTGGGAAAACCTAAGTCATCATCCTGTGCAGTTGCATGACCATGACCTCATGGGCACTTGTCGGTATAGTTATGACAATTTGTTAATGAACTGGTTTTTGTTTTTTAATTGCTTACTTAATTATAGGGGCCCAGCATAATAGCATTTCTAATTTGTATCATAATTGCATGCAGAGATGAAATGTTGGTGTCTATCATTTGCTTGCTTCTAATCATTTCTTGTTTGTGGAAATTTTTCCAAAGAGATATCTTCTTAAATATGATGAGCTGGTACCAGCTATCTGAAATGTACTTCTCTTAAGCCTGACTGTGTTTATGAACTAACTTTAGTCTCATCCGACTCACTGAATTCACAAACAATTGCACATATAAAGATATATAAATGTGCCCAGTGCTCTTAGTGAGCACTTACATGTGCTCTGGTTTCAGAAACATGAAGGACATAAATACGAAAAAATAATTTCTGCTGCCTACATAGAAATCATTAGCATTATTGACATGCTTGACTCTAACAGTCTTAAAGAACACTTTATAAACATAGTTCACTAAAAGGGTATGGCGTTTTCCACACAGCTGTGATAGTGTTTCAGCTGCTGTGTAGAACGGGTAGCTCTCAGCATTGTCACAGATGGCAGGAGCTTGATTTTGGTATGTTACCAATTCATCAGGTGAAATGATGCCCATCACTCTTTCATGATGCTATTATTAATCCGAGAACACTCCTTTCTTGGCATGAGTCAAGTTTGCAAAAGTCAGAAAGTTTAGCCCGGTCTCTTGAGGGATAAAGTATGGCAGAGAACCAAGTTTTAAAAAGAGAGTTGTGGCAGAGGCCACTGCGGTCATCATGAACCTGTGTCTTCAGTGAAGTTTCTTCTTTACAGTCTACAGTTGGCTCCCATGGAAAAACATATTCAATGCAAAACATTACTTATAGGCCCGACAGCAGAGTTCAAACCATGCATAGCCGAAGTACATTTCCCCCCAAAATACAAGTATGGGCCTGTTCATTGTCGCCTACACAAAGAACTGAGTCCTGAAATCCTTTACTCAACTAAATTCTTAATAAGTAAACTGAGACTAACCCTCTAATACCAGATTTGTTAAACAACATGATTTAGGGCCTTGCTATTCATGCACCTTGTAGGACGAAAATGACTGGGGAAGCTCAAATCATGAAAGAGTCATTTTATGTAGCTGCTGAATTCCTCTCAAATCTCCTTGCAACTTAACGAGCAAAGAAAGCTCAATGTATAATGCCGGCTAATGTGGTTTATGTAGAAAATAGTATCAACCTATCTTTGTAGCTTATCTAAGCCAGGATAATACTTTTAGCCTTTATAGTAGACCCAACTCCAGTTTTTCAACTCTTGACTATGTATTTCCTGAAACCCTTTTCCAAAGAGTTAAATTGGATGTGAAATCTGTACCAGGCTATCCAGCTGCCTTTGTTCTAAGTCTCGCCAGCCGAGCCGTGCCTCTCTCACTTTCATTGCGTCCTGATTGAGCTTGACAGTGTGACAGGAAAGCAAAGGGGCGCGATTCCAAACTGAATGAGAGTCTTTTTCAGCCACACAGCAGCCACCTCCTTAGCCCCTAAGAAAAAGAGGTAACAGATGCCGAGAGCAAAGCATCCCCCACAAAGTCCTAACTTTGATGCTGGCAGAAGAAGAAGAATTAAAAAGAAGAAAAAAAAAAGAAAGAAAGAAAAAAGGAAGACCTTGAATGGAACACAAAGGACGGGAAATGAGAAAAAATAGTGATACTGAAGGGTGAGTGGGGGAGTTAGCGACCTGGTGCACACTTAGGAGATGATTTAAGTTTTAGAAAGGGGTTAGAGTCTTCAGAGTTTGCTCTCTGAGGTGTGGTGTGGCTTGTGTTATATAAAGCCTGAGCAAGAGCTGACTGGCGATTGTGTTAGCTTGGACAGGAGGACATTCATGGAGCCAAGAGCTGTCCCTTGGTGCAAAGTGAAAGTCCACCAACAACCTGTGTAGCTTTGGGGAGTTGACCTTTCTGACTGAACAGTAGCAATGAGAAGTTTTATTTTGATATTTTCTGGAGTCAACTGGGTCAGAGGCTCACATTGTCTGGTGTTGGTGTCCAGCCTTGTCTAGGAAAGACTTCTGAGAAACAGCTCTTGGAAAGGACCATGGTTGCATGGATGTAACACCGAGGATGGACTTGTCTGTTTCACATGAGACAGATTTCTTACCGTTTTGAGGTCTTATTCTGCAGCCCAGGCTGGCTTTCCATTCATGGTCTGACTACGATAGTTCCCCTGGTCCCAGAGTTCCAGGCGTTGTGCCAAGCATCTCATACTCATATTTCCTTACAAAGGAACTGGCTGCTGAGCTTAATATGTACGTAATCCGTCTTCCTTTTTGTCACAAGAACTTGAATCAAAGTAGACAGGTTCTATCTAAGTGGATGGGAACATGGTGGTGTTCTGGGAGGTTCTGAGCCCATTGTCATAAAGATTGGAAAAGAGGCAAGCCCCTCAATCCCTATCTGCGCCCTCAGGCCAGGACAGGAAATTCTGAGAACTAGTGATCCCATTGGGGACACAGGTAAAGGGAGAACAGTAGCTCTGGTAGTTCTCTATCTTTTCCTCTAAAGAGAAAAAAAAATTAGCAAAACTCAACATGATAAGAGGTTGCTAGAGTCTGTCTTTGAAATGATCGGGAGGGCATTAAATAAAGACTACTGCTTAAATGATCTTCAGTGGCTGGTGAGCTTGGTAAATGTTCCATGGATGCAAAGCCTGGTGATACTGTAAACAAGCCCTATGGTGCAATCATAGGCTATGGTGATGTCTCTCTGAGGCATGGCTACAGATAACTGAAAATTTAGCCTTGATTAGTAGCCAAGATCTTGGTTACTGGGTTTTGTCAATTTTAACACAGAAGGAATTTTCAAAATTCTCCATATGGGCTTTCCTTTTCATTTAGAAATTTATGGCTGTTTATCTTTTTTTTTTTAAATTCCATTGTGCATTTGGAAAGCATTTTTCTTTTCTTTTTAGATTTATTTACTTATTTTATATATGTGAGCACACTGGCATTCTCTTCAGACACACCAGAAGAAGGCACCAGATCCCATTATAGATGTTGTGAGCCACCATGTGGTTACTGGGAATTGAACTTGGGACCTGTAAAAGAGCAGCCAGTGCTCTTAACTGCTGAGACATCTTTGCAACTCTGTTGCCTCTTTCTTTATTTCTTTCTTTCTTTCTTTCTTTCTTTCTTTCTTTCTTTCTTTCTTTCTTTCTTTCTTTCTTTCTTTCTTTCTTTCTTTCTTTCCTTTCTTTTTCTTTTTTTTTTTAATTTGTTTTTTTCGAGACAGGGTTTCTCTGTATAGCCCTGGCTGTCCTGGAACTCACTCTGTAGACCAGACTGGCCTCGAACTCAGAAATCTACCTGCCTCTGCCTCCCAGAGTGCTGGGATTACAAGTGTGTGCCACCACCACCCGGCTGTTGCTTTTTTCTTAATGTTTACTTATTCAGTGTGTGTGTGTGTGTGTGTGTGTGTGTGTGTATAACATGTGTGCTATAGTAAGCGTGTGAAGGTGGTCAGAGGACAGGGCCCTCCATCGATAACATAGTTCCTGGGAATTAAGTTCATGTTGGGGGCTGGAGAGATGGTTCAGTGGTTCAGAGCACTGGCTGCTCTTTCAGAGGACCTGGGTCCAATCCCCAGCACCCACATGACAGCTCACAACTGTCTATAACTCCAGTTTCAGAGGATCAGGTACCATCACACAGACATACATACAGGCAAAACTCCAAATAAAAGTTAAAAAAAAATTCTTTAAAAAATACATTTATATCACCAGGCTTGACGCCAAGAACTTTTACTTGCTGAGCCATCTTGCTGTCCTTCTTCCCTCAAATTTCAAATTTTATCTCATCATCATTATCTTATTATTATCATTATTTTACTGTTTAACTTTCAAATATAATAAAGCTTCTTTCTTCTTGAGTTGAAATATCTCAAAACATCAATAAAAAGTCAACTGAAGGTCATGGAAATAATGTTGGGGCTAGGAATACAATTGGAACAAAAGACAGTCAAATTTACTAGAGTTCTGGCTGAAAATGTGCAAAAGACAAAGAAGAAGAAGACACTGATGAGAAAACTCTGAAGCATTATATGACCAGTTTAAAAAAAAAAGATTAAATATTTGCATTGGTGTTTTGCCTGCATGAATGTCTGTGTGAGGATGTCAGATCGCCTGAACTAGAGTTACAGACAGGAGTGAGCTGCCATTTGAGTGCTGGAAACTAAACTTGGGTCCTCTGGAAAAGCACCTAGTGCCCTTACCCGCTGACCCATCTTTCCAACCCTGATTGATTTATGTTAACTTGACACAAGCAAGTGTCATTTGGAAAGAGGGAGCTTCAACTGAGGAAACAACCACCCACAACACACAAGCTTGTAGACTGTTTTGGGAAAGCTCCTCTCACTGTGGACTGTGGTGGTTCTGGTGTTATATAAGAGCAGGCTGGGAAGCTGTGAAAACTAGTAACTAGCTTCCTCCGTGGCCTCTACATTGGTTCCTGCCCGGAGGAGCCTTCAGGTTCCTACCTTGAATTGTTGGCCTTACTTTCTTTGATGATAGACCCAACAGTTATAAGTCTTTCCTCTCCACGTTGCTTTTGGTCATTGATTTCTTAAAAGATACCCTAGGATGCTTAGTTGAGCTTATAATCAACTATATATTCATACTAATAAAGCTACATATTGAGTCTACAACTCTATATTGAATGTATATATTGGAATTGGTCTTCTGAAAACAGTTGTAGATTGGCATGCATGTTTATATATGTTGTATACCTAAGCATTTTTGGAAATAAAGACTGAAGGCATCTCTCTCATATTCTCATTCCTGTACAGGTTTTACTTGTTTTGTCTTCCAGAAAATTAATGTCCTCTATCTATATTTAGTCTGATTTGGTTTCCTTTAGAGATAGCTAATGGGATAACACAATCTCTATGAGCCCGTTAAATCAACCACCTAATCTTACACATGAAACATTAAACAGCCAGGAAGCATCTGCAATTAGCAAATTGCTTTGATGTGACTAACTGCCTGGCTCTCTGCATCACCAGCGTTATGGGCCTAAGTCCCAGATGAAACTGTTGATCTAGACATGCTAAATGCAGCCATAATGAACACGCACTTTCTCACGCAAGGATGGTCCATCTACAGGCTGCCAGGGAGCTCACGGGGCAATGGAGAAGGCACAGGGTGGGAGGGAGGAGACACAGGGAAGTGATTCCATTCTCCTTCTGGATGGTGTTTTCTTCCCTCCTGAAAAACTGGCAACTGGTAAAACATCATTGTCAAAATGGAAAACTAGGTTTTCAACTGCCCAATAAGATGCTGAAAATGAACCTGTTTAGTTACAGTGAGGGTCAGAAGACATCTTAGGTGTGTGTGGGTGTCACTGGCCAGTCTAATATGGATCCCAGTGACCTAGACATGAAAATTCACACAGGGAAAAGCTGCCTTGTGTACTACTTGACAAAATGCAAACAATCTTCCAGGAGGCAGTTTTCCCGGAGTACAGGAATCATCACAGGCAAAGCCATGCAGGAAAAACCAGTGGGCATACAGAGGAAAGCTTCAACATGCCAGTGTTTATGAGGAAAATGACAGGTATTGTGTACTATGTATTTGCCATTGCTTCAAGTATTTGAACTGAGTTACTTCATGTGACTCAATGTGGGGAGGTAGGGATTACAACTCAAGAACATGTGAGGGGACCAGACAGTTGGCTCAGTGGGCAAAGGCATTTGCTGCAAGGCTGACTGCCTGAGCAGAATCACTGGTGCCCACATGAGAGAGCAGAACACCAGCTCCCCAGTTTGTCCTCTGACCTCCCTCCCGACAGGAAAACATGGAGGTATGACTTTTGTAATCAGCATTGGATAAATGAAGGATCCCGAGCAGAGGAAGGGAGATGCAGCAACTCCTGGTCCGGTCTGGGGTTGGTGCTGGGGCTGGGATGTAAGCTCACGTAGTTTGGTATTCTTCAACCCTGCTCTTCCTCGATTGCGTCCCACCTACACATCTTCACAGATGACGGCTGCTGGGGAAAAAGAAGAGAAGTAGAGTAGTGTAATGAACAGCTAGTAAGCATGTGAGCACTGTAAACCAGCCAGGTAGACGAGGAAACTCACAGTAGTGTCTAGACACTGGAAATAAAGAGAAGCAGCCAGGGAACTAAATATCCTTAAGACCAGGCAGAGGAGGGGACCACAGCTCCACTGGCAAACTCCAGAGCAAACCTGACGGTGCCAACTATGGTCATGTTGACTTAGAAGCCTCCATGACACCAGGAAGTGAATATTAAAGCGCCATCTTTGGAAATGTTAATAGATTTAGAGTAGTTTGCTTGTTTCTAATCTCTGCCCCCTCTTTGTCCGTGTGTGTGTGTGTGTGTGTGTGTGTGTGTGTGTGTATGTATGTATGTGGTTATGTGTGTGTATACATATGCACATGTGTGGAGGTTGGAAGACAACTTGTGGAAGTCAGTTCTCTTTAACATGTGGGTTCTGAGGATTCAAATCAAATTTTCAGACTTGGCAACAAGTACCTTGACCCCTGAACCATCTTACTGTCCTGTAATGACATTTAAAAATACTATTTTGGGGCTGGTAAGATGGCTCAGCGGGAAAGAGCACTGACTGCTCTTCTGAAGGTCCTGAGTTCAAATTCCAGCAACCACATGGTAGCTCACAACCATCTGAACAGCTACAGTGTATTCATATTAAATAAATAAATAAATAAATAAATAAATCTTTAAAAATACTATTTTTTCTTTCCAAACTTATTAATGTTCTTCTACAGAGTTTAAAATTTCCCTCAGTTCAAGGCACACACTTTTCTTGTTTGGTTTGCTCCTCTTTTGTCTTAACAGAAGCCATTCACTCGTTCAACTTTGTAACTTGTTATTTTAAGCAAATAAGAAGGTTATTGCCTTCCCTATGTTTGTACATATTATAACCCACTGAACTCTCATGTTTTACAAGTTGGTTCACTTGAGTTTTTTTTAAGACTGTAATCTGTAAATAATGATACCCTGTTTCTTCATACCCAATATTTATGCTTCTAACCTCATTCTCTCCTCTAATTACATCCGTGAGCACTTGCGGAATAATCATTAAGTCATTATGGTGATAACAAGTGCCCTTGTCTTGCTCCTGACTTAATGAGACTACTTGTAGCTTCTCTTCATGCCCCGGTGTCATGTGGGCTGCTCTTCGTGGTGCAAAGATAGAGACAGGAGGAAAGTTTTAAACAGATGACTTAGGAAGGCCTTCCCTGTTATTAAGATCTTACAAAAGTAAGAAGCCAAGATTTTCCTTGTAGCAAATTTTGAGATAACTATAAGGCTGTAATTTTCTAGTTGTATGGTCAAGTACCTGACAGATTTTTATATTAACAATTGAGTTTTCACTATCAGTTTTTTTTTTTTTTTTTTTTTTTTTAGCCTAAATTCAGCATAAAGCAATTCCAGGCCCAGGACTGAGTCTGAGCACTAGCTCCCTTTCCTTCTCATAGAGTGAGGTTCCTGCTAAAGGCCTTCTGTGCAGCATGGCCTCATTACAACCACTGCAGCACAGCAGACATGTCCTGTTACTTTTGGGTTTCCATGTGTGAGTGTGTGTGTGTGTGTGTGTGTGTGTGTGTGTGTATGACAATGTGATTCTCTTTCACATTCAGCATACTTTAAGTCTGCATATGTTCCTTTCTTTCTTTTCTTTCTTTCTTTCTTTCTTTCTTTCTTTCTTTTTTTCTTTCTTTCTTTCTTTCTTTCTTTCCTTTCTTTCTTTCTTTCTTTCTTTCTTTCTTTCTTTCTTTCTTTCTTTCTTTCTTTCTTTCTTTCTTTCTTTCTTTCTTTTTTTTTTTTTTATAAAGACAGGGTTTCTCTGTGTAGCCCTGGCTATCCTGGAACTCACTCTGTAGACCAGGTTGGTCTCAAACTCAGAAATCCACCTGCCTCTGCCTCCCAAATTCTTAGATTACAGGCGTGTGCCACCACTGCCCAGCTCTGCATATGTTTCTATTAACCACATCCCTCTTGTATTGATGACCCAAATTCTTTTCTGATTTTAATAAATACCTTGATTATTATTAATTGCTGTTGTTATTGATGATGATGATGGTGATGTGGAGAAGGGGACAACTCAGGCTTGAGTTGTTTGGACAGCAAGCTCCTTAATATACTGAGCTACCTCACTGACCTTGTCTGTGAGTGCCTCACTATCTGTCCCAGGCTGTTCTTGAGTTCTCTGTTCTCCTTCCTGAACCTCCTGAGATCACAGAGAGGTGTCCCCATAAAAGTCCTATTAAAATATTGTTGAAAGACTAGTTTCCAATCGTGCACATAAACTCATCACTAAGGTCCTTGCAAGCTTCATACTTCAGCCAGATGCCCCTAGCTACACATTCCATAGAAGAAGTCAAGGAATCTTCATTTTTGTACTATGTTACCCCTGTGGAATTGGGCAGTCAGCGGCAATGCCCTATTGTGTGACTGCTATATAGCCATCCCAGAGGGTCATAAAATCTTTCAATATAGTCTTCAAACCAACAAACATTGGACCTGATGGTGCCTGAATTTCATATCTCTTACTTTTTAGGGCTCAAGAAACTAGATTCACTCATATGATAATGAGAACAAAATACTTATTCAACTCTGATTTACCATGTCCCTATGTAATTGTTAATAGCCATCAGTCCTGCCTCCCAGAACTTCCAGTCCAAAATTTTCCAGGCTAAAATTGATACAAGTATGGTTGGCATTCAGATGTATGGGCAGACACTTCTTTCTGTCCATTCTGGTTTAGATGATTTCTAGTTCTTTCTCCTGCTTAGTAGCTTTGGCTGGAATTTCTTGAATAGTGCCTAACAATCACTTTGATCTCTCCTTGTTCAGTGCAATTTTAGCTGTGGGTTGGTCATATATGTCCTTTATTGAACTGAGCTATGTCCTTTCCATACCTAGTTTATTGAAAATTTTTAGTATGGGAGGTTATTAAATTTTGTCACATAAGTCCCAAGTATTCTCTACATAGCAGAGTGGTTATAGTTAATAAGAATATGTTGTATATATCTCAAAGTATCTTAAAAAAAAGAAGAGGGTCTTGAGAATTATCATGAAATGGTATATATGTTTAAGGGGATAGTTAACTGGTTATTATTATACAATGAATTTCTGTTTTGAAACAACACATTGGACACTACAAAAAGGTATAATTATTATTTAACTATAAATCAATTTTTAGAATATAAAAGCATATTTACAATGGAGAAAAAGATAGTACCCATTCCAGGAGGAGCCAACAGCAAGGACCTGAATCCTGAGTGAATTCATCTTTGTTCTACAGGCATAGTCTCTCTCTCTTAAAAATGCATTTAAAATATGTTTTATGAAGTTTATTCATGTGAAAGAAAGTTCAGGAAAAGCTTCCTGGTCCTGTAGGGCAAGTTAAACAATGGTTTCTGCTGCTGAGGCTTCATCTCAACATTTTGTAGGCTCATTTGCACCCTGCATTTTTAACAGGATCAGTTGCCTGATAGCTTCGTTTATAGGCATGGTGCCTCTCTTTGGATAAGCTTAAAGTGTCTTACATCTATTATCTCATTAACCATCACCCTAGGGAGTATTGTGTGGTATCTTAGTTAGGGTTTTCATTGCTATGATGAAATGTTACAGCCAAAAAGCAAGTTGAGAAGGAAAGGGTTTATTTGCCTTACACTTCCAAATTTTTGGTCATCATTGAAAAAAGTCAGGACAGGAACTCAAACATGTCAGAAGCCTGGAGGCAGGAGCTGGTGCAGAGGCCATAGAGGGCGTGGCTTACTGGTTCACTTTCCATGGCCTGCTCAGTCTGCTTCCTTATAGAATTCAGGACCACCAGCCCAGGGATTGCCCTCCCCCATCAATCACCACTTAAAAAATGCCCTACAGTTGGATCTTATGGAAGTATTCTTTCAACTGAGGTTCCCTCCTTTCAGAAAACTCTAGCTTGTGTCAAATTGACATAAAGCCATCTTGCACAGGTGGCGTGCATATTTTATTCTATGGACTGTCACAAAGAAGTTGTAGTTCTTGCAGATACAAAATACATACAGATGAAGTAAGGTAGAACTGGAGACAGGAAAGTCTTCACATGGAGAATTTTCCTTTGTTTTGCTCCATCAGAGGGATGGAGTGTGCTTGGTGGTGATGCTGAGGCTAGGGCTTTTCTCAAAGAGAATTGACAAGATGGATGTTGGAAGGACCACACGACTTCAGTGGATACATCCAGAGTTATGGAGAGCTGCTACATGTGGATCCAAACAATACCTGCATGTGTCTCATGCTACTCTGCTGCTAATGCTCAGGAGAACTCTAGAAAACGCTCTAATAGGCACAGGCTAGGTATTTGTCTTAGTCCATTTGTGTGGCTATAAGAAAATACTCTACTTCAGGTAAAGTCTAAAGAAGAGAGGTTTATTCAAGCCACGTTTTGGAGGCACACATGCATGCTCAACTCTAGTGAGGTCCTAACAGTGAGCAATGTCACAATGGTGGGATTCCTGTACAGCAGTCACATGGCAACACAGGAAACTTTGCTTCTTAAAATAAGGTCTCATATATCCCAGACTAGCCTGACTCACTATGTAGTCATGGATGCTCTTGGATTTCTGGTCTCCGTGCCTCCATCCCTCAAGAGCTGGCCTTCCTGGCGTATACCACCATACTGTTTATTTGATCCTAGGGATCAATTCCAAGGTTTGGTGCGTGGTAGCCAAGTCCTCTACCCACTTACCTCCACCCACCGTCCTAGAACAATATACTTTCATAGAAACTAAGCCACTCCAACTAGATTTGACCCACTCACAAGAAATAACACCAATCTGCTCATGAGAATAACTCATGAGCTTGAGATCTAACTAGGTACCTACTGTTAACAGATCTCCTATGTCTATACTGGCATGGGGTCAGGCACAAGAATGGAGGATGAACCAGATTCAGACTGTGGCAGTACTGAGTACCTATTTGTGGAAAGAAAAAAGCAAGAAAGATGGGATGGAACAAAGGGAAGACAGCATCTCAGTCTTTAAGAGCTTTCAACTGCCAGAAGTGGTGGCAGACACCTTTAATCCCAGAGCTCAGAAGGTAGAGGCAGGCAGATCTCTAAGTATGAGCCAGCCTGGTCTATAGAGCAAGTTCCATGACAGTCAGGACCACACTGAGAAACCTTGTGTGGGAAAACCAAGAACCAAGCCAAATCATTTGACAACCAGGGCAAGAGAATATGGATGATTATAAACAAATCAGGGAAGTACTCTCTGCATCTGTAACAGGACTGGGGACACAGAGGACACTACAGCAACTTGGGTGTCACATAAATTGTCTTCTAAGAAATGGAATCTAAATTAGGCTTGTGGAAGTGGAGGGTTTTAGAGAAGTCATTAGAAAGAGGGAAATTCACATCCAGACATGCCAAGGCCTGAGTGGGCTGGTGTTAAAAAGGAAGAGATGTATCTATAAATTGTATGATCTTAGCCAGACTAACAGGATTTTTTGAGACTGGATACAAGCCCTGTTTGTTTCAGTAGACCTTGCAGAAAGTCTGCAATGTTCTAGGAGATAAATAGTAAAGAATCGTAGCTCACTGCTGATCTGAGAAGGCAGGAAAGGAATGTTTGGAGTCTAGACTGCTTTTGACTGTTTGTTCAATAGATTTGTGGCACTAACCCCAACACCTTTATTTTGATACTTTATTGAGGCCACCATCTTTTTTTGTGTATGTCACTGAACCTGGAGCTCACTGCTTGGTTAGGCCGGCTGGCCAGCTGAGCTCCAGTAGCCCACTTGCCTCACACCTCCCTATCACTGAGATTACAGGAACCCAGCTTCTACATGGGCACTGGGGATCTGAACTCAGGTCTTTATAATTAGCAGGCAAGAACTTTACCTACTGAGCCATCTCACTAGCACTTTTGCCCCGTGTGTTTTCTCCCTAAAGGTGGGACTGAGCTCACAGTTATTTCCTGTTTTTAACAATGATAGTGAGCTTTTGTTTGCTTTTAATTACTCTTTGTATTTTTGGCTCTGCTGAATCTACTATTGTATCTGGGCTCCCCATTTGTCTTGGACACAGTCCATCTCTGAAAGAGAACTTTTCCTAATAGCTTTGTTCTTCTAATCTGGGCTCAAGTCATCTTACAGTCTAGTAAGTCTAATCAGTCCTATGAATATCAAAAATAGCTATTATTATTTCCAGTCTCTTTGGGAATCAACACTATCATTTCATTTAGTATTCTTTCCTTTCTCATAAATCAGAGGAACATCAGGAATAACATCTCCAATCTTAGATAGTGTTATTCTCAAAGAAATATCAAAATTAGGTTAAACAAAAAAAAATTCCTAACGCTATAGGAACATAAGTAGGAGATACCAGATGGGTTTAAAAAAGTTGATTTTAATTGTTATGTGTGAACAAGGCAGGGGAGTCTAAGTCTACCTCCAGAGTCTGGAAACACTTTATTTTCATTTTGATCTTTAGACTCAGCATCAGGCAATAAGGCCCAGGTACACCATGAATGAAATCCTGGTCTGTCGGGCAACCTCCCCCCCCCCCCCCCCCCCCCGTACACCAATCCCAAATAGCAGAGTATGCCAGCATGCAGGGCTAAAGGCACTCAGGACTTTGAACACGCTCACTGCTCAGTAGAGTGAGATGGGTGTCACTGACAGTGCCCGTGCAGAAAGATAGGATCTGCAGATTGGAAAGCCAGTTCCTAGGAGGATTTGGAGATGCAGCACAAGAGCACAAAGCTTAGCTCTGAGCACATAGCAGTGGGCACAGAAATATGCAGAGAAGAGGCAGGGGGAATTTTCCTGAAGTTCGGGCCCTAATTTATTACTTCCCATCTAATGGAAAGCTTTTCCAAGAATGAGGTTCCTATCAAATTCCTATTTTTTCTTCTCTCCCTTTTTGTTCCTAGTTTAATTCAGATGCATGCATTATCAAACATCTGTTTTAATTACAGCCATTGTTGAGGTAGCTAATCAGTTGTTTTCTCTCACCAGCCCAAATCCTATATTGCTGAATTTTTGTACAATCAAAGATACAGTAAATAGAAAAGGAGTTCTTATATATCAGCACAAAAAATGCATACAACTTCTTTGCTCACTGATGCAACCAAAACACCCAGGAGTTATTATAATGTGCATTCCCTTGACACAGACTTTTATTTCATGCAAATGACTGTGATTAAGATTCAAATACTTTTTTTTCCATTTTCACACGTTACTTAATCAATGTGAAGTACTGTGTAAAAATTGCATCTCTTCATAACAGTGATTTTGACCAAGTCAAGTGTTGCTCCTAGAATTATAATCCAGACTTGTGATTCAATTATCATTTAGAGACTTTCTAAATTCAAATTAAGTTCCCTCTAGTCTCCTCCTCCCGACACTGTAAACTTAATATCAGTATGGATCATTTGTGAGGTGCAATCAACATAACTTTCCATGGTCAGGAAACAGGCAACGTGATGTCTGGCTCCCCCTCCCCCTCACTTGCAGAAAAGCGAGGCAATCAGCAGAACCTGGTCATTAAAGTGTATGAAAATGCACAAGGTGCAGTCTATTTCCCACTTCTGTTACGTTTGGCTTGGGACTGAATAAAGCGACACTCCCGGAATACTTAGCTATTTAACCGTCCCTGGAAGCGTTGCTCAAACTGACATTAAGAAAGTTAAAAAGAGCACGTGTAGTATTTAAAGTTTGGCATCTTTGCTTGATGAATTAATAGTTGGACGTTCAAAGAGTCCATCCTCGCAAGAATCAACATGGAAGGTGTAAAACAAAGGAGCACTCCAGAGCCCCACCCGGCAGCTCCCGCGGCTGCAAACATTGATCTGTTTACAGTTTAGTGCACCCAAGCTGGAAGCTGGATCCTGTTTTTGTTATTTGTCTGTGACTATCTCCCCCTTACTCCTTTTGTATTCTATTTTTGCGGAAAAATTAGATGTTTGTTTGTTTGCTTGTTGGCCAAGGGCTGGGAACTGGCAGGTTTGGGCTCTCCTAAGACCAGATGTTAATCCAAGCACTTGGGAGGTAGAGGCAGACAGATCTCTGTGAGTTCAATGCCAGCCTGGTCTACAAAGCAAGTCTAAGACAGCCAGGACTCTGTCACACAGAGGAACCCTGTCTTGAAAACAAAAACAACAACAAAAGACTTATTATTTGAAAATACAAATATTGTTATGTTTAATTCAATACTGATCTTATATTCTGTGTAACAAATTATACTAAGTATCTCTTTTAACTATATTATTAATTTCAGTCTCAGATGATAAGACTAAGGAATAGAAAGTTTAGGAACTTGGGTTGAGGTCCACAATCAGAAAATGTAAAACCAGACATTGAAACAAAGCAGGATGATGCAAGAGCCTCCTGCTTGTCCATGCTTCTGTTTCTGCCTTCACCTGCACGATGGTAGTTTCCATGTAAAACTATGGTGGAGACTCCCGGAGATACTTGTGTTTTGAGATGGCTTCTGAGGGTTGTGATTTTTCTGTTCCGTGTTAGTCTGAGTTGCCAACTAATCATGTCAACAGTGGACAATCCTGGAGGAAGAAAGTGCAGTCAGCAGTCAGTTACCTCAAGCACTATGTCACGTTAATACAACCAAGGCTATATCATGGTAGTAAACAATCTTGTCAACTGGGTATGCTGGTATAGACCTGTAGGCCCAGCCCTTGGGAGGCTGAAGCAGGAGGATCACAAGGACAGCTTTGGACACACAGTGAATTCAGTGTCAGCCTGAGGTATACAGTAAGAGCCTAATTAAAAAAAGAGTCATGTTGTCAGAGGAGTTTACAGCCGTCCGCATCATTATGTCATCTCTGTCATCAATGCTGCCCATACTGGCCTCTTTCATACAAGTGGTTCTTTCACCCTACTCTCCTAAGTAGCTGGAAATATAGGCTTATATCACGGTGGCCAGCTATTATTTTATGGGCACACTCACAAGCCACATTAAAAGTGAACATAATTTAAAAAAAGAAAAAAAAGCTTAATCTGGTGTCTTGACCACTCTTTCTGGATCACATCTGTGTCTCTTTTGATGCCTCAGATACACAATTGTTGCTGACTTACTTAATTTTTATTTATTTATTTATTTGGGGCATAATCTTACTATGTAGTTCTGGCTGTTCTGGAACTCACCATATTCATCAGGCTAGCTTTGAACTCACACAGGTCTGCCTGACTCTGCCTCCCCAAGGCCAGGACTAAACTCCTGTTGCTACCATGCCCAGCTTGATTAGTGACTTTTTACTCTCAATAGTCAAGCAATGAAGGTGTCTTAACGTAATGGAAAGCAGTTTGTCCTTGAATCTGAGGTCACTTTATAAGTTATATTAATGAATGTCTATCATCACATTGTTGGCCTTTCTGGTACAATTTCCTTAAAGATATGGAAGAATTTAACTAATTAGTGGTGGGGAAGGTAGGGTTAGGGGACTAGTTTGGAGTCCAGAGGTGAATGTGTGACTTTCTGGATTACCAGCTTTGGCCCTGAGTGTTAATGGGCGGTCACAGCAGCTTGCTTTGAGCCATGAGCATGTGTGTCATGTCACTGCGTGGGAATCCCTCCAAGGGAGCATCTCTAAGTCATCATGACGTGAAGTTCCCGAGGTGTTTTTCTATGTGTGGACTAAACCAATAGCCGCCACAATTAGATTTAAATGTAATTTAGTAAGATTAAATTAAATGTAGCAACTGAAAATTAAGTCTTTCACTTGCCTTAGAGATGCACTGTACACATTTTGTGTGTGCACCTGAGTGCATGGGTGTGCACAGACATGTCTCTGAGTGTTCTTAGAAGCCAAAAGAAGACATCAGATCCACTGGAGCTGGTGTTACAGGCGTTGTGAGCTACACAACATGGGTGCTGCCGCCTGAACTCTGGCCCTCCGAAAGAGCTCTTAACAGCTGAGTCATATCTCCAGCCTTTTTAAACTATTATTTTTTTTTTTGCGTATAAAATATACATAACAGAATTTGCCATGTGAAAAGCTGTGAGTGTCATCAAATGCAAACACACTGTTATGCCGCTCTTTCTAATGTCTAGCCCTGGAACTCCGGCCATTTGTCTTTGGGTCCGGCATGGTGTGCTTTCCTTCCTTAACCTGTGCACTCAGGAAGTGAGGCAGATGTTGGTGAGTCCAGGGTTAGCCTGACCCGTGCGTGTAACAAGCTCCGTGCCAGCCAGGACTCCACAGGGGGACCTACTCCCAGAAAACAAACAAACCAGTATTTTATTTTACTTTAACCTGGTTTTTATTGTGGGAAAATATGTATGTGAACACATTAAAAACCTATTGAATTCAATTGTTTCTCTTTCCATATTTCCATAAAAATACTGGCTTGTTATAACTTGGTCATCATTATTTTAGTCATAGATTAAGAAACACAGTGTAGAATTAGGGCAAAGAAATTTAAAAGAAAAAATATGAATTTCGAAGCTTTATGTTATCTTTTCCTGTCTTCTTTTCGTGTGTGTGTGTGTGTGTGTGTGTATGTGTGTGCGTGCGCGCGTTATAAATGCATGTATGTGCAAATGTGAGGGTGTATGAGTGTAGGCCCAAGGGTGGTGTTGGGAATCTTCTTTGATTGCTCTCCACTGTATGTATGCATGCTTGTATGTGTGTATGTATGTGTGTATGTGTATATGTGTGTATGCATGTATGCAAGAGTGTATGTATGTATGTATGTAAATTTATTTTTGAGACAGGGTCTCTCCGGCAAGCCCATAGTTCACCCATATGTCTAGAGTTTCCTTAGCCCTTGGCTCTTGGGCTCCCTCTCTGCCTTCCATAAATAAAGGTGAGCTGCCGAACTCACCTGCCATATACTTGGTTTCTGGAGATTCAACCACCAGTCCTCTTGCTCTTTCGACAGGTGCTGTATCCACATTAATGTTCTCCCCAGACCAGTTGTCTTTGTTCTGGAAATGGGGGAGTCTGGGAACTCCCTCCTTCCCCACTCTCTCCCTCCCTCGTCCGTCCTCCGCCCCCTTTTCCTCTCTCCTCCCCCAGCCCAGGCCACCTCTGTTTATCTCTGTATCTCCATCCAGACAGGCTCTCACTCTGTAGCCCTAGCTGGCCTTGAACTCTAGCAGGTACTCCTGCTTCAGCCTCCTGATGGGATGGCTTACTGGTGTGAATCACTCTGGCTAGCTTCCCCTCTCTAACTGTTGGAATAAAACATGCCTCCTTCACTCATGGACCCTGGGTCTCTGCTCCCTTGAGCACTATTTGACTGCATATGAACCATAGCTCTTGAAAGCACGGGCCATGGCTCAGTCAACACAGACTTGTGGAAACTCCATAGGAGTCAGGGGTGTGTCAAACAGGGCTACCATGGAGAGCCGCACGGACAAGGCTCCTGTGTTCATCGATCCCTTCTGAAATAAGGAAGAACAAGCAACCAACCCAGAGGGCAGAAAACCCAGTGACATCCTGAGGACTGCTGCTGCGAAGAACAAAATAGGATGATGCCAGGGAAATCAAGTGGACCTGTATTTTTGGATCAGCATCAGAATCAAGTTTCCAACTCAAGGTCAATCTCTCTCTCTCTCTCTCTCTCTCTCTCTCTCTCTCTCTCACACACACACACACACACACACACACACAGAACAAAACGAAACAAACCAACAAATTTAAACCATGAGAAATTATATTTCCCGGAAGTGTGAGCTGCGGGACTGTGGTCCTGTCCTTCCCTGATTGCTTACCGGTCAGCTCTACCCAGTCACTCACAGCGTAAGCTTTGGCCATGTGCATCTGGTAACTGGTGAGCGGCTCACACCCTATGCACACGTGTAAAGGGCAGGCACCAGCAGCATTTGCAGGAGACTTGCTCCACCCTGGTGCTGTGCTGTCCATCAGTCTCCAGGTTTTAAATGAATAGAGGAGAGACAGAGGCACAGGCTGACCATGCCTCTCCAGGGGATGCACACGTACAGAGTGGGCAACTGTCTGAGTCTGGAAGGAAGAGAGCAGGAGTTAGCTCTGGTTTTTCTACCCACAATGCCATGCAAAGCATTTCCTAATGTGACCAAAGAGCTCACCATCCCATGGAGTCTAGAGGGATACATCTATGGCTGTGCAGTAGCAGGGTACATGTAAGAACACGTACTTGTAACATGTTTTCATCCGTGTGAGTTCAGATTGAGGGAGCACACTGCAGTGTGACGTCGGAGGTGCACTATGGGATTTTTGTTTTTGGCTGGGACGCCTTCATCATCGTTGTCAAGCTTTCTGGATTATGCTGCCTCTTGAACACACTCTCTGTCAGTGTTCGTTACCAGCTATTTAGAGCTCGGGAAATAGCCCGGGGCAAACAGCAGTTTACGTAAGGGGAACCGCAGAATGTGCTTTTCAATTGCTGTTTGGGTGACCCCTGGGCTGGGGCAATGTGGATTTGAGTGGGTTTTAAATGCCAGTGCAGATGGAGCAAAGACACTGGTTATTTGTATGGGTTCTTACTCACTGGCGTTATGTTTTGTTTTTATCTCTTCCTTAAATGGATCCCAAAATCATTTTTTTTTAAGGTTTAGAAAGTCAACCGCCATATTCTTTGTTAAAATTCACAGATGTTTTATTACTCTTAAAAATCAATGTCACTCCTAACAAAAACTGCTGCTTGCTGTTGCTTGTGCATTCCTTGCCTGTCCAGAGCTTCGTCTAGATCCAACTGCATGCCATTTTGCATTGTTCTAACAACCACCCTGTGATCGGCGAGGAAAGAAAGGTGAGAAAATGCAGTTGTGAGCTACTGGAGTTTGGAACACTACAGTAGGAAATGCCCGGGGTGAAAGGAGGCAGGAGACTGGAGGGACTCAAGGCCGTATCCCTGCACTAGATGCTGGCGTGAACCCAGAGAGCTTACACGGCTTACACTGGACATGGAGACATCCTCCTAGCAGCCTTGCAGGAATGGAGGTCATTGACATAGGACTTTTGAAAGTGAAGACACACACACAGAAGTGCAGCCCTGTGTTGCAAGAGGTGTGCAGGAACCCCAAATCGGATTTCATTATTAGCATTCAGAGTGAATCATCTACTAATTAACATAAAGCTCGTATGGGGCACCTTAGAGTTGCCTGATCGTTCTAAAGCTGCACTGTACAAACGCACACCGGAGTAAAATGATTACACTGGGTGTCGAAGGAGCCACGCCACAGAAAGCCAAGTCCTACTTCACAGGCTGCTGAATAAGGATGGGTGTGCTGATAGGAAAGACATGGCACCACCTGACTCTACAACTGTAGGCAGGACAAAATAGCATCCTGTCAACAAAAGCCTGACACGTGCTGAGTCATACAGAATAGCACCTGATCCTAGCTTGACACAGCCTTTGTGCCGTTCAGAAACAATTTCACAACTGAAAGCTTCTAGCCATTCCATTCCCTACTGCTAAGAGCTGGGAGTCACTGGATGAGGGACCCTGGAAATGGCCTAAGGCTCTGGAGCAAGCAAACAGGACTTGTGTGCAGGGTTGCACCATGGGAATGGGGAACCACCCTTCAGTGCGCCCTCCCAGCCCCCCTGAGCCCCACCCAGCCTCTTGGGATCAGTTTGGTGATGTTTCAAACACAAACTTTGTTCATTATGCAGCCACAACTGTTGCTGGTTGCTTTCTGGGTTACTAAAGCACACTGCTCAATGACATTTTGAAGTCGTGAAGTCTGTGGCTAAGGAAGGACCCGCAGGGGATTTAACAGTTGGTCAAATTTCAGCCCTGAAAAGAAAACAGAGAAATGAACCAGCAAGACTACCACCGAGAAATGAACCTACAAGACTACCACGGTTCCTCCTTGGCCACAGGCAAACTTGCCTTCCGACGGCTTCAGAGAAAGGTGACAGGTTCTGTAATGGCGTGTTCTTCTCCCTGAACTGTATAGGCTTCAAACCCCGGACCAGCTCACTACCTTCCACATCCTTCTTCCAGCCTCATTCTCTGCTCCACGCTCTATTTCTTCCCAAACAGAGATCCTTCTGTGTTCATATGGTGCAAGATGTATGTGTTAAAAACCTAGATTCTGAATAAGGTTGATTAATTAGTGTGTGTGTGTGTGTGTGTGTGTTGGTGCTCATGTGTTGTGGTAGGCCCTCTTTCCCCTGAAGCTGACTGTCTCTTGCTTCTGCTACTGCACTAAATGAGTTTCTGACCAACTTCTGTGTCTCTGTCTTCCTACCTTCCTACAGAAATGAAGCAGTTGTAGCTTTGAGCTGCTGGATCAGCTGGTTTGTGTGCGTTTCAGGGTTCTTCGCTGGTGGTCAGGCAAGCATGGTCTATCTTTTATTATCTCAGCAGTTCTCCATATGGGGTATTTTGCCTTTCTTCTCCTCTCTTATTCTATTGTTCCTCTTTCTCCTCTCCCTTTAACCTCTTCCTCACAGAGTGAACGTTCTACTTTCATGGTCTGTCTATGTGAATATGCACACATATTTAAATTCAGATCTAGATCTCCCATACGTCAGAGAACATGAGATATTTGTATTTTTGGGTTTAATTGTTGGTGTCCCCTGCAGACCCCAGCCCTGAACTCTACACTGTCTAGTTCATTAACAACTTAGACTTGATGTGTAAAGCATAAATAAACTGGGGTATAATTTGTTGATGATGATGTGTGTGTGTGGTATTCAGCTGAAACGTTTGTCTTTCCTTTTAAAATCTTTTTTCAGTCCTTGGGAGTGAACCCACAGCCTCAGACTCTAAGTTGTAGCCCTTACCCACATTTGGCTTCAACAGAAAGAGTCTTAGGTCTGGTAGGATGTTGCAGTAGGTAAAGGGGTTTGCTGTCAAGCCTGGTGACCTGGGTTCAATCTCTAGAACTCACGTGTCACGAGTGAACCAGCTGCATCAAACTGTCCTTTGACCTTCACACAAATATACATCTACCAACATATGTACACATACACACATATGCACAATAAATAATGTTACAAAAGATTAAAATATAACCATATTCCTAGCAGAAATTTTTACTCAGAAGACTTCCCCCAGAGTCACTGAAAGTCTATCTACAAAGACCTAACAAGGGACTTGGAAAGCCCACAGTGTCTTTTGCTAGGAGCCTTTTTATAGAAAATGACAAATAATATAATTTTATTTTTTGCTGCTTCTATTTGTCATATACAGCATTCTTTAGCAACTAGAAAGAGAAAAGGCTCTGGCTTTTAGATTGAGAGTTTGTTCCTACTCAAGTACAAATTGAATTAAAATTGATTCGAGCGAAACACTTTTGATATATCACAAATGTGTGTGTAGTGTTCACAAGAGCTAATAGGGATAAGGAGTGAAAATGCTAAAACAAAAACAAAAAACCCAAAAAAACTCTGGATTTCTTCCGTCTATTAAAAAAACTTACCGCCACCCCCAGACCCAGCTTTGAAAGTCAGTCTGGGAAGTAGCAGTCTGGTTGGGAAAGAACCACGCGTTGCTTTGTCCACAAATGTCACATCCACTGCGGTCCTCTTAGGTGTGGCTTGGAAGAGATGTGTGGGAAGGTCTCAGAATGAGTCACTTCTGCTTGATACTTTGTACCTTTCTTGCAGCAGAAGCAATGGCGTCCATCTTCTCAGGGCCGTCCACCATTGCGGCTTCCCGGGAAGCTCCCACTTTTTAATGGTTCAGCACTAAACCCTTCTGTTGTAGGCTCCACTGTTCGTTTATTTCTTAGGAACCTGGTGGGCATTTCATATTTTTTTTCCCTTTTCAGTCCTGAAAGTAGCATTAGCAGAAAAAAAAAAAAATCCAAAGCGAGCAGAAAACCGGCATAGCTAATTTAGGCTAATTAGGACGGTGGACGCTGATTCGTGCCTCAGAGCCTCCCATGCCCTCTCGTGTCTCCACCTGATTGCTTCCACCGGCAGTAAACCCAGAGGCACTCAGAATTACATCACATCCTCTTCAAACACCAAACCACTCAAGCTAATTTTATCCTATTAAACAGACTGAAGGATCCAGAAGAAAGGGTCTCTCTCTCCCCAAAAGCTTCAATTACCAGGGTCTCTGATTATCATCGCTTCTATCCTAGACACACCACTACTTTTGTGTGTGTGTGTGTGCTTAGCGTTGCCTTCTTGATTTAGATAAAAGTAAGTGTTATGAGTATGTCTTTATAGTTCTGGTAATGTGATATTAGGAGTTAAGCTAAAAAGAAACACCCTAGTTATTACCAAGTTAATCCAAGTCAAGCCTGAAGTTTCTGAAGATATTAGAACCACAGAAGTGAGTACGTGTCTGAATACGAGTATCTAGAGGACTCTCGCCCTTTCTCTCTCTTTTAATTCCTCCCCTCCCCTTTCCCTCTTTTTTTGACATCAACTAGTCTTGAACTCATGAACTCCAGTGATCTTTGAGACAGATGACATATCTGCCCCCGCCTCCCCGCCCTGCTCTGCTCTTTCCTTTTCAGACCGGCTACAAAAGTAGCCAGACCCCAGCAAAAGGATAGTTGAAGTTCTTGATAAAAAGTATGGGATAAGCACTTGGTTCAAATTTGGTGAGATGGCTGGTCATCCACTTTCCTAACTGACAAATGTCACATATGCCCAGAGAATAATTTTCAAACTTTTAATTTCTAAATTTGGAATATACTTTCTTCTCAATTTTGACCTGAGAAGTTTTACTAGGAAATATTTAATACATAGATAAATTATTATGGCAAGAATAGAATAGTGCTCGAGATTTCTAAATGTGAAGCCCCCTTCCAAGCCTAAGACTGGAAACTGAAGTGGGACATTTAATTGTTCTTGGTTCTTTCTTGAGAAATGGTCATAAAGGTCCCCTTAAAAATCCTTACTTAAGAAGATTTGCTAGGTAAAGACACAAGGATTTACATGAAGGGACCCGAAAAACTGATTTCAGAATTAAACACATCCACAGTGAAAATGTAGTCCCTTTTCTGGATCAAAAATAGGTTTGCCATGTCTTAGAAAGAAGCAGAGTAACAAAGATTTTCCCACCTTCAGTAACATCCAGGCACCTGGGCATCCTTTGCAATGATACACAGAGCAAGATTTCATTGCTCCCAAAAAGGCACTGGGACTTTTAAATATGTGCGGTGTGCCTCACTGGGTCAGTACACTTACCACATTTAATTTCTGAGAATCTCTGCTACATGTGATCAGGACAAATGGAACAGATTACGTGTCTTCCTTCCCTTTTAAAATAGTCTCTTCTCTTTATCACATGATCTACTCAATGACCCTCACACAGTTGTCCAATTACACACACACAAAGTGTGTGTGTGTGAGAGAGAGAGAGTGAGAGAGAGAGAGAGAGAGAGAGAGAGAGAGAGTTTTAATTGTTTTAAGACAATCACCTCTCCCCCACCTACCCCTAAAGAAACAGCTATTAAATCGGCATCCGTCCAAACTCTGTTTTGGCCAATTTTCTTAATGTTTCTGTGGGGCTTAATCTGTTGGCATAAGTGTTTAGTCCCATTAACAGCTGAAGTGACAGCCCACAGCTCACTGTGCTGACAGGAAACAAGGAATGTGAGGAATGGCTTTCGAACAATGCCCGAGCCTCAAGCCATTTGTCTTCAGATGCCACCGTGAGCCTTGTCCACACCAGAACGGCCTCTCCCCGGAGCTCCAGTCTTCCATAAAATGCACCTCATCTGTCCCTCACACTGCTCTACTCTGATTGGCTACTTGGACCTAAGAACTCAGTAAAGTCCCTCCTCCTCAGTAGTTAAAGCAAATTTTGATAAAAACTGGAAGGCAGGTGAGCTTGACTACACTGAGTTTTGGTTGTGTTAACCCCAGGAGATGGATTCCTCTGTGTAGGAGCTGACCCTTGTTACAGTGTGCTGTGCCCTGAGAGCAGAACACATAACTTATAAATGGAAACAGGGCAGGTGGTGGTGGTGGTGGCAGAGGTGGTGGTGGAGGAGGTGGTGATGGTGGCAGAGGTGATGGTGGTGGTGGTGATGGAGGTGGAGGTGATGGTGGTGGTGGTGGAGGTGATGGAGGTGGTGGTGATGGTGCTGCTGGTAGTGGTGGTGGTGGAGGAGGTGGTGGTGATGGTGGTGGTGGTGGAGGTGGTGGTGATGGTGGTGGTGGTGGTGGTGGAGGAGGAGGAGAAGGTGGTGTGTGCCTTTACTCCCAGTACTCAGGAGGCAGAGGCAGAGGCAGATGCAGGTGGATCTCAATGAGTTCAAGGTCAACCTGGACTACAGAACTTAGCTCTAGGACAGTCAGGGCTACACTGGGAAACCCTGTCTGGAAAAAAAAAAACAAAAACAAACTCACAAACAAACAACAAACAAAAAACACAAAGAAAGAAAGAGAGACAGAGAGAAAGAAAGAGAAAGAACAAACAAGAGAGACAGAGAGACAGAGAGACAGAGAGCAGGCAGGAAAGGAACCAGATTTCTTCCCATCTAGGCACAGCATACAAATGCCGACTCTTTAAACACCTTGCTCCCCCTTTGAGCATCTCTAGGATGTGTTGGTCAGTGCAGAGCCCTTTCCCATCATTCCCCCAATGAGGATTTCACTTTGTTAGGCTACAAAATGTAGCCTATAACATGGCTGTTGCTTCCTGTCTTTTTGCCTCTCCCCAGCCCTTCACCCTCTCCTATCACATGAGTGTCCACGGAGGACAGTGCTCCCTGTCCCAGGATCTTCATGTCACTACAGGATTAGAGAGATTTCCCCCAATGGGAGCTTCTGTGGATGATAACTTCCATGCGGCCAACAGTAAGCAGTCATCCGTTCCTCGAGGCACCCTCCCTCCCGCGCCTTCCCTCTGAAACAGCACACACATGATTCATACACCGTCATGCGTGCTGTCCAGTGCTGTGGAGAGCTGTGTCAAGAGTGGGATGTTCTGGCAGGCTAAGGTTGGACTTTTAAACAAAGGGGACCAGGAGGAAGGCTGTAAGTGGAGAAGTTGACATAGCTGGAAATGAGTTTTAAAATTCCTTCCCAAATCTTTATTAAAATGAGCACGCTTACCCATAGAAAGGAGTGCAGGGAGGGAGACGGCGCATAGATTTATTTACTCTCTCGGTGTTTAGCAAACACTTACTGTATGCCAGACTGTATCGTGTGGACTGGGAGCTGAGGCTCTGCCCACAGCAGCATGGCAGGCTGTATTTATCTGCCTATATCTAATGCAGAAGATTAATTTATATCTGGACACGATTCCTGTAGTTTCTCAGCACTCCCCGTGTCTCAGCCTTTGCACCTGGTTCTTTGTCACCTGGAATGGTTTCTGCATCCGGTCCCCACACCTGCATCCCCCTGACTCACTTGCCTTTGGAGTTGCTATTTGCTCCTCAACACCCATCAAACACCTCTGCCCAGTCTTCATCCCTCCCACTCACCGTGTCTCTGGGCTCAGATGACCCTCGTGACTTTCCTTTCTGAGTTTCATCATTGGGCTCTCCAAGTTCTACACTACACTGACTAGTAACGATTCATCCCCCTTCTCCCTGGCCCTGATCTCTTTATCTTGCCGTATCAACTAATTTTTTAGATGGTTGCTGTATGCTGGATATCAGGTAGACAAGGCAGGTCCATTGAGAAGTCAGGTGATGAATTACCACATGGTAATTCATCTGTTTGCCTCTATCCCCATCCTATTATATCATGGAAGTGTTTGCAGTGGGGCTTCTCTAAGACCTCAGTGTCCTAACACATATTGGCTACTGGCTTTCTTTTTGATATATTTCAACATGTCCCAACCATGGCCATCCTGAAGACCACACGCTCTTCCCTACTGTCCCGACTTCCTTTCCCTATGATTCCCTCCTCCTTCGTCTCCCTCTCTGTCTCCCTATTTCTCTCTTGTCTCTATCCCTTCCCCCCTCACGATGTACACACATGTATGTATCTGGTGAGAATGTTATATTCTGGTACCTCTCCGTGATAATGCAGTTTTCAAGGAATGCCTGAGAAGATGTAAAGAACTTTCCTTCATACTTTTATGTCTGAGTATTTTTATTACGTCCTCTCCCTTGACTGTTTCTCCAAACTCCTGACTCTATAGGCAGCTTTTTCCATATTCCCTGTGTATACCTTTGTTTTAAACAAAAAACTTAAACAAAAAAAACCTTGTTTAAACAACCAACCTATTGTGTTGTGAATAACTCCTTAAAGGCCCCTGCTGATTGGGCACTGGCTGTATGAACATGCGTTCAGTGCAATCCATCTCTGAACACAGAGTAGAACAGGGCATCAGTCAAAAGCTCTGCTGCAAGGATGTGCACTGTGTGCTTCAAGCTTAATAAAGAACCTAACTGTGGGAGCTGTGGAGTTGGCTTAGGTGCCTCTCAGGAAAGGCACCACTTACTGCTCTTGCAGAGAACTAGAGTTTGGTTCCCAGGACCCAGACTGGGTAACTCATAACTGCTTTTGTGACTCCAGCTCCAGGCAACTTGATGCCCTCCTCTGTTTTTTGCAGGCAACTTCCCTCACATGCACACAATCCTGAATGTACACACTCACACCCTCTCGTGCAAATACACAAAGTTCATTACTACTACTACTATTACTACTGCTGCTGCTACTACTACTATAGAACCTACTATAGAACCTTGGCATGGGACTTGGGAGCAACTGAAGTAATCTGTCACCCTGGAGTGATGTGTGAGAAATAGGACATCAAAGTCCCATAGGTTTCCTGAGTACATGTACCTTATACCCTTGCCAGGGATATCGGGGAGGGGGGCTCCCAGAGGAGCCAGACGACAGTGGTCTGTCTTGTAAGGGCCAGGAGAGTTGTTCCCTGTGCTCCCTGACTCTGGGCAAGTGTGCCTACTTCTCTGCTCCTCAGACAGACCTCCATTTCTTACCTCTGCAGCCTGTTTCCATCCACTGGGCTGCCTGGTTTTCGAAGCTTTCCATCTCTTTTGAAAGTGACCTCCAAGTCTTATTTGTAAAGTCCTGTGTCCTCCAGAGAATCATTCTCCTGAGAGCTAAGTGCGCTTACTGCTGCCACCGATCACATCTACCTGTTGTTTGAACTTCATTGATCTCTAATGACACTGACTGGAAGTTGTTTTACACCTCACACCCCAGGGGTCCTCTGTCTTGTGCAAAGTTGATGCTCAATCAATTCAGGTTTGGATATTTGTTTTTTTTCCAGAGACTCCCTATGATTTCCTTAGGTGTCCTTGTGTGTTGACTCGCGAGTCTGTCAGGTTTGGGACAGTATGGGTAGGATTTCTCTTGTTCACAGCAGTATCCCAGGATCCAGCACATAAATATTTATCCACAATAAACATTTGCTGGACAAATGGACTTAACAATTAGCAAACACAGGATGTAGAGTGAGGGAAACTCAAGAATAAGGAATTGTAGTCAAGCAAGAGGAAGACCGGCTTTTGAAGATCTGGATGGAGTGGCTTTGTGCCTGGATTTGGCCCTTTAGAGGCACGTGGGAAATTGTAGACTCAACCATCAATGAAGGATGTCAGTAGGTGTGCAGTGATGTTGGGGAGTCTGGTGGAAGGGTGCAAATGGCCCCATGATGAGGGGACCCCAGATCCCCAGCTTGCTCTCTTTCACTAATGGGTAGAAGGTCCTCCCTCACTGCCCCCCCCAAGTGTAAAAGGTCCACCCTTGCTGCCCCCAAGTGAAGAAGGTCCTCCCTCACTGCCCTCCAAGTGTAGGAGGTCCTCCCTCACTGCCCTCCAAGTGTAGGAGGTCCTCCTTCACTGCCCCCAAGTGTAGAAGGTCCTCTCTCATTGCCCCCCAAGTGTAGAAGGTCCTCCTTCGCTGTCCCCCAAGTGAAGAAGGTCCTCCCTCACTGCCCTCCAAGTGTAAGAGATCCTCCCTCACTGCCCCCAAGTATAGAAGGTCCTCCCTCGCTGCCCCCAAGTATAGAAGATCCTCCCTTGCTACCCCCAAATGTAAAAGATCCTCCCTCGCCACCCCCAAGTGTAAAAGGTCCTCCCTCACTGCCCCCCCAATGTAGAAGGTCCTCCCTCGCTGCCCCTAAAGTGTAGAAGGTCCTCCCTTGCTGCCCCCAAGTGTAAAAGGTCCTCCCTCGCTGCCCCCCAAGTGTAGAAGGTCCTCCCTCACTGCCCCCAAGTGGAGAAGATCCTCCCTCGCTGCCCCCCAAGTATAGAAGGTCCTCCCTCGCTGCCCCCAAGTATAGAAGATCCTCCCTCACTGCCCCCAAGTATAGAAGATCCTCCCTCGCTGCCCCCCAAGTATAGAAAGTCCTCCCTCGCTGCCCCCCAAGTATATAAGGTCCTCCCTCGCTGCCCCCCAAGTATAGAAGGTCCTCCCTCGCTGCCCCCCAAGTATAGAAGGTTCTTCCTCACCGCCCCCCAAGTGTTGATCAGTACTTGAGGTTTAGGCAGGATGACGTATTATGATAGACTCTAAGTCTGTCCTCAGAACACATCCTATTCTTTTTCCTAGGCTGAGGAGCTTCCTAGCGCAGATGGTCTGAATAAAAGTGGGGAGTGTTGTAACTCTGGAGACCCTCCAGGGTCTCAGCTCAGGTGTGCAACCCCACAGACCACAGCTTGATGAAAGACCGCTGCAAAACCATGAGGTTTATTGATTAAAAATATGTCCACGCGCGTGGGGTTGTGCCTTTCAGGAAAGGCACCAACAACCCCGAACAAAGAAAGTACACACTTTTTATACTTTACAGAGGACAGTTCAGCAACAGGCTGGGCAATTGGGTACTCTGATTGATGCGATGCAAGACAAAGGATTCCTCTGGGCATTGGTCAGTTCGCTCAAGGGGGCGTTCCTAGCCAAGTCAATCAACTTCCTTCGTTCCCCCTACCCGCCCTGCTCTGCAACTGGCCTTGGGAAGTCCTTGAAAGAGAGACAGGCCAATAAGGGGAAGAACTGGGTGGCCGGGAAAATTATGTTGACATATTTCCTCTTCGGAACTTATCAAGAGGAGGAGCAGGGACATTTTTCTCAAGGACAGTTAGTTTTGGCTAGTCTCAATAGGCCTATTTAATCTCACCCAGCCTCATGTCTATTTTCCCAAACTCTAATTTATAGCTATCTATAAAACTTATTCTATTTCCTTCAGGGAGAAGAGATGCTTTCCCTTAAGTCAGCAAGAGAGTCTTTCCAGATGAGGAACTATTCTACTGTTCTTGAATTTAAAGGTTATTTTACTTTTGTAGTTAGTCCACTCTATGCACAGTTCTTCTCGGAGTAGGAATTGTTTTCCTTTGCTTTATCTGTAAACCTCCCAAATTCATGACGCACAATTTTCACCCCAAATGGGGAAAAAGAGGCCACATTTAAAATTCAAAATAAAAACTCATGGCAAAGCCTTCTCAAGAGCTGTCCTATTAAAGTTACCCATCATTCCCTTAGATACTATCAAAGCAGAAAATAAATAAATAAATAAATAAATAAATAAATAAATAAATAAATAAAATAAAATACAAAAAGAGTATAGAGATTAGGAACATGGTGACTCTCCCTTCCCCTGTTGCTTGTAAATGAGTGCCTTTCAGTCCTCCCTGTCCATCTTCATTAACATTGTGAGCAATTTGTATTGGTCTAGCAATTGGTCTAGCAATGCAGCATCTTTGCATTGTGCGAACACACGTGATGTCCTGGAAATGGGCAATTTAGTATGACAAGCACCCCATCTCTCAGATTTTTTTTTGTTTCATAAATAGTAATTTCTGCCAGGAATTATTCTGTGATTTGTGCATAATTTCATGCAGATGGTTATTTAAATATAAATAGAGAAATCCATCGTTTAATATTGTGTCTGCCCCTACTTGGGTTGGCGTTCGGAACATTTTTAAAATAAGGCCACAAGTGAAAGATTAAAAAAAAAAATCCTCACGCCCCGTATTAGCTAGGAGATAATTGTGTCTGTTCATTAATTGTCATTTGAGTGACCTCCAATTAACTTTCTCAATATTTTCCAGTTTCTTTAAAAAGAAACTTAAATGGGGGTCTCTTTGTAAAATGTGTTTACAATGTAATGGAAAACCTCTTTGTTTACCTAATTAAGACTGCATTCTCTCAGCAGTAAAGACAGCGCTCCCTTCTGAGAGCACCCATTCCCCCCTTTGCAAATACTAACTTTTGACACCAAACTAACACAGGAGATATGAAGCCAGACACACAAGTATGTGGACCAACACCCACCACTTTATTACTCTGATGTCTCTTTCATCAAGAAATGCCATGTAGTTGTTTGTATTAATGAATTTTACCATAATTCGGAGACAGCATGAGGGGAGGGGTGGTGGCCACTGTAATTAACCTCCTCTGAACAAAAATCACATTCAGCAGTAAGTTCAAAGATAGGAGCTTTGTGACTAGAGTTCAGAGTGCTATTTCCCCATTTCTAAACAATGCTTTGGTAGCAAGAATGCGAAAGAAAGGTGAAAACAGGGTTGTGTTCATTAGCGTATGTGCATATGTGTGCATATAGACACTAGACTTCCTGATGCTAGTTCTTAGGTCTCTGGTGACTCTCATATCTACATGCCTGGCCTAAACCTCTTCTCTCTCTGCACTCCCAACTTCTTCAAGCTAAGAGAGATCTCTTCAAGGAAAAGCAGTTTCCAATTAAAAGCAAGGAAGCTAAGTTCAAGGAATCCTTTGTCCTCGTCTGTTTTTCTTAGTTTTACTGTTGTTTTGGACTTAAAGGTGAGTTTTCCTATTCCTTTCCTGTTTGTGTCAATGATCTCAGTCATTTAGCCCCACAGGCTTCGGCAGCTCTCAGACATGGCAGCCACACCCATGCCTCGTGACACACAGGTGGCCTCCTCATACACTGGCGCTGTGCCCTTAGCCTCCCCATACCCTGGAATGGTCTGTTGTTGCTAGGGCAAGCTTAGCATTTCTGGGATTTCCAATTTTGAAATAGTTTTTTTTAAAAACAAAACAAAACAAAACAAAACAAATTGCTTCTTCTGTAGGTTTCAGTTCTGTCATTTGGAAACCAAGAGGCTTGAATATCAAACAGTTCACCAGTTTCTGGCACTCACACCCTCTGTGTCCAGAGGTCAGCATTCTGGTGTGATTGTTGTCCAACTGTGTGTTTGTTTGTTTGTTTGAACTACACTTTCTTTCTATCTCTGAGAAAGGCTAGTGTTTGCTGTGGTTGAAGAGTATTCAAGTCAGATTCCCTGGTTTCGAACCCAGCTTCCCCACTGACCAGATGTATGACCTTGGGCAAGTAACTCCATCTCAGCAGATCTGCTTCCTGATCTATGAAAGGGCACAGTAGGACCAAAAGCCTTTACTTCATGGGTTACCAGGACTGTATGAGATGCTCAGTACACACTGATCAGTAAAATCCACATGTGCATGTTGAACATGCATGGTCTTTTAAAAAGACATTATTTAAAACAAAAACAAAAAAACACTGGCCTTTAAAAAAATACCATTAGCTCTCACACCTGCCTGAACAGTTATGCCCATCAGGGACCAATGTTTCTAGTGTGACATAAAACAGATACATGTTTATCTTATCTTTATCACAACAATATACTTCTAAGAGTAGAGCATCCCTTTTCTTAATAGCTGCATGCACATACAGGGTCAAAAAAAAAAAAAACCAGTGGATTTAGTCACAGGGAGTAAATGACATTTGTAAGAATTAAAACAAAACAAAACAAAACAAAACCCAAACATGTGGTCTAACTGTAAAACAATATTAAATCCTCATTGTGTTTAATAAATTAAGGTGATGATTTGAAAATGAGAACTATGGCGTTATTACATTATTATCTATTTAAAATGCTGTCTCCTTTTCTTCCCTACAAGGAGATCTGCAGCATGTTAGATCTGAGTTGTACCAGCTTTATATATATTTTGCAGAACCTTGTGCCTTTAAATACATACCTAACTATGCACAATAAAACTAGTTAGCTCAGGCTGGGCAGTGGTGATGCACACCTTTGATGCACACCAGCACTTGGGAGGCAGAGGCAGGCAGATCTCCATTAGTTTGAGGCTAGCCTAGTCTACAAGAGGGAGTTCCAGGACAACCAAGGCTACATAGAGAAACCTTGTCTTGAAAAAAACAAAACAAAACAAAACAAAACAAAACAAAACAAAACAAGCCCCTTCCTCCCCAAACCCCAACTAGTTAGCTAACGGTATTTAACAAATGCGTGGGACTGAAGCCCATAACAAAGTGTATTAAATGCTCCTGTTTCCCTGGAGGTTAATGTTAAGCAGGGTTGATGGCTCCATCATGGAAATGTCAACTAGGTACTGGAGGCGAAGCTCATTGATACAACCCTTGCCGTCATAGTATGGGCAAAGCTGGGGGTTCGATTGCCTCCTCCTGAAACAGGACAAGACAAAGGTCCCCAGACACTGATAACCAAATGACATGAGGGCACATACCTACAATCCTAGCACTCAGGTGAGGCAGAGGCAAAGGCGGAAGATCATGACTTTTATGCCACCTTGGATCGCATAGTAGGTTTGAGACTAGCTCGGGCTATAGAGGGACAGCCTGTCTCAAAGAAAGGAAGGAAGGAAGGATGGAAGAAAGGAATGAAGGAAGGAAGGAAGGAAGGAAGGGAAGAAGGAAGAAAGGAAGAAGGAAAAAGAATAAAAAAGTATATTCACCTAGATAGCATACTATGTTCACAGTGTAAAAAATATAAGCAACATTCGTATGTAAAATATCACACTTGGGCCTGGGAATGCAGTCTGTATGTAGTGTTTGTTGTACAAGCATGATAACCTAAGTTTAATGTCCAGAACCCAGAAAAGGCTAGTCATGGGGGCGCGTTGTAGCAATGCCAGCACTGAGGAGGCAGACACAGAGGCTCCCCAGCTTGCTGGCCTGTAGGTTGGCCTAGTCAACTATGTGAATGTCAAGCCAATGAGAGACTCTGTCTTTAAACACCACATGTTTCTGAGAAATGTCACCAAGATTGACCAACGGCCTCTATCTGTATATATGCACATGTATACTCTGCATACCTGTACACTCATGTATATCTGCTTGACTATTCACATAAATACACACACAGACACAGACACACACACACACACACACACACACACATACACACACGCGCACGTACACGCACATGTACACAGAAGGAAATGTCACCTAGTGATATTTCACCGACTTAATGATACAATATCACCGAATAATACAATGATGAGGTCAAAATCGTACAGACCAGTGATTCTTAGCCCGTGGGTGGAAATCCTTTTGGAAATCACATATCAGATAACATGTATAATCAAACACTATGATTCCTAGCAGTAGCACGATTATGGTTATGAAGTAGCCATAGAATAATTTTGTGATTGGGGGTCAGCACAACACGAGGAGCTGCAGCATTAGGAAAGCTGAGAACTATTGATAGAGATAGATTTTACTGAGATAAATGAACTACGCATTTAATCAGAGATCCCCCTTATCTTTTAAAGCTCACTCTTGCTATTCAGATATACATATACATACATATATATACATATACATATATATATATACATATATACATACATATACACATATATACATATATACATACATATACACATATATACATATACATACATATACATATACATATATCTGCTTTAATGTTCTTCACAAGTTTGTCCTTCACTGTATTCCCAGGCTTTCTCATCACTTTTAGCTCTCTTGATTATCTGCATTTT
The DNA here is from genome assembly GCF_947179515.1 of Apodemus sylvaticus. Taxonomy (NCBI): domain Eukaryota; kingdom Metazoa; phylum Chordata; class Mammalia; order Rodentia; family Muridae; genus Apodemus; species Apodemus sylvaticus. The sequence goes on along the minus strand of NC_067479.1, from coordinate 79,104,926 downwards.
GTGGGATGCTTATTTCTGGCCATGCTTTTTCCTCTGTCTTGCCCTTCCTGCCATCAAGCCCCATGGGTGGGGGGTATTGAGAAAAATGCACTTACCGCTTCGGAGGCGGCTTCTCACACTCTGATGCCAAGACTGTTGAGTCTAAACCAAGCACCGACCCTAACCTCCCGAGCTCACTCTTAGGTCCAGTACTCCATGCCAGCTCCTTGTTACTTTTCTTGAACTCAGACATCTGGACCCTAGACTTAAGGGGGAGTATTTTACTCTCTAGATCATCAGGAACCTTCCTTCTGAGAGCCGTCCTCCAGAAGCACGCTCAGACTTCTTCAGTGTGTGTAAGTATGACTGCTCATGAGGAGAGGAATCCAGGTGGCCTGAACCGGAAGACCAGAAAACTTGCAAAGAATTAAATAGTCAGTGATTTGGGGGTAGCAAATGACTAGTTTGTTAAAAGGCATACTTAGAAAATCAGCATAATCCTGGCAGTGGTGGCACAGGTTTTTAATCCCAGCACCTGGGAGGCAGAGACAGGCAGATCTCTGTCAGTTTGAGGCCAGCCTGGTCTACAGAGTGAGTTAGAGGACAGTCAGGGCTACAGAGTGAGACCCACTTTAAAGCAACAACAACAATGAAAACAACCAAAAGCCAAACAACAAACAAACAAAAATGAGAGAGAGAGAGAAAGAGTGAGAGAGAGAGAAAGAGAGAGAGAGAGAGAGAGAGAGAGAGAGAGAGAGAGAGAGAGAGAGTTAGTGAACTACATTAGTGAACTAAGAGTGTCTTCGATCAGGTGTGAATGTCCACACAGCTAGTTCCTTTCAGCCATTCATATTTCTCTTTCTGAATACATGTCAGAGAAAATACAGGTGTTAAAAATTATAATTACTAAAATAATAGTGATTTAAAAAAAATATTGCTGTGATATTGACAGAAAAGAATTTAACAGTGATACATTCCCCCATTCCAGTTTTTAGTGTTCTTAGTGATAGTCTTCCTCTTTTGCCTTCTTCCCAATTCCATGTATCAACTTTGTGGAGATATAACTCATGCAAACTAAAGTGAATTTTCCTTAAATGAAGACACAATCAACTGTTCTTACAGCTCACATCTTAGTTCCTTATCAAACCATTTGTTTTTGGGATCCCTACCTTCCCAGTCAGGGCTATTAATAGACCAAAGAGTCAGGGATAGACTGACTGGCTCCAGGGAAAAGCTCACTGGATACTTCTACCAGGGCCACAAGGGTTTCAGAGGTTTATATAACTGCTCTCCATGAACCCCAGTTTCCACCGCCCCCGTTAATAGTAACAATGAGCTAAGTTACTGGCACAAATACAAGTGGAGAGTCCCCAGCCTATGGGAAAGAATACCGAGCTGGGTTTGGGTTCTGTTTTATCAGGAAGCCAGCTGTGGGCTGCTAATGCTTTCCACCACAAGCAGAAAAGAAATAAAGGCAGAGAGTGAAACTCCAGTGAAAAGGTCCCCGGGAACACAACCCAGCCAAACATGTCACCCGCTAAGCAACTCAGCTCCCTCCAGGACTGTATACAGACACGGGGTTAGGCGTTTTTATATTTAGGGAATATTAATCTTAAAAGTACATTTTGTTTGTCTGTTTTGGGAGGAAGAAAGGTTTTCTGTCCGCCACACCCTATAGACTTCTTTTAAAGCTTGTATATTTTGAAATAAAAGTGGATACCCTCTCAGTGAAATGAGAATTAATCTGAAAAAGTCTTGGTTTTCTACCCACGCTTTTCCATGTGTAAAAATGTTTCAATGTTCAGCTGAGGAGTGAAAACAGAAAAGAGAAAAAGAGAAGTGACCCCAGATTCCAATTTTCTCATGTCAGATAAGATTGAACATCTACAAACCACCAGAGCAGCCTAGGGCTTCCACCGAGGCTCACTCCCTAAGAGACACAAGTGTTTTCCTGCCTGCCGTTTCCTGATCACATTTTTAATTACTCCTTCAGAGCACAAAGGCATCGTGTGAAAACCACACGCTTCCTTTTAGTCCCCCCTGTTCAGAAGGGCCTTCTACATTCATTTGCTTCTGAATCCGATTTCATCCGTCTAAAATTTTGAATATGTTCAACTACACAGTAGCCCCCTCTCAGGAAACCTGAGACAATGGCAGGGATTCATAGTAAGTTTCCCTATTCAACCAGACATTTCTTCAGGGGATTGCAAAGGCTCCGTGTAGAAAGAGTTAATACGTGTATATCTCTCAGAAATTGGCGAATGCATTTTATTTCCTCTAATATTATGACCAGAGATCTGAGCTCTGAGCTCTCCCCCTCCCCTTGTCCATAGGCTCAAAAAAAAAAAAAAAAAAAAAAAAAAAAAAAAAAAAAGACTGCATTCGCTAATTATACATCCTGAAAAGAATTTGGTTCGGTGTAAGATGATCCCACTGATATGCTAAATCCTTTTTTCTGCTTGTGCTGCCTGAAGCTTGTGTCTAACATTTTTTTTTCAACTGTAGGACAATAAAAGTTCTGGCAACAAAAGAAATAAATAGAGCAGCTAAAGAAGGTAGGGCCGAGCACATGGCGGCCGCAGCTCGCTCCCTCTCCTTCTGGCTGCTCTTTTGTAGATTCGAGTTTGGTACCCTCAAGTCAATAGCCCAGACCCAGCCACCTTAGCAACTCAGAATGACACCCAAGCCCTCTCTCTTTACGTTCATGAATAGTCAGCGCCCAGCAGACAAAATAGAACTAATCTTTTTTGACAGAATTGTTCAATTTTGAGGAAAAGCTTTTGAGTCTTCCACACATTTGCAGAACACGAGACAACAATGGCCGAGATCAAATTTGAAAACAACAGTGGCCAATGGGGCTGGGGGAAAGTCTCTCTGAATTAAATAGCACACTCACTCCGTCCCAGTGGCCATAAACTTGGGACAAACATTCATTTCAATACATGAAAGAGATAAACACACAGAGAGGGCTTCCTCCAGCCTGAGCCAGGCTTCTGCAGTAATTCCTTCTGCTATGATACACATGTCTCTCTCTCTCTCTCTCTCTCTCTCTCTCTCTCTCTCTCTCTCTCTCTCTCTCTTTCTCTCTCATCTTTCACATAGACATAGACTAATACAAATACTTCTTCTCTCTCAGAAATGATTTTGTTTGGACAAGGGCAGGAGTCTCAGTGGAAAGTGCTTTTCCCCCCCTCTTGAATCCAGCAACCCTTTTGTCAGCATTTGAAAGCCATTTTGTCATGTAGAAATCCTGTAGTGTATCAGTCACTTACAAGTCTAACGTGTGCTAAGGATGAATCTTTTTCCCAGACTCTCCTTTACCTCCCCCTGTTTCATACCAGGGATCTTTATACCTTTGGAGACAATACAGGCAAGGAGCAAAACCTACCCAGTTCATGGCAAAAACAGAAGTTAGCAACATGGTCCATGCAGCTGCAACACTGCATTTAAAATTCCTTTTTCTCATAGGAAGAGGGCTAATCCTGCCCCCGTAATTCCCTACAGCCAAAATGTGCCCCCTCCCCGCGTGACAGTACCATGCAAAGACACTAGCGCGCTTATCTTGCCTAACCAGATGGCCGGCTTGGATCAGTGCACACACGCCACGATCAATGGGAGAGATAAAGAATTAGGAAAACAGTGGTACATGCTCCCAGAAAGCTTGTACACTGCATAATTATTTTATGATTCTACACATGGCTACATGTGATACTGAAGGAGGGAAGGGAAAAATAATGAGAGCGCCGGGAAGAATTTTGTAGTCGAGCACACTTTGTTGCTCAGCACTTCCACGCAAGCAAACTCTCGGCCCTTATCTGAAAGTGATTTCAGAAAACATGAGGGAAAAATGTCAGGGAAGGTATTTCCATTTTTTCCCTCTTTCTTTTTTTTTTGGCCAGGTCCTGTCATGTCCCAAAGTTGAGTTCAAAACCCCAGGAGGCTAGCTGGGATTTGGCTCTATCTGTCGTCATTAGCTACCTTTAGCTGTCCAGACAAGAGAACCGAGCAGATAATAATATTTGAATGTGATGCAGACTGTAGCCAGAAAGAATTGGGTCCCCCAAAGATGCAGTCAAGTCCTTCAGGAAAACTGTGCAGAAAAGAGCACTGCCTTTAATTTCTGTGTCCTGATTGACTGACTAAAGCAGTATTTTCCTGCAGGCTGGTTAAGAATGTCAGATGAAGGAGGAAGAAGAGGAGGAGAAGGAGGAGGAGGAGGAAAGACGAGGAGGAGGAGGAAGAGGAGGAGGAGGAGGAAGAGGAGGAGGAGGAGAAGAAGAAGAAGAAGGAGAAGAAGAAGAAGAAGAAGAAGAAGAAGAAGAAGAAGAAGAAGAAGAAGAAGAAGAAGAAGAAGAAGAAGAAGAAGAAGAAGAAGAAGAAGAAGAAGAAGAAGAAGAAGAAGAAGAAGAAGAAGCTGCTCCTGTGGCTGTGTTCACCATTTCTACTACCCAAGAGCGACTTCCCTTTTCTGTATATGCGTTACAGGGAAAGCTTTTGAGGATTGGAAGCTGACATGCTGCTGCCTTATCTGAATCAGACCCAGATCAGAAACCAGAACAATGTCAGTCTTCCACCACAGCGATGTGCTCATTGGGACAACAGAGTGTTCTCTCAGTCCCTGCTCTGTGCACTACGTCACACATGATTCTGTTATTATTTAGAAATGAGAATGCTTTATTTACCCTGTATGACTCCCAAATTCATTCTTTTATCACCTGATATCAAATTCGAACAAAAGTAGAATTCTGTCCTCCGGATTTGGGTTTGAAACTGAGTTTGCATACAAATTAGAAGATTCAATGAACTTTTGCACTTTTTCTTTTTGTAAAGAGAGAGCTGGGAACTGGGGGTCAGCCCCAGAAACCCCGTGCAGCCTGTGATCTGAAGGAGGCAATCACATTCAAAGTAAGATGCATGTTCAATATCCAAATATTAAAATTACTACAAACTAATTTCTAAGGATCAATAAAGTATAACCTGGGTAAAATCTCTGGTGCATTAAAAAGGAGAGACTGACAACTGTGAAATGCCCTTGTACTTCTAAGAGATTTTCTTGGGAAAAATAGGAGGGTCTGGATTGTCCTGTGCTCCATTCATTCTCTGTGATGTATTCTGTAGAGCTATCTTGTTATTCCTGCCCTATAGCCTATCTCTCTTCAAACTAGCTCACAGTGGATGGATAGATGGACGCAGTTAACACTTAGCTTTGTAGCACACTATCAGATTCGGGGACAGATCCCGGTTTGAGGAGATGATGGGTATTTCCATATCTATTTTTAGTTCAAAATCTTTCAAAGGCAGAGCTATCATTGTATGTTTTAGAGTATATTTTTCTTTTTCTCTGTGATAAGAGTAAACATGCCCTTTCGAGCAGTATGTCAGATTCATCGTGACTTCCTTTAGCTTTAAAAACTGATTCTGCGTAGATCATGCTCGACAAATGGTAACTGAGCTCCCAGGATGTAAGGAGAAGCCTTTTGTTCTCAGGAAGGGAGAGATTCAGATTAGGACATGGAGCATCTGAGGAGGAGTGTGAGGCTCATTGCAGGATTGAGATAGGCCCAGTTCCTGGCTCCAGACAAAGTGAGAATATCTGCACCTGAGACCCAGGAAAAAGTCAGAAAAACCTACAGGAAGCCATGTGCTCTCTACCCAACAGTCCCTACGACTCCTGATAGGAGCGAACACAAACCTTATCAGGTTGCAGCCCAGGTTGTCAGGGATTAAAATAAATAATACCTAGTCTCATAGTCAAAGCTCACCAATCATGCAGGCTCTTAAAGGGAGAGTCAGAGAAAAAAGTAAACAGTGTACTCAAATCTCTTTGGACAAAGCAACCTACGTAATTAGAAACAGAGCACAGAATAAATGTGGCTATTCCAGAGGTGGCAGTGGCAGAGGTGGTGGCTGGGGGTGGGGGTGGGGGTGGGGTGGGGTAGGGTGGGGGGTGGGAAGGGTGGCAGAGGGCTCATGCCTTCAATCCTAGCACTCCTGAGGCAGAGGCAGGTGAATGTGAGTTTGAGACCAGCCTGGTCTGCAAAGGGAGTTCCAGGACAGTCAGGGCTGTTATAAGAGAAATGCTGTCTCAAGACACCCCCACCTCTACATACACCTCAAAAGAATGCTCCAACATATAATAAGGATACATGCTCCACTATGTTTGTAGCAGCCTTATTTATAATAGCCAGAAGCTGGAAACAGCCCAGATGTCCCTCAACAGAAAAATGGATAAAGAAAATGTGGTACATTTACATAATGGAGTACTACTCAGCTATTAAAAACAACTTCATTAAATTCGCAGGCAAATGGATGGAACTTGAGAATATCATTCTGAGTGAGGCTACTCTGTCACAAAGGAACAAACACAGTATGTATTCACTGGTAAGTGGATATTAGCCCAAAAGTTTGGAATGCCTGAGATACAATTCATATGAAGCCTAAGAAGAAGGAAGACCAAAGTATGGATGCCTCAGTGCTTCTTAGAAGGGTGAACAAAATACTCACAGTAAATATAGAGGCAAAGTGTATAGAAGAGATTGAAGGAAAGGCCATCGAGAGACTGCCCCACCTGTGGATCCATTCCATAGACAGCCACCAAACTCAGATGTTATTGTGGATGCTGGGAAGTGCTTGCTGACGGAAGCCTGATATATCTGTCTCCTGAAAGGCTCTGCCAGAGCCTGACAAATACAGAGAAGGAAGCTTGCAGCCAATCATTGAACGGAGCTCAGGGGTCCCCGATAGAGGAGTTGGAGAAAGGATTGAAGGAGCTGAGGGGTTTGCAGCCCTATAGGGGGAGCAACAGTGTCAACAGGCCAGACCCCCAGAGCTCCGGGGAACTGGACCTCCAAGCAAAGAGTACACATGGCGCTGGCCACATATGTGGCAGAGGATGGCCTTGTTGGACTCAGTGGGTAGAGCAGCCCTTGGGCCTGGGAATGTTCCATGCCCCAGTGTAGGAGAATGCCAGGTTAGGGGTGGGTGGGTAGGGGGATCACCTTCATAGAGGCAGGGGGATTAGATAGGGGGATTTCTGAAGGGGAGACCTGGAAAGGGGAAATATTTGAAATGTAAATAAAGAAAGCATCCAATAAAAAAAATGTGGCTAATACAGTTTTGAAAGTTAAAAGTGAAGGGCTAAGATTGGTAAGGGTGCTAGTATAGCATACACGGAGCCCTCCGATTGCTAAAGATGCTGGGATAGCATACACGGAGCCCTCCGATCACCAGCACCACCCAAACAGAAAGTGTGGTGCATACCTGTAATACGAACACTCAGTAGATAGGAGGTTATATCATCTTTAGCTACACCGCAAGTTAATGGCCAACCTGGAATACATGAACTTGTCCCTAAAAATAAAAAAATAAATAAATAAAATAAGAAAGGAAAAGAAAAGAAAAGAAAAAATAAAGTGTTTTATTAAAATATATCAGTAACAAAAGACCATTATTATGTCAAGACAGCATGGCATGGTGGTGCATAGTTTAAGATCCAGCATTTGGGCGGTAGAGTCAGGAGAATCAGAAGTTCAAGGCCTTCCTTGAAGGCATAGGTGAGTTCATGTAGCCTGGATTTTGTGAAATCTTGTCACAAAAATGTGTTCATAGGCTTAGATTTTTCAAAACCTAATTTAATAAGGGGTCTTAAATGCTTTAACCTCCCTTCTAGCCCACTGACCAAAAGTAGGGGAGAAAGATGGTTAATTGAACAAGGGGAATATGGACCTGTTTAGAAGTAGTTCTTTGGGGGAGATTCCAAGCATGAATCAGTAGCAGAGCTCAGTCCAGAAGAAACCTCCAGGCTCTGCTGAATAGGCAGTAGTCTGAAGAAATGGCAAGAAGAAGCTGGAATACCAGGAGAAGTTCTTTGGTGCTTTTCCGTCTATGAAATCACAACAAGCAAAAATCAGCAAAGACCAGCAAAGAGTTGAAAGGCAAACCAATGCAAAAACATGGTTGACTATGTGTTGGGTTATACTTAAATGCTTTCTAAATGCATCCTCCTAAGTATCTGCCTCAGCAAAACATCCTCTCACATGTCTGCTTCCAGAAAAACACCACCTGCCACAACTAAGTCTCCAAGGAAACCCAAAATGTCCGCTTCATGTGTTGGCTCAGTGGTTAAAAGCACTGGCTGCTCATCCAGAGGACCCAGGTTCAATTCCCAGCATCCACATGACAGCTCACAATCACCTGTAAGTCCACTTCCTAGGGATTTTGACATCCTCTTCTGGCCTCCGTGGCATTAGGAATGAAACTGGCACACAGACATGCATGCAGACAAAGCACCCATACGCATAAAACAATGGCAAGCAAACAAATAGAATTTTCAAAAGGAAAAATAAACTTGAAAAAAAAAACAAAATAATTTTTTCCCTCAATTTGTTGGGAAACAGCTTACACCCAATACATGGCACTCTCTTGAATGCTCTGTTCAATGGGCTTTAACAATGCAGATTATTCCCACCAACCTAGAATGCTACCTCATGTTCTACGGCAGACAATGCCTCCCCTACCAAAGGGCCTGTGTGAACAATGAGTTGGTTTGTGTTACTGTAAAACATTTCACCTTTTCCGGAATTTTCTATAAATGTAATCATATATTATAAATGTTTTTTTTGAATCTCGCTTTCCTGGTGTGTAGCATAGTGGTTTTGAGGTCAGACCACTTTATCACTAAGTAAGATCCTGTGGTTGGGCTCTCCCACCTTTGGCTTCTCCACTCCTTTCTTAGTTGATATTTGGTTTGCTTCCAGTTTGGTATTTTTGTGAATGAAGATGTTGTGAGCAGCCATGTAGAAGTCTTTATGTGGGAGTATGTTCTCATTGATTTTGGGTGAGTGTTTAATGGTGCAATTCCTGGCCACATGGGGATATTTTCTTGGCTTTTGAGAAGCAACCAGACATTTCCCAGGGTGACTTACCACTTTCTATTTTTACTGGAAGTCAAGAAGCTCCCAGTTGTCTGTGTCCCCATGAACTTGCACCATTGTTTGTCTTCGTGTTAGCCGTTTTCATGATTATCTCATTGTGTATTGCTTTGCGCTTCTCTACAATGAAGGGTATGTTTATTAACTAGTCTTACATCCCACTCCGTGAATTATTTCTCCAAATCTCTTTTCCATTAACCTTTTTTTTTGCTGTTTTAATAATTTTCAAACATTTTTTAAAGTCCTGGATACAAATAATTTGCTGAATATGTTATCTTTATTTGTTTTATTTAATGGTATATTTTGAAAAACAAAACCTTAACATTTTGATAAAGTCCAGTAAAAATTTCTGTTTTATAGCATGTGGTTTTTTGTAGCTCATAAAGAAATATTTATCTATTTTATGCTTGCAAAGATTATTTTCTTTTCAGTTTTGTGTAAAGTGTTAGGCTTTTCAAGCCTTTACATTCAGATTAATTTTATTGTGCAATGTAAGATAAACATCTCTTTCCTTAGAGACATCCAACACTTCTAGCAATCTTCATTGAGAAAAACCTTCCTTTACTTGTTGAATTTCCCTGTTTTGAAACATCAGTTAACCATATACATGTGAGTGTATTCCTGATTCTATTCTTTTCTATTGATCTGTATATATCTACCTTTCTTTAATTAAGTGTTGTAATTTTATGAGTAGACATTGGGAGTGACAGCTACAAATTTTGTTCATTTAAGAGTGTTTTTTGCCAGGCATTGGTGGCGCATACCTTTAATCCCAGCACTTGGGAGGCAGAAGTAGGTGGATGTCTGAGTTCGAGGCCAGCCTGGTCTGCAGAGCAAGTTCCAGGAAAGCCAGGGCTACACAGGGAAACCCTGTCTTGAAAAACAAAACAAAACAAAAAACCCCCCAAAAAATCAAACAAACCCCCCCCAAAACAAAAAAAACCCTAAAACAAAACAAAAGAGTGTTTTGTGTTTGTTTTGAGACAAGGTCTCTCTACAGAGGCATTCATGGCTGTCCTGGAACTCACTGTGTAGACCAGGGTGGCCTTGAACTCACAGAGATCCACCTGCCTTTGACTTTTTGAGGAAGGCAGGTGACATATACCTTTGATCTCTGTAACTGCCTGGTATGTCACCATACCAGGCTAAAGTTTGTATTATTATTACTATTTATTATTATTATTATTATACTTGAATTTAAAAAAAAATGTATGTGTATGTGTTTGTACTAGCACCACATGTGAACAAGTACCAGAGGAGATAAGAAGAAGGCATCAGAAACCCAGGGACTGGAATTCAGGTGATTGTGAGCTGCCTGATATGAGTGTGAAGAATGAACTTGGGTGCTGTCTTAGGGTTTTACTGCTGTGAACAGACACTATGAGCAAGGCAACTCTTATAAGGACAACATTTAATTGGGGCTGGCTTACAGTTTTAGATGTTCAATCCATTTAACATCAAGGCAGGAACATGGCAGCATCCAGGTGCAGGAGGAGCTGAGAGTTCTATACCTTCATCTGACGGCTGCTAGCAGAATACTTACTTGTAGGCAGCTAGGACAAAGGTCTTAAAGGCCATACCTGCTCCAACAAGGCCACACCTCCCAATAGTGCCACTCCCTGGGCCAAGCATATACAAGCCATCACAAATGCTCATCAAATGCTCTCAACTGCTGAACTGTATCTCCTGCCCCTTGAAGTTATTTTTATGTACTTTAAGATCAACTTGACAATTTCTATAATAGCCACTGGGATTTAGATTGGAACTGTTTTGAGTCTATAAATTAATTTGAGGAAAATGTACACCCTAATATTTAGTGTATCTCTTTAATTTTTATGACCTTAAAATAATGTCTTTCGAATGTCCTGAAGTTCTCAGAAGTCTATACAACTTCTGATGCTTTTATTCAGAAGTATTCTATATTTTTGGATTCAATTTTAAGGGAATTGGCTTTTTAAATGTAGTTTTACAGTTGCTGGTGGCCAGCATATATAAATATGACCTGATTTTGTTGAATCTAATGCTTTGCTAAATGTATTTATTAGTTTTACATATAGTAGTTATTGTTAGGAATTGGTAGGCATATCAAAATTAAGCCGGCATATGTGTGTCTTTCATTTAAGAGCTCTTTCATTTCAGGAAGCTCTTGTGCGGGTGCGTAGGTGCGACCTGCAGGAAGCCAAAGAGGTTTAACTTATTCACCGTAACAAGTTATGTTTTAGAGCCCTTAGAATTTCTTCAGGGAATAACGAACTTTGTTTTTCGTGATATTTCTGACCTTCATTTGTCTTATTTCACTGTGATGGCTCAGTTCAGTGTCATGGCGGGAAGCAGAAAGATCGAGCAGGGCCTGGCCCAGCACACGTGCTCTCAGTCCCGGGCATCAATCAAGTCCTTACTGTGAAGAATGGCTACAGGTGCTCACTGGTGAACTTGGCCACACCAAAGGAGCTTTCTTCTAGTTTACTGAATCGTAAACTGATCAATAATTCAGCTTTTTAATTTCAGTGTGCAGATTATTGTATTTTTTCCCTTTTATTATGGTACTATGGTGATTGTGTTTAATATGACTGATTTTATGTATTTAAACTACCTTATACTTCTATGACAAACTTTACTTGCTCATATTAAGGTCATAATTTTAAAAATTATTATAATGAGTACCATTCACTAATATTTTGTCTTGAAAATTGGCTGTGTGTTTGTGAGGGATACTGATATTTAATATGTCTTTTCAGATCATGTGTTTGTTGGTTTGGGAGAGTAGAGATATTGCAGATGCATAACGATGTGTTTATTCATCTATTAATTCTCCATATTTACTATGAAACCCAGAGGAGCTTAAGTCTGTGGTAAAAATGTAAAAGACACAGTCTCTCTATTTTTACATTTGTCTGCTTTTCACATAGTGCATGAATGTGTGTTGTGTCATGGCTTGTATAACTTTCAGCAGTTGTTTCTCTCCTTGAACCATATAAATCCTAGGGATTGAGCTCCGGTTGTCAGTTCTTGATAGAAAGTACCCTACCTGCAGAGCCGTCTTGCTGGCTCAGATGGAGCCTCTTACAGAAACTGTTCATAAGTGATATGCTGTTAAGAGGGTGTGCTACTGAGAATTCCACTCAAGTTTTTAGAAAGACTTTATTTATGTGTATGTGTGTAGATGGATTTTAGTCCAGCAACATGGCTAGAGTGGCAGACAAAGTGACGAATCAGAGAAAGATTTGACAGAATAGCATATGCCCAAATCTCAGAAGAAGAGAACGGAAAAGGAAGTTACTTGAGGAAAATGAGAAAGAGCCAGAAGATTAGAATGGATTGCTAGAGTAAGTTTGAAGCCAAGCAAAGCAATTCAGTGAGAAGCTGAGAGAGAAGCCAGATTTGAATCAGTCAGTTATAGCCTGCACACTGCAGATCCAGGAAGGCAGACAGGCAGTAAGGGCCTGGAAATGAGGGGGAGGACGGAAGGCAGTGTGGCTGGAAACAATAATTACAGTCGTTAAAGGGTCAGTCTTTAGAACCAGGGAGACCCGAGATCTCAATATCCCTGAAACAGCACAGACAACTCATTCAATACCTGTTATACTAGAAGGCCAGTGGCATCTTCCATTCTGCAGATGAGGAAATGAAGACATTAAGAGCTCAAATATGGCCGTCAGGCAGAGCTGTCTTCGTCTCCAGAAACCTCTTGCTTGAACGGGTCCTGTGCTTGTGTAATCTTTGCTATTGCTGCTTTGAAATGTAAAGCATCATTAAAAAGATACCACATGTCTCACTCTGTCTGTTTTGTGTATATGTGTGTGTGTGAATTTGAATTTCTGCATTGCACTCTACAGATAGAAGAGTTAGTCCTGCCCTCAAGCCTTTCCCCCAGCATTGTATCTCTGAGGATTTGGGGGGTTAGGGCTGGAGTAACAGGCTTACTTCTTTGTCTGAGGGCAGTGTGAAGAGCCATCCAGCCTTCCGGATCTTAGGATGAGGGTTTGCAGACGTAGCCTGGTGACAGACACTCTAGGAGCCAGAGTGCCGTGTCCATTCTGCTCTGCTTCATTCATGTTAGCACCTCTTTTTTTTTTTTTACTTTAATATTTTGGTTTTTTGAAATGGGGTTTCACTCTGTAACCTAGGCTGACTGATGTGCAGTGATCTTCCTGCCACAGTCTTCTCAGGGCAGGGATTACGGGCATGAGCCACCATACCCTGTTTTCATTCTCAGTAAAAGCAGAACAGTGTAGGGGCGGGTGGATGGCTCACCGGTTATCACACTTACCATACATATGTGAGGGATGAGATTCAGGTCTCTACGAGCCCTGCCAATGCTCGCGGAACATGACGGTCATCCTGAAACTCCAGCACTTGAGAGGCACAGACAGAGAGGTCGATCCTCAAAGCAAGCTAGCTTGCCAGACTAGCTGAATCAGGGAACTCGGGGTTCCACTGAGACCACGCCTCAGTGGATAAGGAGAGAGCAGCAGAGGGAGACTCCTGACCTTGGGCTGTCACCTCCACCCACATTTACATGAGCACTCGCCCACATACATGTGCCCACACATGCATGCTCACCACAGACACATGTGTGCAAAAAAAAAAAAGTGATAAGGAAAGAAAACTTTCTGCATATCCAGTGCTCATAGCCATGGCTCCATGAATTTACTATCTAAGCATAGATGCCCTGAGACATCGCATCTGCCACAGCACACTGTCTTACTCAGTAGAAGTCTGGAATAATAACACCAAAAAGGTAAGGAAGGAAATGTTCACATTGATGTTATGAATAAGATGCTGGCTTAATTCAATGTGTCTCTTAAAGGAAGACCTCCTGACTGTTCATTTTATGCCTAGAGAAGGTTCGTCTCCAACATACCCTGGCCCAACGCATCAGAAACACCTCTAAGGAGGGAGCTCCCAGATCACTTCCCTTGTCTTCATGTCTTAGTGCTTTTGAATATAGCCAAGGTCTGGAAAAACGGCTACTATGACCCCAAAGCCTGCCACCTGCAGCCTACAGCTCATAGTCCAAAAGGCAAGAGTATCCCAATATCCAGTCCGATAGAAGAGCTCAGCCACAGTATGAATATTTTGAAATAAGGATTTGGCAGGTGGCTCATGTAGTGAATTTGAAAGCCACATATGGAGCTCTGGTTTTTCTTAGCTTCAGAGTAGATACATTTATTGCAGATATTTCCTAATTTCACACATCTTGTTAATCACAAGATTATATATATATATATATTTTTTTTAAAGATTTATTTATTATTTCATGTAAGTGCACTGTAGCTGTCTTTAGACACACCAGAAGAGGGCGTCAGATCTCATTACGGATGGTTGTGAGCCACCATGTGGTTGCTGGGAATTGAACTCAGGACCTTCAGAAGAGCAGTCAGTGCTCTTAACCACTGAACTATCTCACTAGCCCATACTTTATCTATGGGACTCATTTTAGTATCTGCTTTGGAATGAGGCAGATCTCTTGCCCTGAGCAGCTTCATCTGTTATTTATTCCTCTGGTGGAGAAGATGGTGATCCGGTCTTTACTTTTCCATTCTCCATCACAGGAAGGACCTATAATATGCTCTGTCTCCTTCCTCTACCTCTTCTGCCACAGCAGCCTGCTTACCTGGCTGCTCATCATCTTTCTGACTTCTGTGAAAGAACCTCTATGCTCCCATGTGACTTCTTCTTGGTTGCCGCCATCTTGCTTCTATAAGCTATTAAAAAAGAAAGACGGAATATAGAGTCCATTCTGCATGGATGGACAACACTTCCCCCAAAGGCATGTGGTATTAATGAAACTCTCAGTACTAAGCATGAGATAAGTCCCCATGTGCTACTGGTTAGAGAGGTCCCAGGGACCCCCAAAACAGAGGCTGTTGTCACTGTTCTTAGCTGCCCATCAGCACTAGGTAATAAGACCCTGTTGCTGAAGACATGGCACACTTTGATGGCAGAACTTAGAAAATCAAGTTGGAACTAACCTGAAAACCACCCTCCTACTGCCTAGCTCTCATAGCTAGAAGGTGCTGTGCAATGATGGCCTCTGGGGGTGAAGGGTGGGGGTGGGAAGGAGTCATCAATCGTTTACCCAGTGGTGAAAACAGAACGTTACAGTGCCAATCAGTCAGGCGACTCACTCTCACTGGTGACATAGTGACATAAATGTCCTGTTGTCCCCATCAACCTCCTTCTGATTGACTTTGGGGCCTGATCCATAGAAGGGAATTCATGTCTGGCATGTAATCCTGGTTAAAAATCTGTAGCTCGGGGAGTCAGAGGCCCTGGGAAGGTGCAATATATGTGGTGAGGACCTGCTCCTGTTGTTCTGATAAATGGATGCGTTATCAAAACACCTAAATATTTATGCTTGTACCCATAAGTTACTACTACTTCCTCCTTCCTTCCTCCTCCTCCTCCTTGTTAATTAAATATCTTTTAGAATAATATTATTTACAGATTATTTTTAAAAAACCAAATGTAGCTCCATGCTGTCCTTACTAAGATGGAAAGCCACAGGGAACCTAAGAAAGGAGGTAGGAGAAGCTGAGTGTCAGGGTTAGAGGGAACCGTACACATGCACCTGATGATGGTGGCTGTTCATTTGCACATCGATTCACATCTACAGCATTGGAAACACAAGAAACGGATATCTAAAGGATGCCCATATGCATGCAGCAATTCAGATGAAGCATAACAGTGACCGTGTGTTTCTAATTCAGCAACGTTTTAGTCTTGCTTTCAATTGCAAGCAGAGAGGCTTCTTCTGTGGAGACTCATATCTGGGCAAGAAGTTGACGGTTGAGAGCTCAGCCCTAGGTGAGATGTCTAGATCAGCTCCTTCTACAGCTCAGAAAGCATGGAAAGGAGGCAGAAAGAATGTAAGACCTAGGCTGTGGGGAGCAGGGCTCTGAAAGACTTCTGTCCATAACACAGTCCTTGCACCCAGAGACTCACTGCAGTTATGGTTACCTGCAAAAAGAAAGAGGAGAGGGCATGGGGTTAGGAGGACGACATGTAGGACACATATTAGTCATGAATATGTTGAAGATACTTTGTATCCATGTATGAGTTACCCAAGAATAAGTAAAATACATTTAAAAGTAAATAAAAGTAATGGATGTTAGTGTCTCAGTTGAAGTTTCTGCTGCTGTGATTAAAAAAAAAATCACGACCAAAAGCAGTTTGAAAAAGAAAGGGTTTATTTCACCTTAAAACTCTGAAATAACATTCCATTGCTGAGGGGAGTCAAGGACCTGGAGGCAGGGACTTAAGCAGTGGCTATGGAGTGGTGCAGTTTCCTGCTGTGTTGCCCCTGGCTTGCTCAGTTTCTTACACACCCCAGGGCCACCCACCTAGGTATAACCTCACCCACAATGGTCCAGGTCCTACCCTCCCCCTCCCAATCCATCATTAGTCAAGAATACACACATTATATTTGAAATATCTTTAGCGTTAGCTACCAATTCAAATGACAAATTTCCCTGTTGTAGGAGATAGAACCTTGGGGTTTTGGGAGGTAAGTCCCTGCGCTGTGCCTTGAGCATTTTCAAGGTCTCCTTGTCTTTACAGTTCAGTACATGTCTAAATCCTGCACAATGTTCTTAATGGCCTCTGAAGAGGGACACGGTGGTCACTTGCATTTTCCTTAGCATGATTTGCTGTAAGCCTACTCTGCCCACTGGGGTATATCAGGAAGGCAGGGACAAAGCTCATCGGGGTCACCACCGTAGCCCTATCCCTACAACATTGCTTGGTGCACCCCAGTGCTCAATGCATATCATCTGACTACCCAATTAAATGACTATTTATGTTTAAAAAATACTTTACCACTTTTTTCTATCTTTTTTTAACATGATGAAGATTTTGTAGAGCCTTCAGACCCCCTAAAAAAATAAACACTAAAATCATCAAAACAATTCTTTTGTTCTTAGGGACCGTGTGAATTCAAAGAACATTTATAATGCTTGATAATGCTCTAGGAAGATAGCCAAGAACTTTACCACCACCGGGAGTTTTGAAACCTTCGGGACTTTTCTCCTGGTGGGTTTAAGAATGTCCCCGTTCACTCTGAGCAAGGAGTGAACTGTCTTGTATTGACATCCTCGTCTGTCCCCCACCTCCCCCCAAGGAACGCTGCAGCTTCTTTTCAGGGTCACATACGATTCCAGCTGCCTTTGAGGTATGCAGAAGACAGCCCTCCGAGCTTCCCCCAGTTCACCCGGCTCTAATCAGAGACAATCCGCAGAACACAGTACAGTTTCACAGCAGGATAAAAGCTGGTTTCTATAAGGTAATATTTCTCTCTTGAGAAAGAGTAGTCTGTAACTCTGGTACTGTCAAATTTCCAGGTCATCTTCGCTTGCTGGGAAAAAGAATCCTTATAAGGAGAGCTTGTTTCCTGGAGAGAGAGGAGGCAGCAACTGCCCTGTGAACTGACCCTTGGCTCAGAAAGATGGCTACAATGAGCCCCAGGGAGGCAGAGAGCCGTGGGCGGGGGAGGTGTGGGTGAAGACAGAAGGAAGATCCCTTAAGTGGGATGACTTGCGTGGACCTCTGTGAATCTCTTGCAAGCAGACCAATGCAGTCATCGGCCAGGCTAGGATCGTTTTCTTGTTGGTGTTGCCCTGAAGATTAATAGGGCTGTCCATAGACTCCTCAGATGAAAGCAGAATCCTTTAATGGCGTTTTCAAGGGTAAAGGAGAGAGATCAGATTGCTCTGCAGAGGAAGAGAGGGAAATCACAGCCATTCTCCATGCATATCAACAAAGGTTTTTTGTTTTGTTTTTTGTTTTTCTCCTCATGCATAGCTACCTCTTGTGTCCCTAGGGAAGAATGTGTAGTGGTCAGTCATCACCTGTTCCCCATGCTCTCCCCATTCAAACCCTCTGCTTGGCCCATTTCTTCACCTGGGAAATGGAGGAGGGGCTGTGTGGCAGAAAGGTCTACTTTGTCTTGAACACAAACCCAGCTCCTTAAAGTAGGTATATGCTTATCATAGCATTTCTGACTTTACCCTTCCTCAGAGAACAAGCCAATGAAATGTGTTTGTGAATTTTGGAGACTGCCTCATTAAAAAAAAAAAACAATAAATCTTAACCTAGGAAGACAAACAGTCACTGGATAGAACCTCATCCTGATGTCTGACTCAGGGCAAGCTTTTTTCCATCATTTGGTCATATTTGCTGAATGTCTTACTCGTGCTATTATGGGTTTTTTTTTTTTTTTTGCATGTGTGCCGTTTTTTGTTGAGTTTTAGTTGCTTTTATTTACCAAATGTCTTATTCGCCATATTATCTAGATTTTCAGATGTGTTCTCCTTCTTCACACCCGAAAGAGAGTCTGGTCTACCAAAATCGCTGCAGGAGCTGAGCTCAGAGGTACCACAGCAGTGATACCTCGCCATCGATACTTGGGAAGAGCACCGCATCATCCACTTGACATGAATTAAACTCCTTGTTCTATCGAATGACTTCAGTTATTCAACAGCTCTCAAGGCTACATCTGTGTCCCTCCAATCATAGTCTAGAAACAAACAAGCAAAGAAATAAATGCTTGGAATCACCTGTGATTTAAAGAACTTGTATTAGTGCTTAGATGAACAGCAACAACCCACAGACATAAATAATACACGCCGGTAAGCCCGTGGGAGGAAGGCTGGACAATGGCAGGCATTTCCAAAAGTATCGTGCCAACAATACACTGACAGCGCAACATGCTGTGCAGGACTCGGGGTGTTTATGTTTTATATTTTACTTTTTTTATTTTCATGCAAATGCTAGATGGGAAGAAAAATGACTTTTTTATTCTCTTCTAACAAATTCCAGGCAGCTTTACTTGTGGCCAGGCACAGAACTAGCTGTAAAATAATCACAAACTGGGAGACAAATCATGCACAGAACTGGCATAAACACACGAGGAGAAGGTCCACAATAGCAGATGCTACGCAGAATTTTTTCCTGCCCCCAAACGGTGTTTAGAAGAGAATGTATTCCACATTCTCTGAAGACTTTTCATTTTTCCATGCATAGTACTTCACTTGGCCAACTCTATTACCATCTGAATTCTAGTCCCCAGCATTCAAAGACTGCATATACTGTCTCAGTCAGCACAGGCTGCTGAAGCCAAGATGCATAGCCCCCATGGATTAAAAAGCACACATTAATTTCTCACAGTTTTGGAGGTGGAAAGTCAAAAGTCCGGATGCCAACATTAAGGGGTTCTGGAGAGGACATGTGTGATAGTTTAAGTTGTCAAGTTGACATAATCTAGAACAGTCTCACAGAGCAACTTCCCAGGCCAGCCTTGCCTGTGGGCATGTTCGTGGGGAGACTGTCGTGACTTGATGTCATCATGGGTGGCAGCACTCCCTGAGCTTGGCTCCTGGCCTGTATAAATGTGTGTGTGGGGGGGGGAGGGGATGCGTCCATCACATAGGCATTAACTCATTATGCTTTGTTCTTGGTTATGGATACAGTGTGACTGATGCTTCAAGTTCTTGCCACTCTAACTTCCCTGAGATGACTGTGCCCTGGCATTGTGAGCTAAAGGAAGCCCTTCCTCCACCAAGCTGCTTTTGTCAGGGTATGGTATCATTCTATCACAACAACAGGAAATGTCACTAAGACACTATGACACTATCACTACCTGCCTTCCTTGGTGAATATACACAGAGTGAGAGAACTCTGATCTCTTCTGTCTATAAGGCAATCATCTTATCATAAGGAACTCATTCTAATGATCTCATCTAACCCTAATCATCTCCCAAAGCCCCACTCCCAAATGCCATCATATTTGGGGCATATGGATCTGTGTATGGGAATAGTCTATAGCATATATGACTAACTCATATGCATTCTTATAGGTTTCTTGGGAACCTGCATGACATCACACCTACAAGTCATACCTGAGTATAGATGTACATTACAAAGATTTTCAGATTTCTCTGTCTCACAGCTAGGTGAGACCTGATGGTTCTTGAAGCCATAGTTATTAAGACATGATTTCACTAAACAATTTTACTAGGCAATGTCCTATCTTATTTCAAGTAGATCAGAAACTATTCCAAGGGTTTTATTTTTTTCTGTTTAAGACTTTGATTTATCCAGGAGGCTGCACGGAGACCACAGTCCCTGCTTTTACATGTTCACATTTACCTCATTACAGAAAACAATCACTGGGGCTAGCTATGTCCCGTGGTTCAAAGGTAAGTAAGACATGGATCCCATTCAATGGGCCAACAACCTGAGAACAAACCTGCAAATAAGTAGGCAACTGTACAACACTGTAAAAAGCATAGATGTCTGCATGAAGACTAGATTACAGGAGAACATGAGTACAAAGAATCCTCCATGGAATGGTATGTATCTGCAGAGTAGATTCATGCTTGTAATAATTTAATCTTCACTGACAACCTGACTGGACTTAGAACCACCTTGGATACTGGTAAGGCACATTTCTGGATGTGTCTGTGAGGGTGTTTCCTGAGAGGAATAATTGAGAAGGAAAGACCATTCTATGGGTTGGGAAGTGTTATAAAAAAGGGAAAAGAAGAAAGCCAGCCAGTCACAATGATGTAATTTCTGCTTTGAAATACTTTCCCTGCTCCAATGGATTGATCCCCTCTGAAATGCTAGACAAAATAAATCTAAGTTTAACTTGGTTTTTGTTTTGTTTTGGTAATTGTGGTGGTTTGAATAGGTGTGGTTCCTATAGACTCATGTCTCTGAACGCTTGGTTTGTATTGAGTGGCACTATTAGGTGTGGACTCGTTAGAGTACATGTAGCTTTGTTGGAGGAAGAGTGTCACTATGGGGGTGGGCTTTGAGATCTCCTATGCCCAAGCTCTGCCCAGTGTGGAATCCAGTCCCCTTCTGCTGCCTGAAGATCAGGATGTGGAACTCTCAACTCCTTCTCTAGCACCATGATTGCCTGGATGCTGCCATGTTTCCTACCACAATGACAATGGACTAGGCTTCTGAACCTGCAAGCCAGCAACAACTAAATATTGTCCTTTACAAGAGTTGCCTTGGTCATGATGTGTCTTTACATCGCTAAAACCATAGCTAAGTCAAAAGCTGGTACCAGGAGTGGGGTATTGCTACTATATAGGCTTGAGCATGCTTTTGTTTGAAAGAATGAGGATTTTGGAACTTTGGTTTAGGAAAGCTATGGAATGCTTCAGGCAGGGCTTAATGGGCCATATTAGTAGAAATGTGGAAGACAGTGGTGCTGAGGGTGATTTGAACTATGGGGGTCTGGCTCAAGAGGTTTTAGAGAAGATTTTTAGTATGTTGTCTGGGGAGTATTCTTGTGATATTTTGGTGAAGATGTGGCTGCTTTTTGTCCTGAAGAGTCTGCCTGAGTCTAAAGTCAAGAGATTTAGATTAATTGCATTGGCAAAGGAAATCTCAAAACAGGCTAGCATAGACTCTGTCTTGTGGTTCACCCTTATGACAGCAGTTTTTGATCAAGTGTAGCAAATTAAGACAGGAAAAATACAAAATATATGGTTCAAGGTTTAATGGGTCACCAGGAAGTAGAATGGAGCTAAATTCTGTGATCAAGGAGACAAAGAGATTAACATTATTAAATGGAATTAAGAGAGTGGTAACCTCAGGGAAAGACCCCACTCAGCTAAACTTTCATCTTGTAAAAAGGTTGTACCCCAAGGGGTATTGCTACCTTTCTAAATTTACAATGCATTTGTGGTTGTACAAGGGATAGTTATATCATGTTAGGTATTATTATCACCTGGTTATTGTTTTCAGTTGGACATAAGAAGATATGATTGTGTGTAAAATTGGTTAGGGGTGGATTGTGATGGCTATTCTTGGTTGCCAACCTGACTATATATGGAATGAACTACAATCCAGAAGTGGAGGGCACATCTGATCCAGATCGTGAGGCAGGAAGACAACACACCTTTGATTTGGACCATGAGGCTGGAAGACACAGGCTTCTGCTCTGGACCTTGAGATGGGATGACACGCACAAATTGCTCCAGCTTCATTCATCCGTGATAGAAGAACAAACCTTCTCACACACTGTTTTCAGGGTTGTGTCCACGGACCCCATCCCCTTTTATAGGGTCCTCATTTGAGTGATCTCATCCAGTGACTCCCATCGATATCGTTGATGCTTCCTTGCCTTCCACCTTCCATCTCTGTCCATATAAACTTCTATGCAGCTCCTCTTGGAACTGCTACAGAGGTCAAAGATAAACAAGAGTTAGTTTATTCCAGAATAAATTCTCCTTATTTCAGGGCTCCCCTGTAATTCACCCTCTCGTCTTTTCCTCCAGTCTCAGCTGATTCCCTTTCATGTTTGCTTAGACAGAAGCAGCTGATTCTCAGCCTCAGCCACCATCCTCAGCATGTTCCTGTCACTAACTACTCCTCTGACTGGTCCCCTAATAACCCTAGGACAGCACTTCCTCCGTGCATCATTTTGGAAATGTGTATGGGGATATGATTTGGGGTCATCACAAAGACTATGGGACAGTCTGAGCATTAAGTAACTGGAGCCCAGAGATGTTTTAATGTCTGGGCTTCCACCCAGCCCACCAGATGCTAAATTCTTATAGACACTGATGTAGTAAGTACAACACATTGTTTGTTTTTTTAAAATTCTTAGGCTTGAGAGATGGCTCAGCAGTCAAGAGCACACACTGCTCTTCCAAAGGACCAGAGTTTGATTTCCAGCACCCATATCAGGCAGCTCATAACTACCCATAACTCCAGCCCCAGGGGTCTCAATCCCTCTTCTGGTCTCTTTTACCACTCACATTCTATTCACAGGAACAAACCCACACACAGACACCTAATTAAAAGACAAAATTTTGAAAAAAATTATTTCTTATAATTAGGGTCTTAAGTTGACTTTTAAAGTTATTGAGAGAGTTGGACTGTGAATTTTGTTTTAGTGCAATAAAAATGATGACATAAACTATTCCTTTTTTGTTTTTGTTGCTGTTGTCTGTCTGTTTGTTTGTTTGTGACTGGGTATCTCTGTGTAACCCTGACTGTCCTGGAACTCACTCTGTAGACTAGGTTGGCCTCAGACTCAGAGATCTGTCTGCCTCTGCCTCCCAAGGGCTGGAAATAAAGACATGAACCAGCATTGCCTGGCACAATTTTTCCTTACAGAAAGGCAGCATTTCCCAGATAGAGTGTGGCAATGTGAATTGTCTTAGTGTTTCTATTGCTATGATGACACACAATGCCCAAAGGCAAGTTGGGGAGGAAAGGGTTTATTTTGTTTACATTTCCAAACCCACTGTTCATTACCATAGGATATCAGGGTGAGAACTCCAACAGGGCAGGACCCTGGACGCAGGAGCTGATGCAGAGACCATGGCTGGTTCTCACTGGGTTGCTCCCTATGGGTTTGCTCAGCTTGCTTTCGCATAGCACTCAAACCGCTAGCTCTGGGGTGACACTGCCCACAGTGAACTGGGCCCTCCTACGTCACTTATTAAGAAAATGTAAGCTTGCCTACAACCCACTATTATGGGGAATTTTCTCACTTGAGAATCCCTCCTCTCAGAGTACTCTAGCTTCTGTCAAGTGGACGTAAAATCAGAGAGCCCACTGATCTATCATACACTACAGATAGTGTGGAAACACCCACCAGTTATACCACATCTCAAATACAGTATGGAAACACTATGTGCATCGTGGAAACACCCACCTACACTGCACTCCACAAATTTAGCACTGAAAACAAACCACACCGCACACTTCAGATGCACAGTAGAAATGCTTATCAAAAAGAGAGGTTGGCAGCTGGAACCTCATGTGCTAGCATGGTCCACAGGCACCGTTCCTTTCGCTTAGGGTTGATGGTTAGGGTCAAGTTTCAGATTCAAGTTTCAAGGTTCTATTGCTGTGAATAGATGAATACCATGAGCACAGCAACTCATACAGTAAAACATTTAATTGGGGCTGGTCTACGGTTCATAGTTTTAGTCCATTATTAGCATGTCAGGAAGCATGGCAGCATGCAGGCAGACATGGCTCCAGAGAGGGAGCTTGAGAGTTCTACATCTGGATTGGCAGGCAGCAGAAAGAGAGTGAGCCATTGGACCTTGCTTGAACAGCTGGGACTCAAAGCATTGCCCCTCCCCTCCCATTCCTCCAACAACCACACCTACTCCAACAAGGCCACACCTCCTAACCGTGCCATTCCCTATGACCCTACGGGAACCGTTTTTATTTAAACCACAAGACAGGTAAACAACAAATTATATTTTAATGTGTGTCTCATGCAATAGCCAAAATATAGTAAAATCTATCCACACTTTACTTGAAATTCAAATTTCACAAGGTGTCTTGCGTACCTGCTGATCTGGCAAACCCAGGTAGTTGTTATTTTAATCAACATTTCTTGCTATAATTTTGTGAAATACTTTGTTTTGTTTTGTTTTGTTTTCTAGACAGGGTTTCTCTGGGTAACCCTGGCTGTCTTGGAACTTGCTCTGGAGAGCAGGCTGGCCTTAAACTCACTGAGATCTGCCTCTGCCTCTGCCCCTGCCCCTGTTCCTGCCTCCCAAATGCTTGGGTTAAAGGTGTGTGCCATCACTATACAGCAATAAGTAGACTTTTTAATGTTTCTGTGTTTCTTGGGAAAAGCCAAAGATCTAGATTTGGGCTGTTCTCAGTATGAGTAAAGGCTGCTCCAGTTACCCCAACTCCAATCCCAGCCTGCATCTCATTCTGTGGGTCACAAAAGTATTAACTTCTGTAGCTAAGAGGACAAACTCTTTCTTTCATTTATGTACCATATCTATTGAAACAGGCTGGCAAGATTGACTCATAAGGAGAGGCAGTGTCTGCCAAGCCTGAGTTCAGTCCTCCCAACCCAGGAACTCCTTACAGTTGTCCTCATATCTCAACAATCACCCACCAACACACACTAAATGCATGTAATAACAGTATTTTAATAGGAAAATGCAGGACAATAGGGCCACATAATCCCAACAACAGAGAAGAAGGTCATTTTCTTGAGGAAATAAAACTTTCCCAAGATTCATTTGTTTTACCCTGGGCCAGCTTAAACTCAGAGACTTGTGCACGGAAACACAGAGCACAGACGGAAAAACAAACCCCATGATTTTTCTGCTTTTCTTTTTCACAGCGACTAAACTGGGGACACAGATGGAGGAGGAAAGGGCAGGAGGACAGCGAGAGTTGGCGACGGACACACAGGAGGCACAGGTTTTGGCTTTGTGGGAACTTTGCTCACTTCTCATCTGGAAAATGGTTTCCGTATCCAGAGCCTCTAGGGTGGAGACAGAGTCCTGGAGCTCCTCAGAGCTCTAAAATATAGTGGTCAGGTCTTGGAGTGCAGCACTTTGCTTCTCTGTAGTGTTAAAAATAAACAAACCCCAAACAAGGAAAAAGCGGGAAAAAAAAAAAACCCCAAACAACCACTAAGCTGTTTGTAGTAGACTCCATCTCTGTGTCAGGAGACTTTCAGAAGCAGACAGAAGTGCACAGGATTGTTTTGGCTCCTCAACACAAACTGTTGGCACCAGATGCTAATTACGCAGATTTTCTTCTGCTTGCTCCTACCTCAGATCATCTCGCTGCATAACTAAGGGACTCCTGGTGTCGACTGTTCCGAGTGTGGGCCCCACTAAAGGGGTTTCTGCTCAGGACTCTGGATCTCTAGATTATCTTCTATCCCAAGCCCCCCACCCCCACATCCCCACCCCCACATCCCCACCCCCACACACCCCTCTCCTGTTTCACTTTGTAACTCTGGCTGACCTATAGCTTGCTATGTAGACAAGGCTGGCCTCAAACTCACAGAGATCCCCCTGCCTCTGCCTTCCAAGTGCTGGAATTAAAGTCATGAGTCTCCACACGTCTCCCACCCTCAGGGCTTTGAAAGGTAAGACCCCTGTTCTATATCTGCCTCAGAGCAGCCTGCCCAGCCTGCTCCCTGGAATTCTGCCAGGGTGGAGAAGCCAGCCGGCTGTCACTCGCAGTGAAGGGCACAATGGGTTCTTGTGCTCACCCTCTCAGATCATAAAGGCGCACGAGCTCTATGTGAAAAAGACAAACAAACAAACAAACAAACAAACGAGTCTTCCTAGTTTTCAAGGTACTGGTTCTCAAGTCTCACAACTTCTCTGCTAACTCAGGCTAATCAGATTTTATTTATTATTGCAGGTGGAGAAATAAAGTATGAAAAGCGCCAGCTAATTCAGATGCAACATTTTATTAGAAAGAAGACGGGACCAGAAAGAGTATGTGGGTAGACTGTGGCCAGTTAACAGCAGAATTAGGATCAGAACCTGGGTCTTGCTAACTTCTAGCCCAAGGCTTCCAGCTGAATGGCTAGTTTCAGGAGGCCCTGAGATCCCACCCGGGACGTGGCTGTGCTGGGAGATGCTCACTGGTTCAGACCACAGCAGGACTAGGTAGTTCGCTGGCGCCATTGCCAATCAGCTGAGGCCTCCCCTAACTGGTTCCAACCCACCAGCTGGGTCAGGAATGCAACTTTGACCCATGGTCCTGAGGCCAGGGATGCTTGGGGAGCTCAGGGTTTCTGGGTCTGCTGGTGTGGCAGGTGCCCCCGTGCCCTTGGTATTTTTCCTGCACTGTGTAGCTCACCACATGACCGGGACAGAGTTCACCTGGGAAATTCCATTTCTGAGCTTTACTTTATTAAGAGAACTGAACGGAATGTTGCATTTTCTATAGAGGGCAGGGGGGGAGGGTTTGTCTGTGAGCCCCCATGGACTGGTTGCATGAAATAATGAACTGGGATCATCACTGAGCCCGCCTGTGCCAGACAGAGGCTTAGCAGTGCCCTTCCGGAGCCAGAGCTATAATGTAATCTGTTACGTGTGACTCAAAACCCGCCAAGCTTAGGCTTATCTCTACACATCAGTATCCGAGAGTTCAAATGGCCAGACTAGTGGGCATCAGTGTGACACTGCCCCAGCCCTGACTGCAACAGAGTGCCCTAATTACCCAAAAGCTACTCCCCAGGTGGCGTTTAGCTGATGGATCCTGTCGCCCATGCAGATTCTTCTCTCTCGCTAGCCAATTATTTCATGTGGCCGACATCGACTTGCTGAGAGAAAATGTCCCTTGAAAACTCACTAAGAGGAGCAGTGGAAGGCCTGGCCCTATCGATAGGTCCCCCTCCCCACCTTTGCTTAAATGGCCTGGGTGTCAGTTGGGATGAAGTCCTGATGAAAAGTTTCTGGTTGCCATACAGACGATGGTTCTGCTTTACAGGGAGACTAACTTGAAGCAAGTCTTTCTGACCCATCTACCGAAAGAGAGAGATTAAATCTCTCTCTGCTCCCCCTCCTCCTTCCCTTTCCTCTCTCCCTCCTCTGCCCTTCCATATACCGTTGTGTACCCACAGGTAAGTATATAGAATGTTCTGTGGGCACAATTGATGGTGACCACCAAATATTTCCAGCATACACCTGCATGGCCTTTTGTAGGTATGTGGGGTCATAGGAGTTTGCTGACAAGTCCTATTGGTCACTTCTGAGTTTGCCACCATGTTAGCACGCTCTCCCCCTCTGCATGCGACCTACAAGGTCCAAGAAGGCAGTTGCTCTATCACTCAAGTCCTCTAGTGACAGCCTGAAGCTGAGTGCCACTCACTCCAGGAACCTACAGTGGGCAAAAGCCTCAACACGAGTGGTTGGGCTGTCCCAGTAGGAACAGGGCTATTTGTTAATGCAGCAAAGCGCCTTCACTGGCTAACACACCTTCAGAGAGCCAGACGCTGCCTATATTTATTCTTCCTTCATGTCAACTGAGGAGGTAGGTCCCGTTGTCCTGCCCATTGTGCATTTAAAAATCCCCAGCTGAGAGGACTGAATTAACTTGTCAGAGAACATGGGCAGGTGACTGCCAGGTTTGCCTTCCCTTACCTCCTACCCTGAGAGGCTGGCCTTAACACTCACCTCTGTGAGGCCTTGTGAGGCCACAGGAAAGTCAACACGTGCCACAGATGCTTGCAAACTTGAGTTTGCTTCAGCTTGTGATCTCCTCACTGTGTCACTGGACATTCTTTTCATCCTCAAGATCCATGGGATTCTAAAGGAAGTCTTAGTGGGGTTTGTTTGTTTGTTTCCACAGCTATATTTTTAAGTATGTGTCTGTGTGTCTGTTAGGGGTAGGAGGGTTGTAGTGCAGGTGACTTCAGAGGCCTGAGGCATCAGATCCCCTGGAATTGTCACTGTAGCTGGCTGTGAGCCACCTGACATGGAAACTGGGAACCAAACTTGGATCCTCTGGAAAAGCAGTGTGCACTCATAACTGCTGAGCCATCTCTCCAGCCCCAGGGAATTTGATTTTTGACAACTCATTATAATTTGATGGTTGACATTTCATCATTTTCTAGAAAACTATGATCTGGCAAATATAAACCCTCCTCACAGCAAGCAGTCCTCAGTGAAGAAAGTTAGTTTTATTAACCAAAAAAAAAAAAATCATTCTTCGAATTGATGGCTGTGTGAACGACCTTTGGCCTGTTGTAATATAGCAATGTGTCTACCGCAGTAAAAATGCCAGAGTAAGACAGGACCCACAAAAGGCAATAAAGGAGCAACATTCCAAAGACAAATACACTGGAGACACTTATGACAGCCCTGGGAAGGAGGAGGCAGCAATCAGTTATAAGAAGTGACAGTGTTTTGGCAGCCTCCATTACAGTTAGCTGACAGGAAAAATAAAGCTAGTGTAAATTACTTTTTTAAAGGAGCAAGCCTCAAACGTTCCAAATAGAAATCAAAGTTAGCTTGGGACTTTGACTGACAGCTGCCAGGTGCCCCCTCCTCTGCCAGTGCACTGACTGAGGTAGGCGTTTCCCTGGGACAGACATTAAAACCTTTCTAGCGCTACTAATTTCTCTTTGGTTATTTGATTTAATCTGGGTTTTATTCTGCTGTTAATCCTCTCAGACTTACTCTGCCCCTCAGATGGTCTCTTTGAGGCATATCCTCATCTGGGTCTGCTTGTGGCTAAAGGCAAATCCTCCATAAATTTAGTCAGGAATAGAGAAAGGGTTGTCCATTCAAATACCTATTGTTTGTGATGCTGTGTTTCCTAAAGACATTATGAGATATTACGGTTTTATTCTTACTTTTATTTCTGTGGGGTGCATGTATGCATTTGATTGTGTGTGTGTATGTGTGTGTGTGTGTGTGTGTGTGTGTGTGTGTGTAGGTCAGAGCACAACTTCAGGGAGTCAATTCTTTCTTTCCACTGTATAGGTCTGAGGATGGAACTCAGGTCTTTAGGCTTTGTGGCAAGTAACTTTACTTGCAAAACCATCTCAGCAACAAATGGTATGATTTTTTGTCCATTTGTAAGTGGACCCCAAAAATATGAGTGTAACTTACCTTAACAATGCTTCTATTTTTCCCTTTTCACTTCTGCATTCTTAAGCTATATATGTATTTTCTTCCATGTAAAATGCCTGGAAAAGTTAAAGGAACTGATTCTTTATTTTTTTTCTCTGGAAGCTTATTTATCTATTAAAATGGGTCTGGCAGAAATATCTCCTGATGGTGAATAGCTACACCCCACACATCACCTCTAGGATTGGATCATGCAATGTCTATTTTATTGGCTGGCCAGAGACCAGGGTATTGCTTGCTTAAGAGCTCACATATCTAGGTGTTTTTCAAGTCTAGAAATGGCTTAATGTTCAAAACTGCTTCCTTGGGAAGAAAGTTCAATCACCATTTAGGTCAAAGTTGAAAGATGTCTACACTTCAGTGGGTGGATGAGGGTTTGGAGGTTCAGGCTGAGGCCTGGTGTGCGGCTGAGGTGAGCAAGGAGATAAGGAAGGGCCAGGCCCTCTTTCTGCTTCTGACTTCCTTAAGAATTAAGGTTCATTAAATTTCTCTCTTATGAGAAAGGAAAAATTCACAGCCATCAAAAAAGTAAATCCTACCTTGGTTCATGCCAGCCACGTCAGCCTCCCGTGTCTACCGATGGTGTTCTGCAGCGTGGAATCCACAAGTCACAGATATTTATGAAACTGTGTTCAGTTCTCCTCCTCCTCCTGCTGCATCTGAAGGCTCCAGTGTCTCTTGGTCAGGGAGGGATTGAGTTGGAGGGCGTTTCCCTTGGAAGACCCCTAAGAGAAGACAGCAGATCCGAGGACCATCTTTGCACAGATTCGATTCGGAACACGAACATCCCACACATACATGCTGCATGCAGGGATGCTGCCACCACACAGAAGCAGCTTAGCAGCATGAAAACTTCACTTTTTTACAACTCATTTTAATGGGATTGGATTTAGTGGTAGAGATTTTACTAAGCCTGCCTTGAGAGAAAGAGAGAGAGAGAGAGAGAGAGAGAGAGAGAGAGAGAGAGAGAGAGAGATTCACATTTTTCTCTAGACTTCTGGTTCTCTCCCCAAACTCATCAATATTACCACTTAGCATTTCAGTGTTAATTGTAAAGCCAAGAGAAGGATTTTCTTATATAAGCTGTAAGACAATAGTGGCCTTTGGATATAATTCTGAGGCTTCAAAGAAGAGTCTTATAGACTGTAGATGTCGGTGTAAATGCAGAAAGCAAATCTTTTCGCCCTGCACATGCAGATGAAGTAGCATTCACAATTTCCCTCCTCACGCATGGCCTCAGAGCTGGAGACAAGGATTCCCAGGACACAATCTTTGTCAAAGAAAACTCAATAATCAACACAAAAGATGATTTCATGTGTGTGGTCCCATTGCCAGAGGCAGACCATAAGACCTAGGGATTCTTGGGTTTTGTGTCTACATCTATTGCCAATGCGCCATGCACCCAAGCCCTGGTTACACTCCACCTCTGCTTTGTATGACTATAAATGACTATGCCTCAGCTGCTAGACGGTGTCATAAAACTGAAGGACTGGGGTCTCCCTCCAGGCCACCCATCCCTTTTAGAAGTATCTTTATTTATATTTGTATTATTCTGCTAGCAATGATGGAAGGCAGAGTCGCACGTGGCCAGGCACCCTAGAAGGAGCAGATAGTCTTCAGGTCACACAGCTGTGACCCCCCTTCCCCCACCCCAGCTTCCCATTTCTCACATGCCCCTAAAGCTTTCTTGATCTGGGTTGGAAAGATATGTTGCTATTGGTTAGAAGTGCTTCTGTCTTAAAAAAAAAAAAAGTCTCACTGTGAACCACAGATAAAGCTATTCAATGGGAGAATGGGGGTATGAAGGCAAACACTTTAATTATACACATTCCCACCTCTCTTCAAGCAGCTGGACAAGAGCAGGCCTCTCAAGCGCAAGGATCCCCTGGACTCACAGTGAAAAGCACATTTTGATGAGTAGGCCTGGGTGGCCTTGAGAGTCAGTATTTCCAGAAGGACCGCAGGCCACCAGTAGGGGGTGACAGTTCTGGACTGTACTCTTGAATAGCAAAGAATGAGAATACACTTGAGAGTTGCCTGCTTTTTTCTTCCAAAGCACAGCAGCAATAGAATTTGTGCTTAAGAGTGAGGATCTTAAGCTGGGGCTAATGGGGGGCAGGCCTGTAATCCCAGCCACTTGGGAGGCTGAGACAGAGAGATTCCAGCTTCAAGGCAAGCCTGGACAACTTAGTTAGACCTTAGTTATCTTAGTCAAGATTTCTATTGTCATGATGAAACACCATGGCCAAAGCAACTTTGCAAGGAAAGGGTTTATTTGACTTAAGCTTCCACATCACAATTTATTATCAATGAAAGTTAGGACAGGAATTCGAACAGGGCAGGAACTCACGTAGGGCAGAATCCTGGAGCCAGGAGCTGACACAGAGGCCATGGAGGGGTGCTACTTACTGGCTTGCTTCCCTTGGCTTGCTTAGCCTGCTTTCTTATAGAACCCAGGACCACCAGCCCAGGAATGGCACCACCCACAATGGTCTGAGCTCTCCTCCATCAATCACTAACTGAGACATACTCACCAATAGTCTTATCTTTAGGAAGTATTCTCTTAATTGAGATTCCCTCCTTTCAGATGGCTTTAGCTTGTGTCAAGTTAGCATTAAACTATCCAGCACAGAATGAAAGTTAAATGAAAGCTGAAGACATAGCTCAGCGGTACAGCCTTCTCCTAGCATATGCAAGGCTCTGGCTCTAATAACCAGAACTGGGAAGTGAGGCAGCTTCCAGGAGCTGGACTTTCTGGTTTCAAATCCTGGTATCAGCAAGCGCCAGTCATCTGTGACTAAGCATCAATTTTGAACTCATGGAAAACATGGTTATTATGACTACTGGCCAAGATGGTGTCTTGGAATGAATGACAGTTTGACATAAGACAGTAAGAGCTAACAAATGGACATTCACTGCACAGACATTAGAGGGTCTGAGTTCCAGGACTGAGTTCCTCTCCCAGGGGAGAGGGAGGGCACAAGCAGCTGCTAGATTTCTGCACTGGATGGCAGGGCAGCTATGTTCCATCCACATGCAGAGGAGCATGAGGGACCAAGGAAGAAGTGAAAGACACTGAGGAGAAATGATGTATACAATTTTGGACACATGAAGCTGAAGAAATATATGTTTGGAAGGGCTCACCATGAAGGAACCATATGGAACAATAAGAGAGAAGGCAGGACAGAACTCTGACCAACCCTCATAGGGAGGGAGGTAGACACAGAAGAGAATCTGCGGAAATGGAATGGCTGCTGGGGAAGCAAAGAGAAAACCAGGGAAGTGTGGCCACACCTGTGGTGGGCTGGGAAGCTGTGACATTGAAGAGGAACACTTCAAAAGACAGGAGGAGGAGGGAGAAGCATTTTAGGGAGAACCTTGGTGGTAGTAAGGTTTGAAAAATCATGGCAGATGCCACTGTAGAACCAGGCAAAGACCTTTAAGTAAAGGCAGCATGTAGATGAAATTGTAAAAGGCCAGAAAGGTTAGGGTGCCACAGCTAGGGTGTAACTGGAGAAACAGAAAATAGAGACAGAGGATGGCTGGTGATGGAGGTGGCAGCTAGGAACACACACTGGGGAGAGGGGCTGGGTGATGACAGTCACTTTTTGTTTTTAAAATGTGGCAATTAGGAAATGAAAACAGCAAACGAGAAGGAAGGAAGGAAGGAAGGAAGGAAGGAAGGAAGGAAGGAAGGAAGGAAATCCATGACAATTTCAAGTGAACATTGACAACTGTATTACAATTACTCCAGAAACTCTTTTGTATGTAAAATGCTAACCTATACGCCTAGATTTATGTTTGAAACAGAATAGGATGAACTGCTAAAAGCTCATCTGTGCTGAGGACTTGGGACTATTCCTTCAGGTTTGAAATTTGTATCTGCCTGACTTGGTGGGACAGACCTGTCATTCCAGTGCATGGCAGGTGGAGGCAGGAGGATTAGACATTCATAGCTGTCCTCAGCTACACACTAAGTGACAGGCCAGCCTGGGCTACTCAAGATCCTGTTTCCAACAGCATCAAGAAGTGTGTGTGAGTGTCCTTTCTGCATTAGGCAGGGGTCTTCCTTACTGGCCCAGCTCTTGTGGCAGCTGGATCCAGAAATACTTGACCACAAACTTCAATGTGCTTTCAGAGAACAGTATAGTCTGACATCAAAAGAAACAGATAAAGCACTTGCCTCAAAAGGGCAAGGACTGGAGGTAGGACTTTCAGCATCCATATAAAAGGTGGGCAGACAAGAGAACTCCTGTAATCCCTGCACCTGGGAGGTAGAACTTGGGAACCCCTGGGGACAAACTGACTAGCCAGACTCCACAAAATGGCCAGCGCAAGGTTCTGCCAGAAACCTTTTTTCAATCAAGAAAATGGAACACAATGGAAGAAGACACCTGATGCCAACTTCAGGAATCCACATGCATATGCACATTTGTGCATGCATATGCATGCACACATAACCATGTGCAACACACACATGTGCACATGCATACATGGCACACATGTGCAGAAAAGAAAAGATAAAGAGAAATATTTTATAAGAATAAAGGCAGGAATAGGACCTTGTTTTGTTCATCCTGACACCTCAGGCTGTGGCTCAGCCAGGACCTAGCCCAAGAAGGCACTTAAATCAATGTTTGTTGAATAAAGGCAACATAAAATATTGCACTTAACAGGCTCTGCTCAAATCCTACTACTTCAGAGGGTGTCTCCTGGCGAATCCCACTCTTGGAAGGCGCTTTGTACTTGTGGATTTCTGTGTAAGCTTTTAATCTCACCATCTTGCAATTATTATTATTCATGTGTTGTTTTTAATCACTGCCTTATTAATTGTGTTTGTGTGTGAGAGACAGTGTGTTCCTGCAAATGCACACAGGCTTCACTCCCTCAATTCTCCGTGGGTCTTCTAGGTCATATTTCATGTTTTCTTTGGTTTTGAATTCCCATACACACAAGTCTGGGCACAGCTGTATGTAAAAATAGTAAAAATACTTGTTGATGTAATCTTTTCCTTCTTTATCAGCTATATATTTCAATATTTGAATGATTATCTTAATAATACCTTAGTTCCTTGTTTATATGTTTTTCTATTTCCAGAAAGAAGAAAGAAAGGAAGGAAGGAAGGAAGGAAGGAAGGAAGGAAGGAAGGAAGGAAGGAAGGAAGAACGACTGGACATGCCTGAGGCCGAGATTTCATAAACCAACGGTATTCTAAGAGACTACATCTTTCTTCCCTAGAAATCTGGAAGATGCTTCTGTCAGCAAATGTCACGTCCGGCTGAGGCTGAGTGGTGAGCCGCACCCACCTGGCACACACACACTGCAACTTTCAATTGTGTAGATAACAGCGGAAAACACATTTCCTGCTTCCAGAGAAAAAGCAAGTGTATGAGAAGGAGGGCCTGAAGCCCAGACTGTGCTTCTGAAATCACAGACTTCTTATGATCAACCTCCAGCAGTGTCCCTCAGGAGGATGGGTTTGGGCACAGCCCTCTGGGAAGCAGAAGTATTCCAAGATCCAAAGAGTAAATAAGGCCAGGTACAGTCAGCACGAAGAGAAATACAAACACCAAAATCAATCTGCTTAAACCGTGATAACCGCAATCAGTTCTTCACACAACTGACAAGACTTGAATGTATGCCCTTTATCAACTCGATTCTATACCCACGCGTTTCTCAGCTAATGTGTATTGCATATCAGGGCTGGATTCGGGTACTAAGGGTGGAAGAAGAGAAGAGACGGTTCCTGAGCCCAGCTACCTCACCTGGGCTAACAAACTAGAACTGAAGTTCAAAAGTAGTTACTAAGGAGGTCTTTGTTTCTTTCATTTTTATTTTTCTTTTTTTAAATTGATGAATGAAATTAAAAGCATGGTTTGTAATTTTCTAGACAAACATGCCCATGCATATTTGATTTTGTGAGGCAGTGTCTTACCATGTATCCCAGACATTCCTTAAACTTATTCCATAGCCCAGATTGCCCTTTCACTCACAGTAATCCTCCTGCCTCAGCCTCCTGAGGGCTGGGATAACAGGTGTGCACCGTCATCCTCAGTGTATCTTATATAAAAATTCAAAAATACATAAACAGTGGAATATTTTAGGGGCACCAAATCACAATTACATAAAAGACATAGTTACATAAAATCACCAAACTCTTAACATATGGGGTGTTAGAAAAGTTAGAAAAAAAGAAAAAGAAGGACTGGATATGCCTGAGGCCAAGATTTCATAAACCAATGGTATTCTAAGAGACTATATTGTTCTTTCTTCCCTAGAAATCTGGAAGATGCTTCTGTCAGCATCTTAGAAAAGTTTTCTTTTCTTAACATTTAGTCCTTTATTATAGAGCATGTGAAGCCTTTTCATTTGTGAAACACAATTATCATCAGATTAATTAAAAAAAACCAGCTCTTTCCAGAAATTAATGACAAAGAGCCTTATGTATAATATTCTGTGACTTATCAGAAGTGAGCTTCAGTTCGTGCTCACCGTTCTATTTATAGCTCTATGGTCTTTGGGGATGGACAAGGAAGGCTTCTGGTGCAGCATACACGAGTCCTCGGGCTGGAGACCCAGGCTAGCAAGGCTGGGCGCTGGCCAGACAGCTTCTGATTTTTTGCAGTTTTGGCAGTTTTAGGATATTTAAGACTTCCTGTTCTGTCTTGTTACATGTTCATGCTTTGGTTGCTATGATGGAGCTGTACTGCAGAAAGTTCAAAGCTTTACATCATAGCGCATGCTTCTTGTATGACGTGTTTATTATATTTCCCTCTGTTGGTTTCACAGTATGTTCCCACGGTGGTGCATAACTGTATGTATTTGTTTTCTAGGTGTGTGAGTTCGTGCAAAGATAGACAGCAGGGGCCGTCACCTCTGGGGACTTCACCTCTGATTGGGAGTTTTTTTAGTCACAAGAACATAAAGTGTTGATGCCTAGGACCTTCAGGTTCTCCAGCCTGATTTCCCTACCTGGCAGCTGACTGGTTTCCTTACTCTGTGACAAGAACAGGTGAGAACTGCTGTGTTATGGCAACACCAGCTTTATACACTTAGTTTCCGCACCACCCACCTACTCACTTGTAAGTCTGTCTCCATTTTTGAAAGAATGCATCCTTTCAGGGCGGCACTCATTCTGGTGTTCCGTTTCTTTTTTTTACTTAATATTTCTTTAATGAAAAACATTTGTGTGTGTTGTGATATATGGGTGTTTTGCCTGTGTGTACCACGTGCATGCAGGAGCCCATAGCAGTCAGAAGAGGGCATTGGCTCTCATAAAAGCAGTCATGCATGGTAGCAAGATGGTGAGTGCTGGAATTGAACTCATGTCCTTTCTGAGAGCAGCCAGTATTTTTAACCATTTGAGCCCTCTCTCCAGACCCACCTTTTCTTCCTTCTTCCTGTCTTTTTTTTTTCTTTTGAGACAAGGTCTTCCTATGCAGCCCTGGCTGGCCTGGAACTTGCTATGTAGACAGATTCTGGTGTTTTTCTTTAGAGGAAAAGTCCTTAGTTGTTCAGTGCTCTGGGAAGAGAAGCAACTGCGTTGCTGTGTTAAAATCAGTAACACAACTTCCCTGTTGTGTGAATGTCACTCACCTTGTAGATCTAGAAGCTGGGTGTTCCAGAAGAAATTGTTTATTTCTAACGTTTACATACAGATTTTTTTTTTTAAAGAGAACAATCTGCCTCCAGTCAGAAGGCAATATCAGAAAATGAACCTGATTAATACTCCTGAGGAGGGCTACTTCGTCTCTGCTCCAACACCCACTCAGAACTTTGGCTTTCTCCTTGATTCTTGATTAAAATTCCTTGGATAGCCTCAAAGTACAATCCCATAGACATATTTAATTGCCTTTAAAAGAATAAAAATGCCACCAATAGAAAGCCCAGCAGGAAAACAGGCATTTATTCTAGAGACCAGCCACCCTGAAGACAGTTTTGTTAGTGGAAACACATTAGTCTTTCAGAAACTAAGCAATGACGATATTTACAGAACACTTTGGTAAAGGTCGGGGGCTGTCTGCCCACAAACCGTGTGCTTGCTTTTGGAAACCTGCTACTCCAACAGGTCTTCTGGGGGCGGGGGCGGGGGGTGTCCATGGAAACTTTCAAAGTTTTTGCAGTTTTAGGATATTTAAGACCGCTTAGCAGGTATGGAGATCGAACTTTCTTTACAGCAAGGCACTGAGAACTCAAGATCCTAATTTTTAGGCCAGCGTTTCCTAAAGTGGCTTCCACTGGAGGGAGTGAAGATTCCTGGGTGGGCGCGGGGGGGGGGGGGCTTGCAAGGAGGGGTCGGTGTGGTGCAGAAGACTGAGCCTCCCGGGTGCTGCAGAAGGAACCGGCGAAGGCAGAGGGCGCCACCGTGAGGCCCCCATTTCAACGCTTGTCCTTCTGATTGTGGTGGGTTAGAGATCACAGGGAAGCTGTGCTATCAGTTGAGGAGACATCAGACACTGTAGTAAAAAAAGGGTAATCCATTTATTTTGAGAGAAGTTTGCACTCTGAGATCATACACCCAGCAGATCACAGAAACACACGCAAGCATGAAATTTAATTTTTAGTAACTCTTTCCCGGGGCTTCCACAGAAAGCTGTGGTGAAAGGGGAATGGTAATCACGACACGGTAATTACAGAGGACTGGGGAACGAAGAACTTTGAAAACGTTGTGTTTTTATGATTTTCTTAAACACGAGGCCGACTCCTGTATTCTAGCGGAAAGTGGCGAGATTAACATCACAGAGATAACGCTTTAACACTTCAAAATCAAGAAGAGAGAATGACGGCCCGTGTCTCCCTGTTGGGATGAGCGCACTGGTGATGCAGAATCTAGGAATGTGATCAATATTGACTTACCAGGCTTCCAACAGATGGAGTGAAGTATGTCGTAAAACAAAGCAATACATTTGTGCTTCAGGCATGAAATGAGTGGAAGATTAGACGGGGGCTCCCCTGGATTAATAAAAGGAAGCAAAGTGGATAATATTGTTTATGCCCAACTGCAGGGCATTTTCAGCAAATAAATATGGGCAGAGGAAGGAAAGACAGAAAGAAAAAAAGGGAGGAAGGAAGAAAGGAGGGAGGGAGGGAGGAAAAAAGACCACAAAAAAGGAAAGAGGCCAACCCCTCGCTCTTTCCCAGAACAATATTAATTCTCCTTTTTAAATTTTCAGATTTTTAAAAATATTGAAAAACAGGAATAATTATGTTTAAATTTCTTGAAAAATCATGTTCAACCAAAAGTCTTGAACTAAATGATCAATGGTCATTTGTGTCAGGAGGGAAATAGAATTTGGTATGTCCAAAAGGATGGACAAAAACATCAGGACAAAGACACCAGCTCTCCCAAACTCCAGCATTAAACACCCAACGGAAGTGCAGTTTCTAAAATTTCTACTCAAATTTTCTCTGAAAGCAAAAGG
This sequence comes from Apodemus sylvaticus, assembly GCF_947179515.1. Classification (NCBI taxonomy): domain Eukaryota; kingdom Metazoa; phylum Chordata; class Mammalia; order Rodentia; family Muridae; genus Apodemus; species Apodemus sylvaticus. The sequence continues at coordinate 79,066,205 of NC_067479.1, read as the reverse complement.
CACAATGTGGGAGACATTGAATGGTAGAAGTAGCACTTAGCATCTGGTAGGCATTATCACACTGGAGTGTGGCTGAATGGCCCTCCATTTTGAAAAAGAAAGACTTTGGGAATACCTTTTAGGAAAGTTTGGATGGAAAGGTCAATTTTTCCTTGAAAATAATATGCCAGATAATACAAGAAGAAAAGATGAAGGTGAATTTACCAGTTTGGGGGTTGGTTGAGACCATTTGTGGTAATGGTGGCTTGTTTTCACATTGGAGAACTAAAGGTGTTACACAGAGGCTGTCCAAAGTGTCATCCTCACAGCAAAATACTTCGTTGGATTGTCAAATGTACAGCCATCCCTGAGTCAGGAAAATCCTCTGGAGTATGTGTCTTCACATGGCACAGAGGCTAGAGAGACAGTCTGGCTGTAGATCGGACTAGCAGCTTCCTCAACCATCTCTCTCCTGATTGATTAAACCGCATTTAAGAACTACTTTTTTTTCCAAGCCTCCAGCACGGGACTGTAATTCGGCATATTATCGCCAGTGTTACAGGGCTGCATAAGAGACGGCCAGGCTCAGCTACCACAGGCTTCTCTGGGGCAGCTGAAACTAAGGACTGTGTGGTTTATTTATTTACAATAGAAGATCTGAGTTATGAGTTTTATCTGGGGAACCTTTGGTTGTTGTGAATAACAAAACTCTGCTTTTCATTGGAGAAACCTGTTTCCATATGTGGAATATACCTGTAACCTCACCTGCATCCTGACTATCAGAGTCAGAGCATTTTTCTTTAAGGCACACATACTCCATCCGTACAAACCTCCATATTTTATCGCACAGTTAAAAAAACAACAAAACAACCCACAAGAAACAAACAAAAACAATAGCCAAGAGATCAACTCTCTAAAGTACATGGATTCTTGGATCAAGAAAGCAAAAATAATATTCTCTAGCTTTTAACTGCAGTATAGAAAGGGTTTCATTATGTCTGGAACACAACAGGACCACACTCCGGAGCCTGACCGCACTCCTGAGCCCTCCCGCAAGCATGGCAGATGAACAGCAAACCCGGGCAGGTTCCCTTCCTCCCTTCGGAGGTTCTTCTGCTGGTGTACACAGCAAGTAAGGAAAACTCAGCAGAGGATGAAACCGGTTTTAAGCTTGTGCAGCTTCATGGGCAGCCACTGAAGTCCACTCCACAGCAGGCCCAGAGGAAGAATGCAAAACCCAGCAACTGCGGTTGCAGAGCCCTTGGCCTGCATACCAGAGAGGGAGAAACTGCCCGCGGCCTGTGTTTCGCCTTTGTTTCTCGTGGCTGGTACTGTTTATGATGCCTGCCTTTATTTCATAATGTGTTTACCATGCCTCAGCATGAGGCCAATTCCTTTGTCATGTTCTTGATGAAAGAGGAAAGGTCGGGACGTTTCCATACAGGTAGTCGGACCGACTCTAGTGACTAAAGTCTTATTTCTTCATGTTAGTGTTTTTTTTTTTTTCATTTGATACTTATAGAATTTTAAGTTTCCATCTGTTATTAAATTCTATGCAAAATTGATTTTTGGATTAGATTTTAGTGAGGTTCCCCCCCCCCATTTTCAATTATAATTAAATCCTCCATAATCATCAAGGGTTGAGTGGAACTGGTGTTGGCAAACTCCTACTGAGCATCAGTAACTCAGTGTGAGCAAGGTTAGTGAACCATGGTAAAGGGACAGTATTGCCTTTGCATTCTCATTTCAATGAGATTCAACTTATAATAAATAAATTTGCATAATGATACTGCAGATAAAAATCCAGAAATCACACACACACCCAGACATACACACAAAACTTTCACAAACTGGGATTGCAAGCAGTTTTCGCTTCTCTGAGAACGTCGCTAGGCTGTCTGCACAGCAGCTACCTGAAGTGGGTTCTCACAGCCTGCCTGTGGTGACTTGGCTGCAGCTGACAAGTGTGGACTTTACACATGGGCACTGACTGGAAGATAGAACTAAGATTTTTTTTTAAATCACACTTAGTAACTTTTCCAGCTCTTGTTTCATGAATTTTATTGACGCCAAGACACAAACCAAAACGCCACACTATGAAATGAAATGTAGGTAAAAAAAAAAAAAATCAAGTCATTGCCTGACTAGTGTAAATAAATTTAGCTGTTTTAAAAATGATTCCAACTCCCTAAATTTAACTGAAAAAAACAAACATATCTCTTTGGAAGACACAAAATATTAAAAAATATATTTGCTTAATTGTAAGCTTTATTGATGAAAAGTTCTTTATCATTAAACTTTTGTTAAAAAGAAAAGTTTCTGTAAAAGATATTGTGACACATACCATAAACTCAAGTCACTAAAGAGGTGGCACAGGCATTTTCCTAATAGTTTTATGCAGTGCAAATTGCAAAATAATTCTAAACCTTAAGAGTGACTAAAATCAGTGCCATGGGAAATATATGTGAGAATCCTCCTGTATCTAGTAGGTCACCAGACTGATAGACAGTTGTTAGCACTGTCAGACAAACACCCAGCCACTAATGGTCAAAGTAATTAATATTCTACAAGTTGTACTCCTGATCCAGTACTTCAATAAAATAAGCCAGCCACTGTTTATGTAAATAAAAAAGCAAAGAAGAGCAATTTGAAAATACATTCAGATGCCCAAACAAAATTAAGCTAATGTCAACAATTATAGCTATAAGTCATTCCCACAGCATGACAGCACCAAACTAGTGGGAAGAGGAAAGATACCTTTCCTGTATTTCTTAAGATGTATCTACCCTTTAAAAAAGTATCTAGTTTTCATTTGAAAATTTTGACCCAGCGGATTGTATCTAAACAGCTAACCATTTGTCCCACTGATAATTCACATAAGCTTTAAGTCTGTGGGTTTTGGGGAGGGAAGGTATGTTAGTATTGATGGACACGCTTGGCAAAGCACTATCAGCTATATAAAAAAACTATCTCAAACAGCCTCTTTAATAAGGCAGGAGATGAAAACTAACCAGTGCGCAACAGAATGTGTTTACTTAGTAGGCACACCATACTTAGGAGTGTCCTAATGAATAAGACATGTTTTATTTCCTGGGTCTGAGACACAAAGCCAAATCATGACGAATCAAAGCAACTCAAAGTATTAGGTAACAATCAGTAAACTTGGGCAGGATTCTTTTTCCCTCTCAAGTTTAATTGGCTCATTGTTCCCAAGAACTATGAACCGTAGGCTTGGTGGCGGTGCTGAAGTCTGCTCCTATGAAGGGAGATTAACATACTCTGGAACTTTGCACTAATCCTTGTTTTGAGTTAACTCAAGCAGATTGGATTAGTAATTCTTACCTACCACCCACTAGAAGGGACCCCGGCTTCTTGTCTTTGACAGCCGGTGGGATTGTACACCTTCTAGGCATTATCCTCCAACTAAAAACATTCTTGGGGGATGTGGGGGACTGTGTTCAGAGAGAAAGAAATTGTATATATTGAGGCAAAAGCCCAGGGCTCTCAGAGCTGTACCCGTGGGCCGTCCATTATCACCTTGGTGCACTTTTGGTTACTGCAGGCGGTGCTTGTGTATTCTGAAGTCAAGGGTGAACGGGTTCACCTTTCCCCCACATCTGGGGAAGGGTGCTCCACGGAGAAGGAGGAGAGCCTTCTTCCTTGCTCTTCTTGGAATCACTTCCACATCCTTTCTTTCTCTCCTCAACTCTCACAAAACCCTGAAGAAATAAACCGAGCAGTTCTCTAGAAAAACCTTTTCTGTCCGGTTCTTAAGGATCCACGGCTCGACACAGTGATCAGTGTGGAGGACTAACTGAGCCCCTGCCCTCAACGCTGGGAAATATAGGATTCTGATCCTATAGGCTGGAGCAGATCGCCATGTGCCTGTAGAATTTTGATTTTCCATCTGTGGATAAATGCTTTGAAATCCTTTTGGGTTCCTACATTTAATTTCCTAAAAATCATATACTGACCACAGCTATCCATGACCCGTGTGTTCTGCTCCTGTCTGTGTAGAGCAGCCTAGAAATAGGCTGCTGGCCTCATTTTCTTAGACTCCTTTACTCCTGAGCAGCCAGATGGCCCTGTAGTCATGATGGCACACAGTTAATAACTTTTACCCATTAAAAATGATGAGAGACAAGACGAAATAGTTCATTTTTTTCCCCTGCGGTGGAATGAGATATAAACATCAGCTCTTAACATTATTTAAAATAACCACAGTAACAGAATGTGAAGCAGAATTGCCAGCAGGTTTAATGGATTATTTTTTTAAAGGCTCTGTTGTTTAAAATTACTTTGCTTCACTCTTTTTAAGTGAATACCAGCTAAACGAAAACTACTGTCATTAAATAGTGGATAATGACCTGGAGTTTGGAGGAATTTGGAAAAGGGAGATAAACACTTAGCGCCCCAGCGGTGCCTAGAGGCTGGACAATTGATATCCAGCCCCAGGTAAACAATAGTGTTCCATTTGCACAGGGCAAACCGAGATGCTGAGTTAAGGTGCCAGGGCTATCACGTTCTAACAGGATTTGAACCTCTGTCGACTGCAGCCCAGTACACCTGTCATTCCAGTACCAAGTTTCTGATGTTTCTCATCAAATAAGACATTAAGGTTCTGAGCAGGTGATATCGACTGAAGGAGTAAGGGGAAGGAGGCGCTGTGCTGAAAGGCGTCTGTGAGGAAGGTTTGTGAGAGCAGGCAGAGGCAGATCTTTGGACTGTTGGTCACAGCAGGGGTTGTCAATGAGAGCGATAATCTAGAAACATAACAAGGCTTGCAAAAAGAGGAGGTGGGGGTGTGCACTTCAAGACATAGCATCACTGCTTCTGAGGTGTACATCCCTCCTTCTTTCTTCCAACCAACACCAGCTTCATGCTGCCCTAGCACCCAGCCGAGACACCCCCATGAGACCCAGAGTAGCATCAGTACCAGACCCAGATGCTGTTGCTAGGACCCCAGTCCCTTTGTCAACGGCACCTTCATCTTATAACACCATCTCCAGCTCTTCTGTGACCCTCTGTCACCATGGGCTTAGCACAGTCCTCTACTGGGGTTTGTCTCAGGGGCAACATCTTCTTCCTTCCCTTCCTTCCTCCCTGCGTCTCTCCTTCCTTCCTCCTACGTTCCCTCTCTCTTTCCCTCCCTTCCTGCTTTCCTCCCTTCCTCCTATCCTTTGCCCCGCCTCTTTCCCTTCCTTCTGTCTTTCCTCCCTCCATCTCTCTCTCCCTCCCTCCCTTCCTCTCTTCTTTCTCCCTCCTTCTCTTCTTCCTCCCTTCTTCTCTCCTTCCCTCCCTCTCTCCCTTCACTCCTCTCTTTTTTCTTTCACTCTCCTTTCAACCTTTCCCCAGTATTTAAGATATTTGATATGAGACTGAAATCTGCCCCACAGGTGGCAGCTGAGACATCGTTGTCTCCGTGTGAGCCTTGGCACCATAACTTGCTGAATGGCTCATGGAGGAAAATTCCAGAAACTGTCACACTGCTTCTGGAAACGACACATCTGCAGGCTTCCTGATGGCCCAGGGATGTCCGAGTTTCCTTCTGTGGCTCGCACTTCCACGCTTTCCTTCCTTCGCTTATTACTCTTGAGATACTCCTGCTATTTCTACAAGCTGTGCCCCGAGGACGATGCATACTCCAAGTGTGGGCTGGTGCGGGAAGAGTAGAAACGTCTCCGTTGATGCTACTACAGTCCTCAATGCCACAGGGGCACCCTTTAGCATTTTTATTTTTGTAAACATTTGCCTGAGATGAAGCGTGTGTGGACCGAAAGCATATGCTGTGCTATGGCGCCCAGCTTCCCCATCCCATGCTTATTTGGGGGCCCCAGTGAGAGAGTTTACATTTTTTAAAATTAAATTCCTTCTTGTTAGATTTGGTCTATTAAGATATTTTTAGATTCAGATTCTGTCACATAGCAAATAGCTTTTCCAATAAGCTCCTGGGCATTTGCAAGTGTGATTAGCTTACATATCGGGTACATTATTATCCCGGTTATTAATAAAAAGGGTGAGAGTAGACGCGAGAGCCCGGTAAACATCACCGTCTAACCCTCTCTCCGGAGTGACATTCACAAGCAGACTCCTGCACCAGCCAAGATCCAGACAGAAAAACCCAATCCACTGTAGCACTCACTACAGAAGGAATTGAATATGGGGCAGTTGTTTCACAAGCAGTGGGAGCTTTGAGCAGTTTACCACAGAAGCCTAGACCACAGAAGCCTAGTGTGACTCCATCAGAGACTGCATGTGTTAGAAGCTGATATTCACTTTGAAGGCTGGAGTCATCAAGTGGGCTGTGTTGCTGGATCCCACCAGCAAATGATAAGGCTGAGGACGAACGGGTGTGTAGGACAACATGAGTTTGATCCTCAGAAGTCACAATGGAAGGAGAAAGTTAAGTCTAGATGGTTGTCATCTGACACTATACATGCCATGCCGTTTGTACACCGGCACTGTCACATGACCGCACACAGTGATGATGATGATGATAAATTTAAAAGTATAGCTGATCTAAATAGGAGATCTCCATCTATGTCCTCCCCTCAGAGCTCAGGGAACCCCTTGGACTGGGAGGCAGAAGACATGTAAGAGCCAAAGGGGATGGAGACCAGGAGAACAAAACCCTCGAAGTCAACTGAGCAGGGTTCATATAAAGTCACAGAGTCTGAGGCAGCAGGCACAGGGCAGACACAGGTCTGCACCAGGTCCCCTGCGTATATTATAGCTTTCAGATTAGTATTCTTATGGGTGTGTGAATGAATGAGTCAGTCTTTGGCTTCTGGGCCTGCTCGTGGGACTCTTTTACTTTAGTTTGACTTCTCCAAATTCCTCGTGATGTTTTTTTATCATATTGTATCATATTATATTTTGTTATATTTGATAGTTATCTCACAGAGGTCTGCTCTTTTCTAATGAGAGACAGAAAGGGAATGGATATGGATGGGAGGGGGAGGTGGTGATGGAGTAACATGGAGGAGTAGAGGGAAAGGAAACTGTAATCAGGATATGTTGTATGGGAAAAAATGTATTGTTAACTAAGGGCAGAGGTAGAGCTGAGAAGTTGCAGCCACAGTGGGAGCTGCCACTAAAGACCCTTAACTTTTCTTATGGAAGCTGGCTGGTAAAGGATCTTGGTAACCACAGCTTGGTTAGATCAACCGCTGTGATTTAGAGCAGAAGGGAAGTCAATTTTACATCATAGACATACAGGACTATTGAAACCACAGACTTTTGACATCTCCAACCATTCAGCTACCACCCACTTGGCATTTTATCTCCTTGAAACAGCTGATAGCCACTATCTCTTTGGATAGAGTTGTTTAGCCAGCTAGTGATAGATTACTTTTGAATCCAAGATCATTTTGTTGTTCACAAGAAAATAAGAAAAGAAACCAATGTGTTCCTATCAATAATACCCTCCCAGAGGACTTATTCTTGGAGATTAATACACTACTAAATGAAGAAATGAAGTTACTTTGTACCAAGTCTAAATGATTTTCGCTTGCCCACACACGTCCTCACAAACCACAGGCTAAAAAGCCACACCCAGCACATCCAGATTGCTCTCTGAACATGGCCACACCCACTCACTTAGACTTGACACCAGAAAGGCAGCTGCGAGCTGAGCTGTTGTGAAGATAACTGGACAGTCTGTGAAATGTAAGATATTATCTAATCCTTTATAGAAAAAGAAGATGGAAGACATCAGCACCCTGCCTTAGAATTTGCAGACTTCAACTGTAGCTTCTAGATAGCAGACATTGTCCATCTCAAACTCATCCTGTTCCTGTCCCATTGACCTTGTATGCCTCACAAGTTCTTGGCATGTTTGTGTGCATGCAGAACTCATGCCTTGAAATCCCAACAGCCAATATGATAGAATTAGGTCATGAAGGTAGAACCCTCTTGAATGGGACTGGTGGCCTCAGAAGAGAAGACCCAAGGGGTCTTCCTCATTCTCCACTATGTGACAACAAAGCACAAATCTGCCCTACAATAAGCCTGGAAGTGGCCTTTTACCACAATGTCATCAAGCAAGCCCACCCCCAGCTTTCAAGAACCATGACGAATAAAGGTCTGCTCTTTAAACTGCCCAGGATTTTGTCACAGTAGCCTCAACTGACTAAGAAGAAGCTAACTAAAGTCATTGCTCTGTCTCTTCTGGGAACTCCCACAATGGCCCATGAGTGCTTACATGGAAGGATTTCTCATTATTTTCCTAACCTTATTACACTTCTACCTGCAGTCAATCCTGTGTGATTCTGCCTCGCTGGAATCAGCCCATTGAGGTGTTCTTAGATGCGTGTCCTTTCTGGTGGACTCTGGAGACATAGCAGAGCCACACCACAGAAGGACTTTCTCCTTGTTGCTCTGTTGGCCCAGAAAACTCTCGTCCCAGTCATCAACCCAAGGCTCCTTTGCTGAAGGGCCAGTTTTCATGGGTCCCTTTCCTGACCTTTCTACTCAAAACTATACCGCCACAGTATCCTATCTTCTTCTTTGCTTTGTGGCAAGCTATGTCACCCTGTGATACATTGATTTGCCTTGGGTCTGTTACTTTCTGAGTCCCCAAGGGCAGGATTTTTGCTTTGTTTGTACACTAACATATTCCTAGTACCTGAGGCAATGCCAGGGAAATAATAGGTATGAAATAGTTTTCTTTTCTTAAAAGACAAAGTCTTAGATATTCCAGCCCAGCCTTATGTGTAGCTGAAAATAACTTTGAATTTCTGATCCTCCTGCCTCTACTTCGCAGATGGGGGAGGGGAGTTATAGATGTTCGCTATACCTGGCTATGAGGTGCTAGCCATCAAACCTAGGGCTCAGGCATGGCCCACAAGTACTCCACTAAATGACTGATTATACATCCCTAGGCATACAATGACGTTTTCTTGAATAAAGGAATTTCCAAAGAGCAAATAACTTATTTAAAGCCAATACCCTACTTTCTTATCACTTTTATAGATAGACTAATAAAGAGAATTTCAATATAGAAAGAAGAAAATTGTTAAACACCAAGGATTTTTGTTTGCTTGATTTTTTTTTTTTTTTTTTTTTTGAGTTTGAGTACAAGCTATCAACCAAAGACTTCATAGTCGACATTTTACAAACCAAAAATGAAGCAGCTTTGACAGAGGCCTGGAGAGATGGCTCAGCAGGTAAAAGAGAGGTGGCTGTCAAAGCTGATGGCTAGAGTTTGATCCCCAAGACTTACCTGGTTGAAGGAGAAAACTGACTCCCAATGTATACTGTGGCACGTGGAACCCCTCTCATATACGCTAAAAGTCATTTTAAGGCTTTTTAAATTTTTATTTTGTTTTAAAGAACCTCAACAGAACCAGTCTGGGTATTCTAGGTAGCAACTCTTAACCTTTAGCTGCTGATTCCAAAGACTTCTCTCCAGCATATCCCATCAATGACTTTCCATTAGTAAAATGCCTACTGTGTATCATTTAAGCCCATGTGAGCATGGCAAACATATCCAAGAAGCTCCGAGATGTGCCTTTATGACTCAGCAAGCCACAGGAAGCTCTTCAAGTATCTACTTAGAAATTCAGAAGTACTCAAAAATACCTTAAATAAAAAAAATGCATTTAAGACCAGTCGACACACAAGGCTAGAGTTTGGGGATGTTGCAAGTGGACCCTGTCGCAGGTCATCTGGTCCGTCTCTTTCCCCGCTACAGTCCTGCTTCTCTCTATTGCCCAAGTATCTCCCACCCTTAAACACTGGATGCCTCACTGTTTTCTCTAGATGTTCTTCTCCACACCAGAAGACTGACTCAGAAGTTCTCCTCATCAATGACTGCATTCCATGTGTATTCTTTTGTAATTGCGTTACCTCGCTTAGGATGATATTTCCAGTTCCAACCATTTGCCTAAAAAATTCATGAATTCATTGTTTTTAATTGCTGAATAGTACTCCATTGTGTAAATATACCACATTTTCTGTATCCATTCCTCTATTGAGGGATATCTGGGTTCTTTCCAGCTTCTGGCAATTATAAATAAGGCAGCTGTGAACATAGTAGAGCATGAGTCTTTATTGCATGCTGGGAAATCCTCTGGGTATATGCCCAGGAGAGGTATAGCAGGGTCCTCCGGAATCATTGATAAGTGGATATTAATTAGCCCTGAAGCTCTGAATACTGAAGATACAATTAGCATATCAAATGATTCCCATGAAGAAGGAAGAAGAGGACCCTAATCCTGGAAAGGCTTGATCCAGCATTTTAGGGGAGTACCAGGACAGAGAAAAGGGAGGGGGAAAGATAGGAGAATGGATGGAGAGAAGAGGACTTATGGGACATATGGGGAGGGGGGAACTGGGAAAGAGGAAAGCTTTTGGATTGTAAACAAAGAATATAGGAAATAAAAAAAAAAAGTTCTCCTCAGCCTTGTTTTTAAGATTTAACTACACATGTATTTGTATGCATGTGACTGCAGGTGCCTGTAAATTCCAGGGAGGGGGTAGGATCCCACGGAGCTGGAATTACAGAGGGCTGTGAGCAGTCCACCACGGGAGCTGTAAGAACATGACTTAACCACTGGGAGATATCTTCAGCCCCTCCCCTCCATCCTCTCTTCTAATGTAGGACCTGTGGTAATTACCATGATATAGGCTATTTCTTCTCCTAGATATAGCCTTTTTCCTCTCCTAGAGTTGAAGCTAAGAGTACACAGAGTTCATGACTCCCCAGGGCTTTTCCAATGTGGATTCATCCCCACAGAGTCAACAGAGTCAACAACAAACAAGGACATTGACTTAAATAATTGCTACTGACTTGTATTCGTTTCCTCTCCTTTTCCAAGTCCACCAAGGGGTTTTTTTAAGTGACAAAAGTCCAAACCCTTTATGTGCTAGAGAGTCTTGCTACTGGCCTCATGAAATAGCTGGGATAAATCAACTAGACTGGACAAACTCTTTCAGTTCTCTGTCAACCAGTATCACTGGCTTTAAGACTGTCTTAGGGACCAAGCTGGTATTTTAATATTTTGAAATATCCAAACTACACATTTGTTAAGGTCAATTTCTTTTCCCTGTGGACTTTTAATTTTTAACTCTAAGCCATCAGCGCTCTTTCGTTGAAGTCGAGAGAAGATCTTGTAGTGTAGCTAGGTATCCAAGCCACCAGCCTCCCACTAGGCATCCCAGGTGCTGGGATTGGGGCGTGTTTCCACACACAGCTCTTACACACTCTGTGCACTAGTGTTTGGTCAGTTCACATTCAATGTGTCTTCTCTTTCAGAGTGTGGTTGGTGCCAACACTTGGGTGCCTCATTCTCTAGTGCTTCGACTTTTCTTTTCTTCACATTTTAAAATGATCATTGCATTTAATTTTATAGGAATCTTCTACAAGTGTACAGATGGCCCGAATATTGTTTAAGGCCTAGAAGAGGCCATTCTAATTGCTGTAGAAATGAAATGTAAAGGTGTTCTGCCGGGAGACTTTGTTCTGAGTTCCTAGAAGGACATGAAGCTTACAAGGATGTACTTTGAGGTCATCTAAGTGGTTTCCACGCATTCTCTAGCTTCTTCTAACTATGATGTTTCCCATCTACCTTAAACCGTTTTTATAGTTATTAAAAATATAATTAAAAGAAAGGTTCAATTGGGCCTCCAGTCCTAACCTAAAACTGTTTCAAATGACCTCTGCTTCATTTTTTTCACAACAGCCTTTTGTTCTAGGTCTTTCCATCTGTTTGCTAAGCACTTTTCAATGGAAGTCTCAATTAGAAGGAAAAGGGGAGGGGACAATCATCTAATTCAAAAATTAATTTGGAGATCAGGCTGCTGACTTAGGCTCATGCCAGCAACTTAAGGCTTTTCAGCCTTGGCCACATGATCCCAGGGAACTGGGCAGCAACTGTCTAGCTGCCTTAATCCTCCTTAATTTGAGTGCAAAGAAATTCACGTGTGTTTCTAAGAACGTTTTTGGAGTACAAGAAGTCCATTTCAGAGGACACTATCCAATGCCCTTGTTTCTCTCTGATCTTGCTGTGATCCAAATTAATTTTTAAAGCCCACAGAGGCAGAGAGTGGGCTGAGTGAATCAGGGTGGGGAGAGGCTAAAGCAAGCTTATGTCCCCAGTTATCCGAACAATTACTGTTGGCGTCATCAAAGATTACCCTGATACCATGTAATGAGTTTTCTTTATGTTTGGATGAAACAAGGTTCAGATATGAGGAAGGTAAAAATAGTGATGCCTGCCTTCACTTATCCACGAAGACCTGGTGGAAGGTACCAGGGAGCGAGCCTGGGGGCCACTTCCTTTGCCTCATGGCCTCTAGGATCCCTAGTCTTCAGAGAAACTTAAAGTCTGTAGTTGGTTTTCTTCAGCTGCTGCAGTTGTGGCAGCTGGGAGGGATCTATCTTGACTTCTATTGGGAAAGGAAGAACCTAGAGTCTGTGAAGTTGGTGGCTTCCTGTGCACTTGAGTAGCATGAGAAACTTCTGTCTAGGTTCTAGTAATAAAAGTGTGAAGTCGGGGACTAGGCAGGGCTAAAGTTCCCAAGCCAAACTGCTGAGTAGGAACGTTGATGTCTTGAGTCCTCTGCTTCAGTTGCCTTCATTCTTCTCCAGTGATTCCCATTCCTGTCCCTCAAGGAACCTCCCTCCCAGTGCAAACATCTTTCCTTGCCCATTGTCTGCATATCACTAAACTTACTCCCAAGAAACTGTGAGATCGAACCATTCAAACCATGGGTGAACAGCAGCGATTATTTACTGCTAACCACTGGTGGAAGCACATAATGCTGCTTGATTCTCAGTAACCTTATGAGGTAGGCCTCATTCTTCTCTGTGCTTCGTATCCTAGGCTAGGCTTTTCTGAAGTTCACACTGAGATCCCAGTCCAGGAAATTTTAGCACGAAGCTTCTAATCCCACAACATCCTCATTTCGCTTCAGTGTATCCATACTAGATAACTGGTAGCATTTAGTGGGGGTCTCCCTTACCCATTAGTTGCTTCTGACTAGAGGAGGAAGCCTCAACCAAAGAACAAGACTGTAGTTGTGTGTTTCTGATCTGTGCAGCCTTCCCCTTGTCCCTGAAACCAAGTTGCAGAAGCAGGAGCCAGTTATGTGCATGCCAGTGCTTTCATGTAAGCTAAAGAGCCGGGGTAGCGATGGAGAACAAAGACTTTAAGGAATCAAGCCTTTGCCTATATGAATCATCAAAGTCACCTGATCCAAGTCCCTAAGGAAGCAGTGATGTTCTGAATTCTTGAGGACATTTCAGCTTCTCATTTCTGGTGTCGGTGAACTTTGCTTTAGTTTGGGCGCATCTCCATGTTCTTATTCGTGTTGAGTACAGACCCACCTTTTCTGTGAGCTCAGTTTGCAGGTAAGGTGAGGCCAGCACACTGGAATAAGTTGACTCCTTCTCCTCAGATATTCCCAAATAAAATAATTCTCTTAGGAACACTGTCAGACCAGTAGGGTCACAAAGAGGCCCAGGATTTGACAGTCCAAAGGCTGAGGAAAAAGAGGATCAGTGCTAACATTTTCCAGAATGATTGTGTGGAATCCTTTTTCCAGGTGGTAATCTTTTAGTCCTTCCAAACAACCCAGCACTTCACCAGGTCCACATGTTCCTGACCTTGATAGCGTGTTTCTCCCACATCTGTCTTCCCCAGTCTTGGCTTCTACCAATGGCTTACAAAGCAAAGCAGAGCGCGTGTCTTAAGTACAAGGTCCCATGCATTTTGATAGTGGTGACCTAATTTGTGGTTATCCACTTTAAAAAAAAAGGCCACTCTGATCAAAACGAGCAGCAAACCAATAAGAAGCTGCTGGAAGATTCGAAGAAATACAGTATTTTGTGAATGAGATGCTTGCCCAAAAAAAAGTAATCCAGTTTCTTTCAGGCTTAACCATTTGGCTTCTAGAAGCTGGGCAGCTTCATTAGAGGACGAAGGTCTGTGTTCTTCAGGGGCTTGTCACCGGGAGAGGCTGATGTTGTAACAGGAGGGACTCCTTGCTTCTTGGCCTCCAAATGTGACTCGACTCAGCATTTCACCCAATCTGAGAGGCAGCCCTGGCCCTGGGCCAAGCATTCAGCTTTTATATGCAAACTCAGCTGACTAGGAAGCACCAAGAAGTCATTAAAACTGGATAAGGGAAGAGATGGGGAGGGCTGAGTGCTTTCCAGCACTTATGGCGGCCAAGTTCGGGGCTGTTGCCTAGACTGGTTAACCCAAGGAAAAAAAATAAGAGAAAACGTCCACACTGCATGACTGTGTTTTGAGTGTGTGGCAGAAAGTTAGAATCAGAAAGCTTTATGCATGTTTTATTATTGTTAAATAGTTTTAATCTTTCTGATATTTTACCCACCGCTTAAAGTGGATTTGATTTAACTTTTTAATTTAATAATTTGATTTTTACCTCTGCATAGCAGAAGTAATCAATGCAAAAAGCAAAACAAAACAAAAAACAAAACCCCACAAAACAAAGCTGAGTTGTTCAGGCTGAAGGTTGTCATGGGTTGGAGGGAGCAAGGCCTGGCATCGTAAGCCAGTTTTGAGTCTCGACTAGCTGTGCCTTTGAGCATGCCACTCGAGCTTTGAGCCTATATGAACATGTATGAGATGGATACAGGACCACTTCTTCCAGTTGAGACGAAGGCAGGAAAATCACACACTCGAAGCCTGTCTTAGATACACAGTGAGTTTGAGCCTAGCCTGAGATACACAAGACTATCCCAAAGGCAAAGGAAAGAAAAAAGGAAAAGGAAAAGAAAGACATGAATGGCCAAATGAATGGAAACTGAATGGCAGGTATCAAGAAACTGAACAAGCTGCAGAAAGCAATTAAATTGTGGAGGAAAAGAGAGGTTAGGTGTAACTAGGGCAGTGCTCCGCACAACCCTTAGTACTAAGTCAGTGTTCAACAAACATTTCTGAATGAATGCAGACACAAATGACTTTCAAGTGAAGGACAGAACATGTTGTCATCGACAGGACCCAGCCTGGGAGAAATGATCAGGCCACACACTTAATGTTGAGACTGTGGAGCCCAGCAGTTCTTTTGGCATTTCTTCTTGAGTCAAATTCTACTTGACTCTGAAAAGTCTCCTGAATGCTCATGTGATAAAGGCCTGGTTGCCTCTGATTGGATTGGGCAGGAGATCTGATTTCATGAATGGATTGTTAGCCCATTGATGGATTCATACTTGGATGGTGTCATTGGGAAAAGTCAAGAAGCTAGGAACTGAGGCCTGGGTTAGAGGGAGTAGGTCACTGGGGACTTGTATGCCTTGCTCTGGCTCCTTCTTGTGTCTCTCTTTTTCTGCCTGCCAGGAGACAACCTCTCTGGTGAGCACTGTTAGGTGCACCTTTAAAGGTCCTTATGTTCACAGATAGCACCAGGGAAGCCAGGACTCAGGGCTGTCTTTTCAAGGAGAAAGATGTATAGCTTGTTTTCTACTGGGAAGGCTGGGAACTGAGATGGCTAAGAGCCTACATGACCACTGTGCTATCTGTAGGTCCAAGCCATATCTGGATCCAGAGCAGAGGTGGCTAATAGCCGAGATGACCTCTATAGACACAGGATTACATGCATAGCCTGTCTTTAGGACCCATCTTCATAAAAGAATTGGCATGTGTTTGAGTAGGGTTTCCATGTAGCTATGCCTCCTTTTGCACATTGGGGTTGTGTTACACTGAGAAACTTTCTTCTCAAATTGTACTGTACTTAAATATGACTAAAATAATCTACCTGGTGCCAGACTCTAGAAGTTTGAACCAACACCAGCTACTGAGTCTTCTTGTCTCACATGGATGGTTATTCTGCTGGCCCTGGGGTTTGCAGACTCTATCCCCCCCCCCCCCCAGAATATACTGTTCTATTTCCCTTCAGGTCTACAGTGATGGAGTCAGGAGGCTATGACTAAAACTTACAAAATTACAAGCCCAGACAAACTAATCCTTCTTCCTTTTAGACTGCTTCTCCTAGGTACCTTGTCACACAGCAGGAAGTGACTTGCAGAGACTTTTGATGTGAGCCGTTGATGCAGAGGTGTGATCATGGGCACTCTGGCATCCCTTAAAGTTATCATTTTGCCATTGTGTACTGGCTGGATTTGTGTGTTAACTTGACATGGGCTAGAGTTATCACAGAGAAAGGAGCTTCAGAAAGGAGGAAATTTTTCCATGAGATTCACCTGTGGAGCATTTTCTCAGTGATCAAGAAGGGAGGGCCCCTTGTGGGTGGGGCCATCTCTGCGTTGGTAGTCTTGGGTTCTATGAGAAAGCAGGCTGAGCAGGTCGGGGAAGCAAGCCAGTAAGAAACATCCCCTCCACGGCCTTCGCATCAGCTCCTGCTTCCTGACCTTCTTGAGTTCCAGTCCTGACTTCCTTTGGTGATGAACAGCAATGCACACCTGTAAGCTGAATAAACCCTTTCCTCCCCAGCTTGCTTCTTGGTCAGGATGTTTGTGCAGGAATAGAAACCCTGACTAAGACACATTGTTAACTTGGTTGATTTTAACCAAAACAAAAAAGTTATCTATATGTATACATTAACCAGGCATCTCATGATGGTTTATACATAGTGTTTAAATGGTTTAAAAGTATCTCCTCAAACAATTAGTATTCCTTTATCATGGAGCTGTTTTAAATCCTTTCCTCTCATTGTTTCAAATATGCATCGCACAAGTGCTAGCTATAGTGAGCTTACTGTGTTGGTAGCGATACCAGAGCTTCACAACTCTGATCCACTCCTCCCATCCCCCTTTCTCTCTACTCTCTCCCACCTCTGGGCTCTGCTGAGTTCAGTCGTTTCAGACCCCACATATGAATGCACAGACACTGCGCTTTTTCTGTTCCTAGCTTATTTCACTTGACATATCGGTCTATAATCCCATTCACATCACAGGAAATGACAGGATCTCATTATTTTTATGGTGGGATTGTATTCCATTATGTGTACATTTTCTTCATCCACTCAATGGTTCAAAAGCACTAAGGTTGTTTGCATTTCTTGGTTATTGAGAGTAATGCTGCATCAAACTGGGTTGTGTAGATATTCCTTCTATATTCTGATATAATTTTCTCTGTATAAATCTCTATCTATCTATCTATCATCTATCTATCTATCTATCTATCGCCATAAGTAGGATTACTGGATCATTGAATAGATCTCTATTTTTAATTTTTTGAGGAACTTACATACTGTTTTCTCTACTGAATATACTAATTTACACTCTCATTTCAGAGTTATCATTAAAAATGATCATTAGAACAATAATACACTCAGTTACTCACATTTGCCTATGTATATACTGCTGGATACACAATTGCCCTTTCACACATCCATTACAGTCAAACTGGTGAGAAACCGTTGCTCTGACTCCAGTTCTCCATGCCTCTGATCCTGTGAGGTGGAGGGCTTCCATAGCCCTTTTGGCATGGAATGTGCTTAATTCCATTTGTGAATAGAGACACTAAGTCTGATCCAGATTTTCATTCAATTAGCACCTGGGTTACATGTTGTTTATCTTTATGCTTTCTATTTGAGAAGTATTTTTCTGCCCTTTAAGCAAGCTTTTAAAGCAAATTATTGGCCACTTTACAACATAAATCCAGGACAGCAAGGAGTTAAGGTACAATGATCTAAATGCATTCCAGCAATCCAAGAGCATCCTGCCCTCCTGATTGCTAAGAAGCAAAAGCAAATTTCCCCCCCCCCCAAATATTTGAATCTCCCAAATAAAAAGAGCAAGATTGAGAAAGAGGACCAGACTGGGAAACAAAAGAGAGAAGGAACCTCCAGGGGGAGGTGGCAGATGGTGGACCAGGTGGACTTTGGCAGTCCACAGAACGGGCCAAACCGACTGGTGGACGAGGCAATTTTTAGCAATGATGGCAGTGTGAGCCAGTGTGCACCAGCCACATGGCCCAGGGCCAGCCATCACTCCCAGTGACATTCCAACCAGATATGCAATGCATTCAGTGCTGAAGAGGACTGGGGGTGGGAGGGAGGCGGAGGGAGGAAGAAGAGGAGAGTGGGGAACTGTTATGGGGAGCACCCTGACAATAATACACTCAGTTACTCACATTTGCCTATGTATATACTGCTGGATACACAGTTGCCCTGAGCAACTGAGCGGAGCACACTCCCAGCTCAGATCTAACAGGTTCCAACATGTCTGAACAGGTAACTAGTCAGGTGGCTTAGCCTTTGGTCCCTACACACTAGGGAACATTGGCCTCTGAGGAAGATTTGATTTACTCAGAGAAGTAATTAAATCTGATGGCATACAGCTAATCAAGGTAGCCATTCGACCCTCGGAGCTGGGAAAATTCTTTCTCTCCTTTTTGTAAATGCTCAAACCCTGGTGACCTTATTATGTGAGTTCCTAATTAAAAGAAAAGTAAAAGGGGCAGAACCAGTTCAGTCACCTGCAGCAATGCATCATGTTCACCACCTAATAAAAGATTGCAGGGTTGCAAAGATGCTGTCCTTTCTACCACACAACACCAGGCTCTGCATCGAGGGAGCCAGGAGTCGCTGCATCCTTTACCTTTCTGCTGACTGAACTGTCACACTGCATCGTTGCTGCTAAACTGCACAGAAGGTATTTCTAATCTCATAACAGTGACTGAAAGGGCTGAAGGACACGAATTAAGTCTCGGAGCAGTACAGCTGACAGAGGAGGGAAGGTCAGTCCGTTGACTCTTCCCACAATTCCCCGAACAAGGCAATTATTCATGAAGGAAATTTCAAATTATTTTCATTAGACTTCTGTTTTACCAATCTAACCAAAGTGATTAATTAGGGATTAAAATATTTACTCTGCACATGCTGCCTTGGCTGAGCACTAGCATATTTAAGCTTTGTGCTAAAAGGGTCAGCTGTTTCCAGTATTGTTTGGAATTCATTTCCTATTTTCTCTGCGAAAGGGCACTGACATGCATGTCTACAGCACACTTAGGGTCTCTCCAGGCACAAACTGGAGAAGCAGAAGGAGGCTCTAGAGTGCCCACCCTGTGACCCCAAATTTCTTCCTTGTTAGAATCACTTTGCATCAATGGCCTTAGATTTTCTGTATCCATGTTAATAGAGCAAGGTATCCAGGATGCCCTGGAGTTGGGGAACACAGCAGCACCCCTAATCTGTGACACTCCATGGGAGAATACAGACTCACTATGGCATCTGTCTGGGAAGGAGGCTGCAAGAATAGGGGTTGTTTTCTGAGCTTTTAGAGAGGTTCTCAGAGGGTGCTTCAAACAGGACACCCAAGCCCCAATAGTTTCAGAGTGCCCCTCTGGGTTGGCCCAGTTACATGAGTTTGATCTTAGTGCCATTTCAGTGACCCTGTAGATGGGACACTGCTGAGATGCTTACTCATGTCTTCTGTCCTGCAGAGAGACTGCTAAGAGTAAAAAGAAAGTGAGGAACTGCTTGCCTCTACTACCCCCAGATGCTTCCATGGGAGAAATAGATCCCTGAGGATTCTACAGTTGCATCCCTGGAGGCTTGTAGAGTTAAAAAAAAATGATTAGACAGTCCCACCCCCCCATTTTGCTTCCTGCCAATCACAGTCCTATGGCCCCCTATAAGCCTCTAGAGACAGTATGTAGGACGAAACCAATTCACTGCTCTAGTGGGAGACACATAGGAAAAACATAGATGAGTAAATAAGACCCCTCTCCTTGTCATGCATGCACAGTTGAATACTAAGTCCAAACGTGTTCCCAGGGACAGGCAGAACTCAAAAGGGTGGCATAGGGAAGAACTCCTCTCAGAAGTGAAAACCCCGGGGTCAGCTGCACCGGTGCCAAGCATGAAGAACGTCCAGCGGAGAGAGTTCTGGACTGGTGGGAAGGAGGTATTTATTGACAGGAGACCATTGGTCTGAGCCGAGTATTGGGGCTGTGAGCCAGGTTGGCTGGAGCCCAAGGAGACAGCTGGTGTGGAGACGTGGACATGCCGGCAGGTACAGCAGCTCGGCTCTGGAGTTTGTCTAGGAATAACAATAGTAATGGCAGTAATTCATGGAGGGCAGTCCGTGAGCCAGACACGGCATGGACAGTGTCTTACTGCTCCTTATTCCCTTTCTTCTCATAAGAACCCTATGTCCATTTCATATTCAATTAGTAAGGGTGCCCTGGTGTGTTGGGGGCAAAGCCCATGCTCCTAATTAGTATAGTCTCCCTAGTCAGCGAAAACACAGCTAGAAATCTTAGTGATGGGGATTTGACTTTGAGGGACAGAATTTGCAGAAGTCATGGGTCTCCCTTCCTATAGGGCATCGGGTTCTAGGAGACCTCTGAGGAAGACATTCAGGCTGGGACACAGCAGGTTCGGATGTTTCTCTTCAAAAGCCTTGATACTTGGGCAAGCTACTCAAACCTCAGGTGCTTCACCCATGAGGTGAAACCAATTCTCCTGTCTCATCCACTCTGTGAAGCTGCTGTAAGATTTTCATGTGGTAGCTAATTAAAGCGGCTTACACCTATTCAGGAAATGGTGTAGGCCAGTCTTGTGAGTTTCTTCATCAAGCGCTCCATGGACAGCCTTGTACCTAGATACTACTGCTGCTTTGAGATAGTGTGTGGGTGCGTGGGTGGGTGAGTGTGTGAGTGCATGCATGTGTGTGTGTGTGTGTGTGTATGAGTTTTATATAGCTCAAATAACTATGGAGTTTTATTATATCTTCGTAGAAAGCAATATGATAACTTAAAGAGATTATTTTTTAAACTCTGAATCTTCTAGAAAAAAAAAGAAAAAGAAAAAAGGAGAGAGGGAGGCTGAGGTGAGGCATAACTATGTATATAATTAGAAATCATGTAAATCAGTGATGGACCAGCTAGCTACAGGGGACATGTCACAGAGAAGCAATGTTGGCTACCTGAAATTATGAATAACTGAACTTTGGATAATCTTTGGCTTCGTTTCTGAGCGAGAACGTATCAGATATAAAACAAATTGATCTTGGCTAACAGCGCCGAACCATTATCTGCTCCAAGAAGTTGGGCATGTGTCAGAGTATGTTAAGTCTCAGGGAAGCTCTACTTCGCCTCCACCTTCTAGCTGACTTTTAGAACCACTGGAACCTCACCAAGATGAAAAAGATGCATAACAGGATTTGCATTCCTTACCAGAGAAGGACCGCTGCAAGCAAACACTTGAGAATTTACCTGTTAGCAATATCATTAGAACTCTCAATCGGTTTCCTTGTGAGGCGGAAGTGTCCTGAGGGAAAGAAGTCACCTGCCACTTTCTAATGTTTTTAATCTTTTTAGGCTGTCTGAGCTCTAAGCTGTCAGTCACGGGGAACATGTAGTCACCTTGAATGCTGTTTAATCAGGAGAATGCTTTGTATATCTACAAATACCTGATGACACAGGAATTAAGTCTTCACGATAATTACCCCTACAACATTACTTGACATCATTCTTCATAGGCCAAGCCAAATCTGTGTTTAATCTCTCGTGGTTTTTCAGTACAAAATGTTACGTTGCACCTCATAGCTGAAGACATTTCTTTCACACGGAGGACACGGGTAAGTGAAATCTGCACTTTGGGCTGTTTATAATGTCTGAGTGCCCTGCCTGCCACAAAATGCTGCTGATGACAGGGTAATTAGGTTGACACAGACAGACTTCCAAGTTCACTGAGGAACAGGAGCTGCTCTGGTTCTGTACTGGGTAAGTGACAAGGGCTGTGTGCATGCTGGGGTCTCTGCTCTTGTATTCAGCAAAGCCTTTACACAAGGAAAATGCCTGTCTGTCACCGCCCTTCTCTTAATCACTTACACCTCTGAAACAAAATATATTCTATCCTTCTGCTCTTTCTATCTTTATTTCTCTTTTGCTCTTTTTTTTCTCTACCCTTTCCTTGGATTTTCCAAATTATGTATTTTAACTCTATGGTATTCTTATGAAGAGACAAGTCTACATACATACATTTATAAGATTTATAGCCACCTGGGAATTAAGGACATAGCTCAGGTGGTAGAGTGCTTGCCTAACATGAAGCCTTTGGTTCGCTACCCAGCACTATATAAATTGGGTGTGCTGGCTCATATGTGTAATTTCAGGACTTGGGAGGCCAAGACAGGAAGATCAGAAGTTCAAGATATCCTTAACCACAGAGGCACTTTGAAGCCAGTCTGGGAAACGTGAGACCCCCGTCTCAAAAAAATAGTCATTTTATAATATTATATGAGAAAATATATTTGGTTTAACATGGTAAGCCTGGCAACACTAGCTTCAAGGGCTGCCTGGCAACTAGTCTTGGATGCTGGTCAGAGGAAGGCAACCAATGGCTCGGTTGGCATAACTAATGGATGGGTTCAAGTTGAGGAGTGTGGAAGTGCTGGGTGGTAATAGTGTGGGTGTGGGTATGAGTGAAAATGCTGGGTAATAATAGTGTGGGTGTGGTGAGTGTGAGTGCATCTGTGCTTCAAAGGGCAGGTCTTTGCAGGATGGTAGAGCAAGTACCGACTTCCAGTAAGAATGGGCATATTCCACATGACCAGAATGGTCAAGTCCCAGTGCAAGGGGCATTCTGAAGAGATCCAGGACTTCAGCTCTTGGGTCTTTTTTTTTTTTTTTTTTTTTTTTTAATAGCTCTTGGGTCTTTAGATCTACATCCTTCCCAGTACTTCAGCACCACATTGTGGTGCCTGTTGAAGTGCTTCTTGATGTTATCAACTAACAAATGGTGCGTAGCATTGCTCTTGACTGATCCTATGAGTAAGGAGCACGGCCCTGTGTAGACTGCTATACTTCCTCTGTGTCATCTCACCCTTGGATTTCTTCAGCAGACTTATCGTACCTGAGTTACTTCTATTCCTCTGTATCGCTTCTCCTGTGGCTTGCTTTTAGAAAGCACCTTAAATTTATTTATTTATTGGCTAGAATCAAAGAGGTAGAGAAAATGCATTCAATTATTCAATCCTCAAATACTCTGCCACCCTCTGACACAGGGTCTCCTTGGTTATCCTGGGACTCACTACACAGACCAGGTTAGCTTCAGACTCACATCTGCCAGCCTCTGATTTCCAAGTGCTGCACCAGAACCAAAATCTATTTTCTCGAGACCTCAATTAGCCTAGCCTTGGTCATGGGGCTGAAATATAGCAACAAATAGAACCATCAAAAATATCTGCCTACACTGAGCTAGATTTCAGCAAGAGAAGAAACAAGACAATTTAACCAAACAAGTCATGTATGATGGTTATACCTGGAGAAAGTATGAAAAGAAGAGAGGTGAATATGGGGAGAAGGGTTACAATTTAAATGGATGGCCAGGGAAATCTACTGCTAAGGTTGTGCGTGAGTCAAAGACGTGAAGGCCCTGAGACTACAGTGGTGAAGAGGGAAGAAGGAAAGAGGTCCTAAGATGGGGATGCACAGAGGCGTGTCCAGCAGGCTTGAGTGACAGCATGGTGACTGAGTTGTGGGATGAGGTCTGAGAGGAAGCAAGAGGAGCACCTGATCCCTTAGGGAGCAAAGCTAAAGGGTCAGAACAGAAGGGTGGCATCATCTGATATTGTTGACTATACACACCATGTGAAAAGGGCCAGGACAGGCATGAGAAGATCAGAGAGAACTATCCCAGTGTCCTAGATGCAGTTATAAAGCCAGGGTGACAGCTGTGAGTTCTAAAACTGGAAAGCCATTGGGTATTGAGAAAGTCCGGCTCATGGAATTTATCAGCAGATGAGTTGGGGGGTTCCAAGGGTAGTTTTTAATACTGAGAATATGGAAGGATTTGACGTAGAAAAACAGAGATGGTGTTTAAAGCCATTTGGATTTAAATCAGTGGTTCTCAACCTGTGGGTCGCAACCCCTTTGGAGGTTATATATCAGATATCCTACATATCAGATGTATACATTACTATTGATAACAGTAGTAAAATTACAGTTATAAGGTTGTAATGAAATGCTTTTATGGTTGGAGGTCACCACAACCATAAATACTGTTTAATACAGTTGGAGGAATTGTATTAAGGGGTTGCAGAGTTGGACAGGTTGAGAACCACTCCTCTGGGTTTGTGCCTGGCTGAGGCCACAAAGGATAGAGAAGAAACCAAAGGCTAAGCCCTGGTCCCTTAATGGTAAAGGGACCAGAAGCTGTGAATCTGCTGAGTTGGTGCTAGCTCCTGTAAGAAACAAACTTTGTACCTGATACCTTATTTATACCAAACTCAAATGTGAGTTCTAAACTGATGAGTGACTCTCCATTTACTTTGTAGCTACTCTGTACCTCCAAGCTTTGGTTTTTAGGGTCACCATGAACATCTGTATCACGCAGAGAGACAGAACATGAGGGATGACAATGGATGCTAAGACCTTAGGTACCGGGCCTAGAAGTTGCACCTATGACTCTAAGCTGCAAGCAATATTCACAAATGAAGGCCAGCTAAGTGCCTTATGAGAAAGGGCAAACAGGTTGATAGCAACCATCCGGGCTCTGAGACAAGGAGGATATAGCAAGGGACAATGGGGAAGTTTGGTTAACAAGGTATCAGAAAAGCCTAGAGGACAGGTACGATGTCTAGGGAACCTGGAAATGAGAAGATGTCAGGAGCAAGTGTCCAATGCAGCCAAAGCTTGAGTAAGATGACAATTGGCCAGTATCAGAATGTCTTTGATACCAAAGTGATGGAGTGAGGGGTAGTCACTCCAGTGACTTAGAAAGAGTCTATGGTAAATAAAGATGTAGAATTAGAGTCTACAGACAAATCTTCCATAAAAACATTTGCCAACTAGATTCCCCATCACAATCATGTTAGAATTCACCTCAGATGAGTCAGGGGAAGAAACTTTAAGGAGCGTATGTATCATTTGTATGGGTGTGAGATGGACTCACAGATTAAGCAGTAGATGAGGTGCCAGAACGTGAGATACTGTAGAAAGTGGTTACACCACTATTATAAAGAGTCAAACAAAAGAAACCAGGTTACTGAATGCAAGAGCTGAAACATGGCCTGAAGAGATGGTGCAGTAGTTAAGAACACTTGTCATTTATGCAGAAGACCCAGGTTCAATTCCCAGCAGCCATCCCTAATTCCAGTTTCAGGCATGTGGTGCACAGTCAGACGTGCCTACAAAAGACGCCCCCCCCCACACACACACAATAATACAGTACAATAAAATGAAAATGAATTAAAAAGGAAATGAAGCAATAGGGAAGTGTGACATTGTTAGGTTATAAAGTGAACCAGCTGTTGCCCGAGACAGGGCACTAGGGAGGAGCCAGAAGGCCTATCCCAAACCTTTCTCTCACCTTCTGTTCTCTAGAGTGGCTAAGTCTAACTAGAAGGCCCCAAGCAAGGAAGAATTGGAGATGTGGGCCAAAGAAATACTTTCACACACCAAGCAAAGCCAAAAAAAATGTAGAGACTAAGTCAATGTGAAGAAAGGAAGGACAGAAACAATTAGCTCAGAGGGCTTGTTTGACTCGAATTCCAGAAGTATAAAAGTGTTTATTAGATCTCAAAAGAACATGGATTTTTTTGTTGTTGTTGTTTATAAACATTTGGATCAGTTCACACATCTTCCTTCTGACCATCACATGATAGAGAAAATACATTTATTTTAAAAAAACAAACACTGAATTTGTTCTGTATAGGACACCTGTGATGGTTAGTGTTAGTTGTTAACTTGACATAATCTAGAATTACCTGGGTAAAGTTGATTATATCTGCTGGTTAGCCTGTGGACATGCCTTTGGGGATTGTCTTAAGCTAGCTGGGATGTGTGAACCAGCCTACTGTGGGAGGCGCCATTTTCTTCAGAGGTCTTCAGTGATGGAGCAGCAGGGAAACCAAGCTGGGCGTAAGCAAGCAGGTTAGTGGATGTGTATTCCTCTCTCTGCTCTCGACTGTGGCAGCAATGTGGTTACCTGTTTGAAATTCCTGCCTTGACATCCCCACAATGATGAACCATTAACCTGGATTTTTAAGCTGGAATAAGTTCCTTTCTCCCTTAAGTTGCTTTTTTTTTTTTTTAATCACATCAGCAGAAATAGAACTAGAATAATACCATATATGGGAAGATTAGGTTCTCCAGAGAGACAGAATCAACACGATGCATACACACACACACACACACACACACACACACACACACACACGCACATGTGTTTATATCCTAAATATGAAAGAAAAGGCCATGGAATTTATCCTTAGATAAACAGATACATAATTATGTGTATAGATGATAGGTAGGTAGATAGATGATATGTAAACAAGGGCTGTTTTAAAATGTAATTGGCTCATACAATTTTGGAGAGTTACAAGACCCATAATAGGTAACTTGTTGCCTGGAGAAACAGAGAATTGGTCCAAGGCCAGCCGAACCCAGAAGCAGAAAACATATAGCATAAACCTCAATATATGGTAAGCATAAGAGCTGAGTCAGGCTGGAGAGCCCTGAAGTCTAAAGCTTGCAAACCCTAAAGTTCAGATGCCCAAGAACAAGAGAAGCATGGTGTCCCAGCTCCAGAAGACCGAGGGACTCCAACTTTCTTTTACCTTTTTGTTCTGTCTGTATTCCTAGACAATTAGATAGTATCCATTCACATCGAGGGAAGTTCTTCTCCGCTGAGTAGCCGGTTTACATACTACCTCATCTAAGAAGAGTCCCTCCATACCCAGAAAAATGCTTTGGTAGCTATCTTCCCCTAAAATTTGGTATCATCCCCTAATCCAGTCAAGTTGATACCTCAAACAAATCACCACACATACTATGTTCACCTCAAATAGTAAACAAATAGTTGACTAATTCTCTAGAAATTGATCAACAGACAAAAAAAGAAAAAGTCAAGAGGCTTTAGTTACTATCTGAACCATTTGTTTCTGACTGAGGAAGAAGTAGGAAATTTCTCCTGGAAAATGCTTGTGCAGAGTGTGGCTTGTGATTATAAAGATAGAAGCTGATGTTGTATTGTTACCCTATGTTATTTATCTTACCTTACGTTACCAATGCACAAACCACTTATAGGAGGGAATTTAAAAGTAATTCTAGTGTGCCCCAAGTCAGCACTAGCAGTCTGCCTTCCACCTCTGCCCGCCAGCAGCATCTCTTCTGATGCTGTAGAATACAGCCACATCTCAGAATCACCTCTATTTTGTGGAAGGGATAAGAGCTTCACACAATATTCATGTTTTCAATGCACAGCACACTTGAGGTTTCTTTGATAACTTGCCTAATCATCTTTTACCCAATACAATTAGTATTATCTAAATTAGTTATCAGTTTACCAAATTGTATCCTCTGTTTTTAAAAAGTCATATTGCAAAATTATAGGTGTAGCCATAGACAGAGCCAGTATTGTATGCTTGCAGACATTTGGAGAGAGATAATGTCCTTAATCCTAATTAGAATCCGTTCCCTTTCCTATAGGGCCTCTCAGAATCAGGGTGACCTTATTTTCATTTGGAGAGAGGCATGGTAAATCAACGACTTTCATTTGTCTTGTAACAGAGCATTTCCTATTCAAAGGTGTTTATGTAAACTCTGGGCCTTTTGCTATCTTTCTGTGTGAAGATGTCTCTTAAAAGTATCCATTGGAAACAGTCTGCATTCTAGCCCTGCTTTCTGTAATATTATCTTTAGTATCATTCTCGGAATTATAACATATCTTGTAGAGTGCTCCACACAGGTCAGAAAGCTCCTGCTTGGTCAGAATTTGTTCTCCCTTTCTCCCAGGTCCTGCTGTTTTAATTAAAGATATAACACCAGTGAGAACCTTGACTCTACATCTAGCTATGAGACCATGTATGGACCAATGCCCTAACTTCTGGGATATTTACCTTCATAGATAAGTCATCGGCTCTGGTACATCCTTTCTTTCCTGTGCCCCTAAGGTAGAGTGTGGAAAGGACCTCGAGTCAGCTTTGACTGCAGGAAAGGACACTACAGAACAAGGTGGATTCCTGAGGGATTGTGCAGAAATGGAGCATCCCGCAGCTGAGTGCAGCTGCGTTCTTCACAGTCTTCTAACGCCCCTGGTAAGGCTCCCTTGTTAACGTTTACACTAATGGCATAGTTATCAAATGGACTAGACTTCTGAGACATATCGAAAAGATGAGATTAGTGTGATGTAGAACTATTTTATTTTATTTTTACAGTGAGGTTTTTTTTTTGTTTTTGTATTTTTTATTAGATATTTGT
Source organism: Apodemus sylvaticus (assembly GCF_947179515.1). NCBI lineage: Eukaryota > Metazoa > Chordata > Mammalia > Rodentia > Muridae > Apodemus > Apodemus sylvaticus. The sequence goes on along the minus strand of NC_067479.1, from coordinate 79,038,084 downwards.
TTTATTTGCATTTCAGGTGTTATTCCCTTTCCTCATTAACCCTCTGAAAACCACCTATCCCATTCCCCCTCTCCCTGCTTACCAACCCCCCATCCTACTTTCCTGACCTGGCATTCCCCTACACTGGAGCACTGAGCCTTCACAGTACCAGTGGCCTTTCCTCTCATTGATGTCTGAAATGGTCATCCTCTGCTACATATGTAGCTGGAGCCATGGGTCCCTCCATGTGTACTCTTTGGTTGGTTGTTTAGTCCCTGGGCTCTGGGGTACTGGTTGGTACATATAATTGTTCCTCCTATGGGACTGCAAATCTCTTCAGCTCCTTGGGTACTTTCTCTAGTTCCTCCATTGCGGACACTCTGCTCAGTCCATTGGTTGGCTGTGAGCCATGGGTATTTTGATCCCCCTTCTTAGAAGGACCAAAGTATCCACACTTTGGTCTTCCTTCCTCTTGAGCTTCATGTGGTCTGTAAATTGTATATTGGGTATTCCGGCTAACATCCACTTATCAGCGAGTACATACCATGTGTGGTATAACTATTTTAAACATTGATGTTACCTTTCTATACCTGTTCTGTTTGAATAAACGAACAACGACCTCTTCTCAGCCCTGACCCCCAAGTCCAACTTTCAATCTGATCTCAACATTCCAGATTCTAATCCTTTATCCAAGATAGTTTATTCAAACCGGAATCTGAATAAGGTAATTATTGATAAGCAACAGTGAAATTGTAGTCTAAATTAAAGTGAGATTAATTGCCAGCAACAGCCCTTTGTTTTTAAAAATGACATGATTTTTATTAAAATGAATTTTTGATTATTTCAAATTCAGGGTGCAAACAGTTATTGAGTTATCAACAACAAGCGAGGGAGAGAGAGAGAGGAAGAAGAGAAGAGAGAGACAGAGAAAGAGAGAGAGAGAGGTATTAAGGAATAAAATAGATAGACCAGCCCCCCACCAATACCATGGTCCTTTTAGATTGCCAGTGCATACCCCTTGAGAAGCCTGTTTGTGCGCTACAAAGGCCAGAAGTGCTTGTCAGTGCATTTATAAACTGTCACTCAAAATAAGAAAACTTAAAGCAAACAAACAAAAACCAAAAAAAAAAAAAAAAAAAAAACCCATGTTAAGTCCTAGTGGAACATTTTGATAGACAGAAATGTTTACAGTTCCTGATATGCTTTGAGAACACTTTTTTTTAGCTTGCTAATGCTAGAAAGAACTTAGGATGTGGTGTTTGCTGTCTAAAAGATACAAAATTAATCAGTGTGAAGAGTTTCTCAGGGCTCTGGACTCTAGTGGCAATAAATGTATTTTTATTTAAGTATCAGGTAAAAATCATCTTTAAATAGTCTCTTTTTTCCCCATATTTAGGGATCAGTCAGGTGCAAAGCACATGCAAATGATCCCTCTAATTACTAATAGAAATAGGCAAACGCTCTGTGCGCGGAGAGGGGTGTGCTGCTGATCCTGTGTGTCTCACACAGAGATCCACCCTTAGAGGCTTGTTTTGCGACTTTTCAAAAATACATCAGTGTGGCAAACAAGCAAGGGGCTGAGTACTCCACGTGTGACCTTACCACGTGTGAAGCTCAGTATTTAAGTGTCTGTGGCTCGCAGGGTCAAGGATGCACCTGAGAGCTACGCCAACAAGCCAGCCAGCCATTCGATCCATCCCGCCCAGGTCCTCCATTTTCCGGTCAGGTCCTGCTCTTCTACCCCGGCCTCTTCACCCCAGGCTTCATGAGTTCCTGGTTAGCTAGTGCAGTTTCTACATCTCACCTAGGGTCTCTCCTCAAGTACTGCAGATTCTAGGTTCACAGATTTTAGCTCTGGGGCCTCCGTTCATGCTTCGCGCTGGCCAGTCTTCTGGTTATATTTGGGGCAGGGATAAGGTGAGGGCTTCCCACAGAAATCTCAAACTGAAATGTGGTCTCAATAAAGAGTGTTGTGACGTGCTCTCTCTCAACTTTCCCATTTTTCACATGCTCGTCTTGTTCATGCAACCCAACGTCAGGGGTGAGGCTTCAAGTCCTTTCACAGTGTCTGCGATCCTTCTCTCTCTGCCTAACAGTCGGTTGCCTCTGTTTCTCCAGACTGATTTCCTTCAAGGTTGGAGTTAGTGGTTAATCATTTTCATATCTCAAGTCTGCTATTCCAGGCTTGACAGATATTTATTGAGTGAATAAGTTGTGGAAAGAGCATGCTTGCTGAAGACAAGGTCACTGACGATGGCCACTGGGCATAGAACCTTCCATAGTCTGAGAAGCTCGTGATTCTATATGGTTTTTCTTTCTAATTTCTATTAGAGAACAAACATTTCAAAATGACCCTGAAGTGTCTAAGTGAGTTCATTGCAGAAAAAAAAGAAGACTGATTAATTAATTAATCCAAAGGTCATATCTCACAAGACTATTTTGATGGTTTTGTTTCCTGATGAGGACAAAACTAGATTGAAGAGGAAAGAGAATGCTAAGATTGGCAGCATTTTTACATAAACTCCCTCAGCTTGTGTTTCCACAAGTTTGTTGATCTAACAGGTCAGTAGTAAAAAATGAAGGCTTTGGATCGGCTACAGCTGAACAAGAGACTCCTAGCCTGAAGTTTGCTTAGAGATTTCAATTGTTCTTTAGGCTTCTAGATTTTGAGTGATTCCAAAAAAGAAAAAAAAAAAAGTTTGCTCAAGGAAATTAAACTTAGAACAGATCTGATGGCATTATAGATAAAGTCTTGGCAGAACAAATAGCAGTTCTGGCTTTAAACACTCGGAAGGGAGTTTTGCTAATCTTGACATTAAAAAATACATCTCAGAGGGTAATTTAAAAAGTAAATTAAATGCTATTTGTAAAAGTCAGGCATAGTACTTCGCTTTCCTTACAAACACTCTTGTCACATGTGTTAGCAAATGGAAAAAAGTTTGTTAACAAACCTGTAAATTGGAAAGTTCATGTATGGGCTAGTGTCCCATCCTTGATATAAAAAGGGTTTTTTTTTGTTTTTTGTTTTTTTGTTTGTTTGTTTGTTTTTAATACCCTCTATATGTGCATGATTTTATCTTAACAGAGCCTCTTTTAGCTTTGGAAGGATAAACCAGTGAATTTTTTTTTCCAGTGAAATTTTAAAATGACTAAAGTATCTGTTTATACTGATTCACAATATCTGTTGGCATTTCCCTCTTGATGAGCAAGGAGAAAGATAATCAGTAGCCATGGATAAATAAGACCTTATTTCCTTCTTTAAAAATTAATTTTATGCGCATGGGTGTGAGGGTGTCAGTTCCCCTTGGAAATGTAGTTACAGACAGTTATGAGATGTCATGTATGTGCTGGGAATTGAACCTGGGTCCTCTGGAAGAGCAGCCAGTGCTCTTAACCATTGAGCCATCTCTTAAGTCCAAAACTTTCTTTCTAATCCTCAGAATCAATTATTTTTTTGCCCTGAAAAATTACTTCAGACTCATTTACTAGACTGATCTGACTTTGCCAAAGGAAGAAAAAAAATATACTGCTGAGCCAATTATTAGACACTGGGGGGAAAGGACCCTGAAGGTACAGTAAATGTAGTCTGTTACAGTAAGTTACTAGAGAATAGTAGATCAACAGAAAAAAACAAAGAGTGAAAAAGGAAACCCACGTAAAAATATTTCTCTAAAGGAATCATTATAAAGTAGGTGGCTGCAATCCAAGCACAGGGCATGCTGAGGCAGGAAGGTGATGAATCAAGACCAGCCAAAGCTAAATGGTGAAACTATCCTTAAAAATTCCCAGAAGGGGGTTGGAGAAATGGCTCAGTGGTTGAGTGCTAGCTGCATTCCAAAAGGACCCGAGGAGTCAGTTCCTAGCACCCACATCGGGCAGCTCACAATCCAGCAGTTCTAGGCCAGGGGTCTGATACCAGGCAGAAAAGCAGATGTGTCCCTTCTCAAATCTCCAGACCACTACAGAAGGCCAGCTTCAGAAATCTTGTAAGAATACAATAAGTTCTTAACAGCTCACAGTTAATATTATTGCAGAGCAATCCCTGAGGGGTTAGAGCAACTGCCTTTTAGATACTCAGAAGTTTTAGCATGGCCCTAGACTCTCTATTTTTATATTCTCTCTCTCTCTCTCTCTCTCTCTCTCTCTCTCTCTCTCTCTCTCTCTCTCTCTCTCTGGTTTTTGTTGTTGTTGTTGTTGTTGTTGTTGTTGTTGTTGTTTCAAGACAGGGTTTCTCTGTGTAGCCCTGGCTGTCCTGGAACTCACTCTGTAAACCAGGCTGGCCTCAAACTCAGAAATTCGCCTGCCTCTGCCTCCCAAGTGCTGGGATAATTAAAGGCATGTGCCACCACTGCCCAGCATATTTTCTCTTTTGATCCTGGTAATGGTCAAATTTAAGACTGTGGCTCAAATTGACCAATCCCACGTATGAATTTACAATTACTTTATATTTTTTGTTAAGGGCATTCATTGAACTTTGAATATTCATTAGTTAAGTGAATTAAACGAAAGAATAACTGCTTGCCCAGTTTCCCCTAAATATTAAATGACTAGACAATAAAATATAACAGCAATCATAAAAACTATTAGTATCTTAATAAATGATTTACTTCTCATAAGTAAATTATTATTTACTTATTTAAAAATTTGTCTGTGAACATGAATGCAGTCTCTGTGGAGGCCAGAAGAGGGTATTAATTGCCTTAAAGTTGGAATTACAGGAGGTTATAAGCTATCTGATGTGGATGCTGAGGACTGAACTTAGGACCTCTGGAAGAGTAGTATGTGTTCTTAACCACTGAGCATTCTCTCCAGGCCCCTAATATGTCTTTTTATAAAGAATGTCTCGTGTGTGTGTGTGTGTGTGTGTGTGTGTGTGTGTGTGTGTGCATGCCAAGGCATAAGTGTGAAGAATAGAACACAACTTTTGGGAGCTGGGCCCATCTATGCACCATCTGGGTGTCAGGGGTGTACTCAGGTCCAGCCTGGCAGTGGTACCCCGGAAGCACTTCAGATCTAGGACAGTCTTGCTTACTCTAGAGTTCCCTGAAGTGGAATCATAAGCCCTTCTTGTGCCCGTTCCTTCATTTGGCATGATGCTTCTGAAATTCACACAGGCTGTGGCCTTCAGTAATTATTCTTTTTTACTGCTGACACTAGGAAGAACTTGCCATACTTTATCCAATCCCTGCTGTGGATTCCAGAGTTGTTCTTAGGGTTTGGCTATTACAAGTAAAACTGCTATCGAAGTCTTCCCAGCAATGTTTTAAGTAATTTATTTTCCTGTGGATAAACACCAGGGAGCCGTTGAGTGAGAACGTGGGTTTTGATATATTCATTATATAAGTGATTTCTGCATACTCAGCAATGTTGTATGAAAATGTCGCTAGCTCCAAGACGTCATGGCTGAAGTCAGCCTGCCATTTCAGTTGTTCTGCTGCGTGTGAACCCACATTTCATTGTGGATAAAGTTTGCATTTCCTCTTTGTTTTGTTGTTGGTGGTGGTTTTTTATTTTGTTTTTGTTTTTATGGTTTTTAAAGATTAATTAATTTATTTATGTATATGAGTACACTGTAACTGTCTTCAAACACTCCAGAAGAGGGCATCAGATCTCATTACAGATGGTTGTGAGCCACCATGTGGTTGCTGGGAATTGAACTCAGGACCTCTGGAAGAACAGTCATTGCTCTTAACCGCTGAGCCATCTCTCCAGCCCTTGTTTTGCTTTTTAAGACAGGGTTTCTCTATGTAGTTCTGGCTGTCCTGGAATCTGATCTGTAGACCAGGCTGGCTTCAAACTCCGGGCTCCACCTGCCTCTGCCTCCCCAGTGCTGGGACTGAAGGCGTGTGCCACCATGCCTGGCTCTTGCATTTCCTTTATTAAAAAAAAAATGTTTGGAGGGTTTTTTGAGTTCATTTGGCCATTTATATATTTTCTTTCATAAACTTACTGCTCAAATAATTTTTTAAATTTTAAATTGAGTTATTGTCATGATTTGAATATGCTTGGTCCAAGGAGTGACACTACTAGGAGGTGTGGCCTTGCTGGAGGAAGTGTGTCACTGTGGGGTGGGCTTTGAGACCCTTCTCCTAGCTGCCTGAGGAGTCAGTCTTCTTCTAGCTGCCTTTGGAATAAGATGTAGACCTCTCAGCTCCTCCTGTGCCACGCCTGCCTGGACGCTGCTGTGCTTCCTGCCTTGATGATAACAGACTGAGCCTCTGAACCTGTAAGCCAGCCCCAATGAAATGTTTTCCTTTATAAGAATTGCCTTGGTCATGGAACAACAGTAAAACCCAAACTAAGACAGTTATTTATATTTTGAGTTGCATACATCCTATGTGTACTTTAAAAGTATTTTCATTTCTTTGAGGATTCCATAGAATATATTTTGGACATATGTAACATATATATATATATATATATATATATATATATATATATATATATATATATCATCTTCTTTATTCAATAAATACTTTATAAATAATTGCAGCTATTGATTATCTATGTTCTTTTCTTTCCCTTTCCTTTTATGTTTTGTTTTGTTTTGTTTTTCTGAGCAGGGTTTCTCTATGTCACCCTGGCTGTCCTGGAACTTGCTCTGTAGACCAGGATGGCCTCAAACTCATAGAGATCTGCCTGCCTCTGCCTCCAGAGTGCTGGGATTAAAACTGTTCACCACCATCAACTGGCTTCTATTTCTTTTCTTTTCTTTTCTTTTCTTTCCTTTCCTTTTCTTTTCTTTTCTTTTCTTTTCTTTTCTTTTCTTTCTTTCTTTCTTTCTTTCTTTCTTTCTTTCTTTCTTTCTTTCTTTCTTTCTTTCTTTCTTTCTTTTTTTCTTTTGGTGTTTTTTGAGACAGGGTTTCTCTGTGTAGTCCTGGCTATCCTGGAACTCACTCTGTAGACCAGGCTGGCCTCGAACTCAGAAATCCGCCTGCCTCTGCCTCCCAAGTGCTGGGATTACAGGCGTGTGCCACCACTGCCTGGCTTCTATTTCTTTTCTTAATGTTGTCTTTTGATTAATAGGAGTTATTAATTTTGATACAGTCAGATATTTTTCTTTCTTATTGTTTGTTTTCTGCATCCTCTGAGAAAAATGTCTCCATATTTCATTTTCAGAAATATCATACTATACTTTTAAAAATGTCTTAAAGCTTGAGTGGCTCAGCAAGTAAAGGTGATTGCCACCAAGCCCTGGCCCCCTGAGATTGAATCCCCCTGAGATTGACTACGTAGAGGAGGAGGGAGGGGAGGGACTAATGAAGCTCTCCTCCATGCTGCACACACACGATGGCCCTTATGCCCATCCACACACGAGCACACATACATTGCTAATTGTAAATCAGGCACTTAGAGTGCACCTCAAAGCTCTAAGATGCTTACCTGGCCTGTGACCTACCCTGTGTGGTGTGACAAAAGGCTGAGGTTATATTCATCCCCTATGTGGATATCATGTTTAAACACGACTTATCGAGAAACTTTTTCCTGGACTAGGCTGGTGTGGATCAAATGGGGCAGGCAGCAAGGCTCAGGGTAGAAAAGGTGCTTTAGACGGAAGCTTGGTGGTTTGAGTTCAGTACTTGGAATCCCAAAGAAAGTACACATCTGTCCTCCCCAGAACTCCTGTGGCAAGATGGGAGACAGAGATAAAAGTGCCTAGAGTACAGCAGAAATGAGAGAGACCCTGCCTCAATGGCAGAAGGAGAGAAGAAACTCCTAAAAGTTTTTCTTGCATGCATGCACATACACACTGACACATACATGTGCAACCAAAGGGCTGTAATGTGTCCCTTTTATTTTACTGTTTGTTTGTATGTTAATACCACACTGTCCTCATCACTATAGCTTAATAATAAATTATAAAATCAGATAAATTATAAAATCAGATCACAAATCCTTGAAATGTTTCCTTTTCAAAGTCCTTTCAGATTTTCTTGGTCCTTGGCAATAGTTGTGTAAGGTTTAAAACAAAAATCTATTTACAGAGATGGCTCAGTGGTTAGGAGTCTACAATATGGATTCTATACTATAGAGAAGTAGACTTTGGGTCACAGCATCCACTCACAACTAACTGCCTGCAACACACACACACACCCGCACACACAATCAAAAAATATTTTAAAAATATCTATAGTCATGTTGAGTTCCAGGTCTCTGGGCCATGTTAGATGGAATCCCACTACTAACATTTTGGTACCAATTATCTCAGTCTGGCAAATATGCTTTTCTTCTCATTTATACAATGAAGTCCAAATCATGTGGCATACCCATGAGTCATTTGTCCTCAGCTAGCAGTTCTGTAGTCTCGTCTTAGAATGGGACAAAGTCACTGGGACCTATCATGTAACTACAACCAGCCACAGGAATACAGCTCATTGTCCCCTGTGACTACAGGAAAGTGACTGCAAATATTGAAATTCTCACTGACGTATCAAAACATTGTTACTGTCCATTACAAATAAATGCTACAGTTTAGAGTTTCTGAAACTGTATGTTTCCTAAAACGCTCAGAAATGTCAACTAAACTATTTTCACACTAAGCTTGAAGAAAACATTTTATTCAGATTGCTAACCTAAGTTTTAAATAAATATTTTTTACAAAGAGCAGCTTACTGGGTTTTAAATATTCTTTCTGCAGGGTGTCATGGAGTGATACATCCCAAAGCCAAGTTCCGTTATCCATCCTATGATAATTAATGACAACGGGGGAGGAAGCTTCTCTCTTTAACTTCCAGTCAATTTTATCCTTTCCAAAGACTTCCTTCTATTTGGAGAAAAGGGGGTTTTGGAAGGAAAGAATAACCAGAGGAAGGGGAAAGGGCAAAAGAAATCTTCCTTAGAAATTCAAATCTTCTTTTGCAGAGACTGGCATGGTTTTAACATAGTCACAGAGGAATCCCCCCCTGGTTATGTTGCAAAAGCCATGCAAATAATAATTGTGGCTAAGTGCTACACTGACAGTCAATATTGTATTTTCCAAGCTTGTACTCATTATTCTTTATAGTATTCATGCATTTTGTGAAAGATCAAAAGATTTACATATCATATGGAGTGCTTCAGGGAGCAACTTGCTGAGGACTTTAAATGCGCAGTGTTCCACAGCCTTTTAAAGTCGGATTTCACTTCTCTCTGCTTTGTGATAAAAAAAAAAAAAGACAAGATAGAGCTAGATGGCTTCTTCCCTTAATATAATAAAATGTCTATTTTTAAATATAAGATGAGAGTTTGATATTTTTATCTGCGATTCCAAACGCAATTTTGTAGTAGCAAATAATAAACTGTAGCTTCCTTTTAACATGTGCGTTGAAATAAAGAAAGGAAACAAAACAAAACAAATCCATGTAACCCAACTTCAACAGATCCTCAAGCAGCCCACTACACACAGTACAACTTCACTGGCGTTATTAATAATAGAACTGATGTATCTGCTTGAAGACATCGGTAGTGTAGGCTTTCTAAAAGTGGAGAATAGAGATCCATGGCCTTTATTCTACAAAACATTAAGATAAAGTGTGGAAGGGGCTAATAGCAGCCATTTTCTTAGTAGATGTGTGTGTGTGTGTGTGTGTGTGTGTGTGTGTAAAGCATACTGGAGACTATGCTTAGGAGAAGAGATCTGGCTCACTAATGCCAAACTTCCTTCACCTAATGTGGATCCAGTTGGAAGCTAAAGATCCATTCTGGATCTCCTCATGAACTGAAGGTTGTGACTTCCACTCTCAAGGTTAGCAATCGCAAGATCACTAGGAGGTGGTTACTGACACGAGCAAAGCCAGCTCAAAGATGTTGTTTCCAACACCAATGCTTTTAAGGAAAACAAAAACAAACAAACAAACAAAAACCAACACAGTAAGGCTAGGGAGGTGACTCATGGGCCAAAGCTCTAGCCACACAAAACAAAACCCATGTTTCACTCCTGAAACCCACATCTAAAGCACAATGTAGTGGTGTACATCTGTGGTCTCAACCCACCTGAGATCAGAGACTTGAAAGCCAGCTAGCCTGGAACACACAGCACAGCTGCACAAGGGAGAGATGACCTGCCCCAGCCAGGTGGACGAGGACTCTCAGAAGTTTTCCTCTGCACTCCACATGCATGATGTGGCACTTGTTCGCCCATACACTCACACACACACACACACACACACAAACACACACATGTGCATGCACAGACACTAAATATTTCTAAAAGAGTAAAAAAAAAACTTTCTAAAATCAGCTATGCCAATGTGAAATATGTCATAAAGATAGATTTTCCATCTAATACTTTAAAAATACAACTGATTAAATACTTTTTCCATGGCTCCTGTGTGTGCATATACCTGTGCGTGCCTGGGATGACTTAAGGCAATTTGTTTTACCACCACAAACTACCTTACTAACTTTGTTATTGTAGACTCTCTATGCCAGATGCCTCATATAACCTGTGCATCCTGACACAGAGGAAATAGGGGAAACAGAATAGAAGAAATAGAAGGCAAGACAATCTTACAATATATTAGGTTAGGAGTCCTGGCTCCCTGACCATAGGTGGCTATAAAATGGAATGTGCTTCGTGCCCAGATACATTCACAGCACAGGAAAGCTCACGTAGTGAAGTTAAATGTTGGGTGGCCAGTCCAAAGCACAAGTTTTGACAACAGGTAGGATAAAAGCACTTCCCTTGTGTCACTTGGTACAAGCACATACACAAGCATGCATGCACGAATGCACACACAACACTCTCTCATACAAACATGCACACATAATCTCAAACATACATGTATGTGCACTCACACACACACACACACAAATACACACACGCATGCACACATACTCTCAAACATACAACACATGCATGCATGCGCACTCTCACAGGCACATACCTGAATGCACACATACTCTCACATACACATACACACACACACACACACACACACATGCACACACACACCACTGTGTCTTATTGTATTATTCTATTCACTACCCTTTCCCAGCACACTGTGGCCCAAGGGTCTGGATAAGAGACTCACCACCATCAAGCCTTTCTTCTCAAGAAGGAAGCCTGTCTTCCTACTGTGGCAGAATGTCCTGAGGGAATCTAGAGAGTGTGTTTATTTGGGGCATTTCACTTTACTCCAGAACAAACTGACGGAAAACTCTTCTTTAATGAACCAGTGCAGCGTAGAGAATTCTGCTTAAATATTTGCTCAGATAATATTTTCTTACTCTGAAGCTGTGAATCTGGCAACAGAGACAGATTAATAATAGCAATGAGCCCACAGTTGTTTGAAGAGACACTCATGTATCAAGGCGGCAGCTACAGAAACGGGGCCACTCATTGTGTGGTGGCTCACTCACTCACTGCGTGGTGTGCACACACATGTTGCACTATCCTCTGTGAGCCTCTATGAGCATGGCTCTGATTCTTCCTTCCTTATCCTAGAGCGTCTCAACAGAAGCAAAATCCCAACATGAAAGCACACGTGCAATGTGCTAAGTCAGCTGGACCATTGGATACAATATTCTGAAAGGCTTGAAAGATGATTAACTGCAAGTCCTAAACCTTTATCTATGCGATGGGAAGCTTGTTAGAAGCTTAAACTAAAGATGCCAAAGATAAAATACTGGTCTTTAGGGAGAAAATAAAATAGAGATACAACTAAAACAAACGAACGAACAAGAGACTAAGTTTGGCTTTTGTGTGTGTCGGTGTTGTTTGAGTGAATGGGTGAGCTGCCTAATGAGACTCTGACTTTGAAACTTAGTTCTAGATTGTAGTCTCAGGTTCTGGCTTTCATACTGTCTCAGAACCAAAGTCTTGTTGAATGGTTCAGGGTGACCTCGAACTTCTAGCTCAAGCAATCCTTTCCCCTTAGCTCCCAAATATTACTTCTTGACATACAGCACATTTCAAAAATCTTTCTCTCCCTTCCCTCCCTTCAATCTCTTTCTCCTTTCCTTCTTCTCCAAGCTGATTTATAGACAAAACCTATCCAAATTTGTCTAATAGCTTCTTAAATTATATCTGGTGATGAAATCTGAACTGATTGTCTTTGAACTGAAGTATTTACTTTTAATGGCTGAACCTTCTCTTTACCCCTGCTTCTTTGTACTTCAACATATATTTGTTCATTCCCCCAAAGTGAAATAAAGTACCAGTTTTTTTTCAAAACAGGAAAGACCAGCAGTGAAGTCAGTCAGTCAGTACCAAAAATCTCATAATCCGTTCAAGACAGGATCAGGAGCAACAAATACTCCAGGACAAAATGGAGAAACACTGGAACCTATCTCAGATGCCCCTGGACCTCCTGTCTGCCCTAATCATTTAGTAGCATGGCAGAGGACTGACCTCACTATTGCCTTCTCAAGCATCAAGATACCATCCCCCCTCTCTCCTTTTAAGACACTGTCTTAGTATATAGCCTTTCTGGCTTGGAAACTGCTATGTATACTAGGCTGTCCTCAAACTCAGAAATCCACCTGCCTCTGATTTCTGAGGGTTAGGATTAAAAGCATACTCAACTATGCCTGGCCTAAGATCAAGATTTTTTTTTTTTTAAACAAAGGGTATGGTGGGAGCCATTTCCTCAATCTTGTAGACTGGAAGGGATATCAGTAAGTGTTTCAGGTCATCTGCTCTATAAGCCAGCACCCCCCCCCCATTGTGACAAAGTACCTGAAGGAGTCCGTTTACATGATGGGAAGTTTGATTTTGGCTCATGGTTTTAGAAGTCTTAGCCCTTAGCCACTTGGTCCTGTCACATTTGTGCTGGATTATTACAGCAGGAGTGTGTGGAGGAGGCTTGTTCACTTGATGGAAGGTGTGAACAGAGAAACAACTAGTATCCCTTTAAGGGAACACCCATATTGACTGAAAACTTCCCAGTAGGTCCCATCCATTAGATGATCAAAAACCTCCCTGTGAAGAGTCATATTGGGGCAGTCATGCACATGGTCGGAGTTTGACTTTGGTCAAGGACAATTCCTGGCTTCCGGCAGGAATCTGCTGTTAGGACATAATAGGGAAGTAGGTTAAAGCAGGAATTTTTATCCTTGGGTAGAGTGCTAAGAGTCTACTTGACTATGGTCAAGGTTAACTTCTCCCAGATAGCCAGGATCCTGCTCCACCTAGGGTGGAGTGCTCGAAGTAAAGGTTAAGTTTGTTGTTCCTCCATGTCTAGGAATTCCTGAATTAAGCAGGTGACCCACCCAGCTGCCAGAGCAGTCAAGATGAGGACCTCCAAGAGAAGCTAGACAACTTCCACTGGAACTCAGCCCGGAATCTGGGGGGGAAGGGTTTGCCCAAACTGTTAAAAAGTCTGGCGCCATTAAAGTTTCCGGCTTTGATCAGTGAATATTGTCTTGGCCATTTTTCTTTTCGCCCCTTCCCTATCCATCCCTCAGCTTCTGTTCCAGCTACCCACTTCATAATAGCTGCAGGCAGCTATGGACTCCAATACCTCCCCAATGAGCCAAGCTGGGGACGAGCCTTTAACTTAATAGATTTTTGTAGGATGTTCTAGATTCGAACTATAGCACCTGGCATCATTTGGTGTCCCAGGAAAACCCTAGAGAGATCTGTCACCAAAGTAGAAGTGCCTCAAGCTTGGAAAGTGTGGAAGACACTGCATATCAATGGGGTCCTGGTAAAGATATCTGATTAAAAAGAAAGGTTAAGCCCCAGAAAGATACTATGAAGGGTTAAGACGCTTCAGACACTATGCTGGACAGTTTTATGTTAACTTGACTCAAGCTAAAGACACCTGAGAGGAAGTAATCTAATTTAGAAAGTGCCTCAATAAGGTCTATCTGTAGGCATGCCTGTAAGTATTTTCTTAATTAGTGATTAACGGGGGACGACCCAGCCCATTATGAGTGATGCTATTCCTAGGCTGATGGTGCTAGGTTCTATAAAAAAGCAGGCTGAGTAGGCCATGAGGAGCAACTCAGTAAGCAACACTCCTCCATGACCTCTACATTAGCTCCTGGCCCAAGATTCCTGTCCTGTTTGAGTTCCTGTCCTGACTTCCTTCAATGATGAGCAATAATATGGAAGTATAAGCTAAGTAAACCCTTTCTTCCCCAACTTGATTCTTGCCATGGTTTCACCAGAGCAGTAGAAGACAGGACATGTGAGCACTAATCTTCTTGTAGCCCTAAGTATAAAGTGCTTGGAGCCCTTGGAACTCGTGCCTCCCATTTTAGTGTGTGTACTAGTCAATGCTGCTGCTACTCACAAGCAGCCTACAGTGAGATTTGCTTGAAAATACTCCCAAAGGCGCTGTTTTTAATTGGCCAGCATTCATTGGTAGACATTCATGGATCCTCCCATTTAAGTATCTATAGAGAGAATCCAAGGCATGTCCTGTAAGATATCCTTTCCATGACCTGCCTCTAAGTTAGTTAATGGGTTGGACAGGAGAACAGGGGATTCTTTCTAGGAATCCAATCATGGCTTAGCAGAATATCTATTAATCAAAATAGCTAACATTTATTGAATACTTAATGTAAACCTGGAACTGTGCTAAATATTTGACATTTATTATCTCGCTCATTCCTCATGATCTCCATTATATTAATTTTACAAATAAAGACATTGAGGGTTGCAGAAATCAAAAAAACCTATTCAAGGTCACATAGCTATATATCTGGATGGGAAGGAGTCCAAGACTAGGGGTGACTGTCTCATGCATTGCAGATCCTTGTTAATAAATTGCTGCTGATAAGGAGGCTGTTCAAATTTGTGGGAAAGGGGGACCCAGAGTTCATAAACCTTGGAAAGGAAGGCAAACCCTCTCCTGGTTTCAAACAACTTCCTTTCTCTATTATAGCCAAATGTAATAATGTTAAAAGTGAAATAGAGAATGAAGATAACAACAAGAGACAATGGCTGTACCAACTCCACATCTAGACACTCTGAAGCTTTCTGGATTTGCCAGATGGCAAAAAAAAAAAAAAAAAAAAAAAAAAAAAAAAAAAAAAAAGATCTGCCATAAAACAAATGAAGTTCTTCATGGAATAGAACTTTAAGGTTAAGGGCTTGGTATCTATTTAGAAATACTGCTTCTTCATAGTGTGTACGGTTTGCTTTAGTGTACATTTTGTCCTCTTTGTGGGGCAGCAAATTTACCTTTGTATTAGATATTGCTTATTCAAATGAGTAAAGCCAATTGCTTTTCCAGACTAGAAGTCACTGGGAATGAAGTAATCAGGTATTTACAAAGGAAAACAGTGTGCCAAAAGGTAATGGAGCTGTGTTTCCTCTGCTGGCTACCGAGTGCAGCCCATGAGCTTGGTGTTCTACTTCTGGAATGTGGAGGAAGTCCCCATCATCATGGAATTAATGCTCTATTAGAATATACATATATAGGTTATTTTATAATTTATGTCTGTGTGTGTGTGTGTGTGTGTGTGTGTGTGTGGTGTGTGTTCATGCGTGTGCACATGCAGGCATATATATGCAGGTGCAAATACACATATGTGTGTATAAGTGTAGAGGCCAGAGTTTGATATAAGGTATCCCTCACTGACTGCTCACTACTATATTTGTTGAGCAGAATCTTTCTGAACTTCAAATGCACTGATTTGACGAGCTGTGATTTAGTCAAATGAGTTAGTCAAATCGAGTCAGCTACCCTTAGGAATCCTGTCTTTGCCTTACTGGCATTTCAGGTGGACAAGAAAAGTACAAAATATAATCAGATGCAAATCTCCCAGGATATACAAAACACAGAATCCTTACTATAAAAATGAAACTGGTACACAAAAGTATTTTAAAATCTAGATATCTAATATCTAGACAAGCAGTTCTCAACCTGTGGGCTGAGATCCCTTTGAGGGGGTCAAAGGATCCTTGTAGAGGAATTTTAACCCATCAACATGGCTGCTCTGTCAAGAGATCACATCCAAAGACCTTCTAGGTCTATGTGATCTGGCTGGAAGACAGACCTGTTCTTACTACGCACCTTTAATACCAAACAATGAAAGTAGGGTTAGTTTATAGATGGAAGCAACGATGTATAAAGTGACATCTAATTGGACGGCAGTTCAGTGAATGGCGTTCATGCCATTCAGTGCAAGTCCACAGAGGCAGTAAAAGCAGAGAACACAAAGGAGCCAGGAGATTAGAATAAATGTCCAAGTTAGGTTGAGGCCAAGTAGAGCAATTCAGTGAGAAGCTGAGAGAAGCCGGGTTGAAATCTGTCAGCTTGGAGAGGGGTTTGAGCCTAGAACAGATGAGTTGAACCAGCCACTCAGAGCTCAGTAAGAGCTAGAAAGGGTGGGCTTATTCAGCAGTAAGTCTCTGAGCAGACAATTACATCAGGTGACTACAACTTACTTATACAGGTCACCTAACATCACCAGAAAACACAGATATTTACATTATGATTCGTAACAGTAGCAAAGTTACAGTTATGAAGTGTCAATGAAAGTGAAATTATGCTTTGGGGCCACCACAACAAGAAGAAATGTATTAAAGAGTCTCAGCATTAGGAAGCTTGAAAGCCACTGCTCTAGACTAAGTTAAATAGGAATTGGTGGTTGATAATGTTTTCATGTCAGGCTTGTTAAGAAACATGGTTTTTAATCAGTAGCGACACCAATGAACACGGCTCTCCTTTTCAACAAGCCGGGAACAGTGAATCAGGGGCGCTTGGCTTCTCTTTGTGAAGTCAGCATCCCATTGGTTTCTCTGGATAGCTGAGGCTAACAGCATCTTGTGTCAGTGCCTTGCATTCCATACACATGGGCACTTTTTTGTTTGTTGGTTTTGTAGTAAGTTCTTACTTTGTAGCCCTGGGCCACTCAGAGATCCACCTGCCTCTGTCTACCAACTGCTGGAATTAAATGTTAAGTTTTAGATCCTACATGGCTTCAAGGGTTCAAGTATTAAGGGCTTTGTTCCCCAGGTGATGATGCTACTACAATTGGAGCCTTTAGGAAATAGTAGAAGACAGGCCATTGGGTGTGTCTCGAAGAGCTTATTGGAACTCCCCCTACCCTTCTTTATTACACCTTGAGGCAAAGAGACTTCTCTACCATCCATTTCTGCTAGCATGCCTTCTCAACCATGATGAACTGTGTCCCTTCTAAGCAGGTTATATTTAGTGTATAACACACACACACACACACACACACACACACACACACACACACACACTAACAACTAATGAAAAGAGGCCATAAATTTGAAAGAAAGCAAGGAGAGGTATATGGGAGTGTTTGGAGGAAGGAAAGGGAAGGGAGAAATATTGTAATTATAACCTGAAAAAAGAAAAAAGAAAAAAGAAAAAAAAAAGGAAAGAAATTCTGAAAGAGGCAATTTCTGAAGACCAGTGGTCAACAGAGCCTCTCCTGCCACCTCATGCTGCCACAAAGGGATGAAATGACATCTATTCTAAACCACACATGGTGGCCTGTACGAAGAAAGACCTCTCCATTTAGATCTGAAATTTCTCATTCTTTCACATTCTCCCTACAGCCTTGAAAAAGATAAGAAGTTAGGCAGGTGTGTTGGACACTACTCCATCTTAGGAAGCAAGTTGGGAGGCAGAACCAAACTTTCCCTACAATACCCACCATCTTTGTGAAACTCTCCCAGTCAAGATGAAAATTTCCTCAAAATTCAAGGAGTTTGAATAAAAAGGTGTCTGGGTAAGAACAACACTTTCAGAAGATAAAATGCAAAAACCTCATTTATTCATTCTTGTGAGTACACACACACACACACTGAAGCCACCCACCATATTTTTCTAACTTGCTGCCAAGAACCTGAGATGGCACCTGTTTTGTTTTGTTCTCAGCTGATGCTGGCTTCCTTCAAGACAATTCGGCACAGCCTCAGGCTTACCTCATGTTTCCCTGAAATACTGGTTCTGAAAGGCAGCCTGAAGATGACATCCCGTGATGAAGGCCGATGTTGTGTGCAGCACGGGAGGAAGGAGCAGGGGGAGGTGGCCAAGCAGTGTTAATGCAAATGTATTCCCGGGCTTACTAGCTGGCACACCAAGCGGATGCCCAGCCATCTGAACCTGGGCCAGCGAGTTTGGCACATCTTCGGCTGGCAGAGCACGAGTCCAGAGCAGCGTCCTGCTGCTGTTGGCATGTATACAGCTGTCTTTCTTCATCTGACTCTCTCTGCCACCATGGACACTCAACAGGTGTTGCCAGGGACACAGTGTGTTTGGCAGCTGTCAACTTTCAATAATCATCTCTGTAGCAGATCTGCCTCAGTTTTCCCACCTCACTTCTCTCGCTCCACACCCCTATCCAAAACCCTGGTACCATTTGGACTATTGAAAAATGCAGTTAGGCAAAGATGCTGTTGTAGGCCCGAGGTCATCTGGACAGAGATCCTGCTGGACCACGGCCATGTTGTGCCTTCTACTGCTCAAAGCCACAGATCATCTGGGTTGATTTGGCCATCCTTTCTTATTCTTCTGTCTGAGGTCAACTGATTTTAAGGTTTTATTTTATGGGAATGTGAGTGAAGATTTATTTTTGTCTGATATAGTAACATCAGCACCCACTGTCATTATCTGTGACATGCCTGTCCCAGGACATCTGTGTCTATGTTCTTTCAGGAGAGGGGTACTAAATTATATTGATTTATATTGATTTATTTTAATGAACACATAATGATGTTGTACTTTTATGATGTAAACTGTATAGCAAAATGTTTTAAAATGTTCATACATTGTTGTACAACTATGCCAAGCTCATTAACATATGCATGACCTCTTAAGTGAACTGTTAAGTCTTTTTTTTCTTGCTCTTCAATTTTTTAATTAGCTGTTTTGGAAACAGAACTATAAAAAGATCAGGTCGTCTTCAGATCACAAGCACAGAAAATGGCCTTGAAAACCTTGCTGGAACCCGATGTCTCCCGAGAGCAGAAGCTGAGTGGAGAAGAGGGCTTTAAGGAGCTGGATGGGAAAGTGGGCTCACTGGTCAGCAGAGATGGGACCGAAACGCTGTGATTGGACATTTGGCCAATCCTACCCATTAGAACCTCGTTCCTCCCCTTCTCCAGAGGCGAGCGCCACCCCGAGTTCCGTGATACTCATCACCGATTAGTCCCTGCAATGCATCTGCTTGTACTTCCATTTAGACAGGTCCACTTGTCCAGATTTCTGAACCACAACGTGCAGGAGAAAGCGGGGTACAGTCTGCCATCTCTCCTCAATTCAGCGATGTGTGTGCATGGCGGCTCTGCAACTCTTTCTTAGTTTTCGTTGAGGAATGGGTTTTCTTGTTTTTGAAATTCAAGTTGTCTTCTCTGAGTTCTTGAAGTTTTGAGGGGCAGAGAGGGGAAGGCAGATGCTTGACCAAGCAAATCTCTTGGTAGTTGCCCAGTCATCCTCTGGAGAGGATGAAGCAAGAAAGAGGCCTTCCTCTGCAATTTCCACTCTCGCCACTCCCCTATAATCCTCCTTTGGTACACAAGTTGCTTTTTGTTTATTATTTATTTATTTATTTATTTATTTATTTATTTATTTATTTATTTATTTATTTGCTTTAGCTTTCCATAGCGAAGAATTGTAGACTAGTGGTCAAGGAGGCCCTCACCCAATCCTCACACTAACATTTCAAGAAATACACATTTTCTGTCTTGCACAATATAAAAACTGTGATTTTAAAGTTAAGATTTGTTTTTCTTTAATTATTTTATCCATTCACCTATCTATCATCTATCTACCTACATACATACCTACCCACCTTCTTCCATACATCCACCTATCTCTATCTATCTATCTATCTATCTATCTATCTATCTATCTATCTATCTATCTATCTATCTATCTGTCTGTCTGTCTGGCAAGGTCTCATCTCATATAACCCAGGCTGGCTTCAATCCCACTGTATAGTAAAGGATGACCTTGAACTTCGATCCTCCTGCCTTTATCTCCCGAGTATTAAAATTACAAGTGTGTATTACCATGCCTGGTTAATGGACCGCAAGACCTGGAACCCAGGGTCTGTGTATGCTTTACCGACTCAAAGCACTTCACCGACCCAGGCTACATCTGCTTTGTAGCCTGTTACTACAGATGGAACCTTGGACACTGAGTAAGAATTTTTAAGGCTCTCATTGTCTCTGACAGCTGGCTAATCACATGTTCAAGAATAAAGCATCCACAGTGTTTCCCTGCAGGGCATATCTACTCCACAGGAGATCCACACAGAGTGCCGCAACGATGTTGCCAAACATCTGAATAAACATTCTCTTCCTCACTTATTAATCTCTGAACATTGCTGCTCAGTACAAAAAGAACCCCAGCCCCAGAACAGAGGCCAAGAGAGCCCACAAACCAGAGCTGTCCCTCCTAGCACACACAAGTAACTGAACCAAGTAGCAGGAGCACTTCTGTGCTGTAAAAGCCAGCCGGCACACTGTGAAGGCATCTTCCTGCTCTCTGATATCACCATTAATATGTAAAGCTTAAGCTTGCTGGAGGAATTACTGCCTATCCCATATGATGGCCGCTCGCATTGTAATGATTGCATGTATCTTTTTGTCGTTTTTCAAATAAAACGTCTTGCTCTTGAACAGTATAATTGGCCTCTTATGGATGTTAGTAATTAAATGCTATAGATGCGACACATTGCTTTAGACGGAAGGCATAGGTCCAATCTCTGGGATCTTTAACAGCATAACTAGGATATCCATCAGAAACATACATGTACGTATGAATTCTTACTGAGTAACCAAGGTTCCATCTGTAATCTCAGGCTACAAAGCAGACAGCTGGGTCAATCACACACACACACACACACACACACGATATATGTGTGTATGCTATATATTAAGTAACCAGCATAAGTCCCACAAGTCAGTTATTGGGTGCATCAGGAGATGCCCAGGCTTTGCCTTACTTCCTCTGTATCCTAGCTTTTGAGGACAAAGAACTATATAGTCTGTGCACTGTTCTTGCAGAGGACCAGAGTTTGGTTTCTTGAACTCATGTCAGGTGACACACAACCACCCACAGCTCTAACTCCAGGGTATCAGACAGCACTGGCCTCTTAAAGCACCTTTACTAATGCACACACAAACAAAGGCACATACTCATGTGCATAGTTAAAAACAAAAATAAATGTTTTTGAAAAGAAAATAAATACCAGCCACTAATTTATTATATGTGTCATTTCCCAAAAGATATTTCCCATGTGGTCACATAAGTTTTCCCACCACAACATCCTAGATTAACTTTCAATGGGCCATTCTAGTATTTGACTGGATACTTCTGTGTTGTTGAATGACGAAGCTTGTGATAGACGTTTCATTATGAGCTGTCTTGCGATCATCACAAGGGTCATTTGTGGGAACTATTTCCTGTCAGAAAGAGCAGATGCAATTGCTCTCTCTCCCAGGACATGGCTGGCTGGTCTCTCCCAGGACACGGCTGGCTGGTTTGCCTGTGGAATGATGGCTGCCAGAGGGCTCAGCACCCATCTCTACTCCTATAGGTTGGAGACAGGTCAGATTTGATGAAAGGACCTGCACTACTGGGCCAGGCTCGGCCTCAGAGTATTCTACCATGGCTTCTATGCCAGTGGACCTATGGAGGAAAAGCACAGTTAGGGAAGAAGGCTGCCTGACATCTGTTGGATGGATTGGGCTCTCTTCCTGTCTCAGAACCTCCTCTTTGGCAGGTGTCCTCTATGTCATTTCCATGTGCCTTGAGGAATGTGTGCTGTCAGCCACTTCCATTGCTTCTACATGTGCCTCTTCCCTGGACTTCCTCATTAGGATTTTCCCAGTCCTATTTCTCCTGCAGCCCTCACTAAGCATCCATGTGCAGCAGATGCTTGGCCCTGGGCAAGGGATTTGGGCAGGACACCATAGCATCTATTATATAACTTCAGACATTTTATTAAAATGGTCACTACACAGAATATCACCTGTCACCTAGAAAAACTTTGGTAGCAGATAGATGAACTTGTCAGTGCTTTGGAAAGTGGTTAGGTAAGCTATCAGGTCTCTTAAACTGCTCGTGTCCTAATGAATACACTTCCAAAATCTAACCTTAGGAAATGATCTCAGGTATGGGAGATGTTCTAGATATTAAAGTTGATCGCATTATATTAATAACATATTGTGAATAATCAGATGGAAATTAAATATTTGGCATAAAGATAAAGTAAATGCTACTAATGATATGAAACACTATATATGCAATTAGCATTATGCATATCTAAAGGTTAAATAATGATTATGTGAAATTAAGATGATTTGTAATTTAAAACAATAACTACTTAAAAGAGAAACAAAGGCTGGTGAGGCTGAATCTTGGTGGGCTACAGCTTTGGCGGTTCCTTTCATCCCGATGTCTCTTTTCTAGCTTAACTGTCAGATGCTCATTATCTCTTATGTACCCCCAAATTCCTCCTCACCCTCAAACCCATTTTATTCATGTGTTTTCTCTTCCTAGAAAGATGGAGATCCTCAGAGAAGAGTGCTATTTGTTTCTGTCTTTGTCCTTCTTATACATTCTCCCTTCCCTGGAGGAACACTCGGGCTTGAGGAGGGGCCAATGGGGTGTGAGAATTAACCTGTGTACTACAAAGAAAAAGACTTCCTCCTGAAAAGGGGCCGTCCCAACACACTTGAAAACTATTACCAATAAAGTTTTGTCTAAAGAAAGAATGCAATCCAGAGGGCGGGGTGGCATGCTCTCCTCTGGACGTGGCATTCCACTCTTGAACTCACAACAGCTGGGGCCACTGACACAAAAAGAAGCCAGCCAATGCCCAGCTTTGACTGTGGAGAGTCTCATAGGCTCCACCCCTAATGGAGGAGCTAGTGGGAGATGATGGCTGGGTGAAGGAAAATCATTTTATTTGGGGTTTTGGCTAACAATGGTTTTAGCGACCTGTCCTCCAATGGGTGGCTCTATATCCACGTGTATGCATGAAGCACTCACTGGATTCCATGGGTTACGAGAGAGCCATGAGGTGGGAGGGAGCAGAGGAATGAGAGGAGAAGTTGGGGGAGATGTGATCAAGATATGCTGTCAACGAATAAATCAAACTATTCTAAAATTAAATAAATAAAACTAAAAGTATACCACTTGTGAAAAGACAAAAAATGAGAGAAGACCAGATGGGAAGCATTTATTCCCTGGGAGGTGCCTCTCTAGCACTACCAGATCCAGGCCCATTAAACAGCCATGAATAAATGGGCACCTTAAAAGAAGAATACAAGATGAATAGCTTTTTGTTCCAGAACTAGGGAGTGGGGAGGCGTGGCTGCAGAAGGCGCTGTCCTAGAATGAACTGGAAGACCCTAGGTCTGTGCTCAGTGGGGAGGAGTCCAAATCCAACCATGTCTGCTGTAGGCAAACGCTGGGGACCCTTTGACATCCTTGGGTATGACTTCCTCTTTCAGACGTTAGCATCAGAAGTTTAAGTGACTGACTGAAGATGTGGACCGTTGCCTCTCCTGAGGAGAAAGTGAAAGTCCATGATGCTGGAGGCTTTGTCCAATCCTTAGAGTCAGAAGCCAAAGGGTTTTTAGCTCTCACAAGGTTAGCAAGGCATCTATTTTGTTTGCTTAAGGTTTTTTTTTTTTTTGTGTGTGTGTGTGTGTGTGTGTGATTATGTGTTGGTATGTGGGTATATGGGTATGTGAACATGTGTGCAGTATCCATGGAGGCTCAAGGTGTTGGGTCCTCTGGAACTGGAGTTAAAGATGGTTGTGAGTCACTTAATGTAGGTGCTGGGAACTGAACTTGGGTCCTTGAGTAGAGCAGCAAGTACTGTTATGCTCAATTGTATGTTCATCTCCATGAGAAAAGAAAGCTTCAGAACCTCTCAGAAATTACAATGTAGCTGGAACTTTACAGACTTGGTTCACAGGCCTTCTAACCAGAGCACTGTGATTATTGACATATATTGTTCAGTTCCCCTCCCCCTATCCCCACCCCAACCCCCCAAACCAAGCCCCCTCCCCTAGCACCAAAAAAACAAAAACAAAAAAACCCAAAAACCTCCAATGTAGTTAAAAGTCATTTCATGCAACAGTTCTTAAGAAGCAATTTGCTAACAGATCGTGCCTGGAGTCTTCCTATCCAGTTGCAGGTATAACTATGACTAGGTAGTAATCATCTTGTACACTTGTCCCAGTACAAGATTTTTCTGAAGTCAGAGCCCTCCAGCATCCCCCAAATCATTTCCATGTCAAGGACACTCTCACCACTGTAGACTGCATCAAGTTACTCAGTTGACTATAATTTTTTTTCCTTTAAGTTCAGTCAAAGGTTAACGTCTTCAAAGCAGGCTGTCAAAACCTGACATCGTCTTTGTTTTGCAATGCTGTTGTAACACAAAACGTACAAAGGTACCCTTCCACTAAGTCTTCATGTCATGGGGAGAGCAACACATGTTTGGATTCTAAACAAAAGCTAGCCTGTGGCAGCTTGCAAAGGAAGTGAGGCTCACCCAGCAGGTTAAAAACTAACAAACCAACAACAACAAAAAAATGTCTTAGAATAATCAGTACCCACGCAGAGCAGAGCAAGCCCTGCAGAGTCCTAGCCTTCACTAGCTGTTAATTTATTTATTTGTATGTATATGTAGTGTGTGTGTGTGTGTGTACAGGTAGTATGTTTGCATGTGTGTGGGCATACATTTGTGTTGTGTTTTATGTTGTATGCTTGAAGTTGACATCAGAAACGTTTGAACACCTTATATAATGAAGTAGGTTCTCTGACTTGACTAACTCTTCAATCCAGCTAGCATAGGTTGACATTTTGCTTTACAGACCCCTGTCTCTGTCTTCCATGGCATGTGCTAGGATTGAAGGCAGGCTGTGATGCCCACCCAGCATTTACATGGATGATGAGAATCCAAACTTCAGTCCTCATGGTCACAAATAAACACTTTACCCACTAAACCACCTTCCTAGCCTTGAAAGTTTTCTTGTACATGAAGAAATGAATGAGGACCAGAGAGCAGGTTAAGAAAGGACTCTCCATGCATATTATGAAGCATGGATAGTATTAAGGGTTTGAATGTAAAATGCCTTTCCTGCCTCATGTGTTTGAACACTAAGTTCCCAGCTTATAGCACTCTTTGGGAGAGGTTCTCAGACCATTTGGACATGGGAACCAACTGGTAGAAATGGAGATGTAGCGTGGGTTATGGGCCGGACCTATTTCTGGCCAGAACACTCTGCTTCCTGACTGCCAAGACCATGTAACCAAACACCCTATATTGTCACCACCATGCCCATCTGCTGCGATGGGCTATCCGTGAACTGTGAGCCAGAAGAAACCTTCTTCCTATAAGTTGCTTCTTATTGATAAGAGAAGCAACTAATGCAACTAAACAAAAGCAGAAGTCAGCCTGCACATACTGAAGGCCACATGAAGGCAGAAGTCCCTCTGGGTAATTGGTTTTCCCTTCATCAGACTTCTTTTAGTGGCCCAGCTCCTATCTTCCATCTCCACTGAGAATTTTGTTTTCTGTGCCAGGGTTCTCCAGTTGGGCGAGTTTGCTGCAGATCTCTCTCACCCAGTCTTTATTTTGGTTGTAAAGATAAAGAAAATTTTGACAAGTTTCCTGGGCCTAGAGCTCCTAGGAGATTGAGCTTTTGCCCAGTTGAGCTCCTTTGCCAGAAGCATTTGAGTGGAAAAGGGAGAAGTTGAGATGTAGAAAAATCATTCATCTAAGGTTTTAACTGAGAGCTGTCTGGCCAAGCACACTTAGAGCTCTCCATGGAGTGCAAGCATACCTGGAGAATGGTAACAATCTACCTATGTCATAAATGCCTAGCCTATGAGATATCACTGGATAGGACAACCATTCAACTTTAATTTTCGATTCTTTGAGAAAACAGAATCTCAAGCCCTTTTAAAAACTGCGACTTTCCACAGAGGAAAGTCTGTGTTAGCAGACTGAGTGCTGCTGACTGTGTACACCAACTCTGTTATACCTATGACTAGAGTGAATATTGTTGTGTTAGCTTTCAAGCACATGTATTGTATTAGAAATTCATGCGACTTCATCTGGGTTTCACCCTTTGTTTAATAGATCATAGAGTCCCTGATGCCCATTCAATTAATTAGTAGTGGAAGAAAAGTCCGGTATCAGACATTTCTATAAGCTCTTTATGACAAGCAGACGAAGATAAGCGTTTCATTAATGTGATGACCACTTCCACCTAATTCTTTGATGTGCCCTAGATCCTCCAAGTGTAATTATTAGGGCATACTTGGGAGATGGTTTCCAGCTGTCATCAATGGAAATGGCTCTCGTGGGTGTTTAAATTTTTCTTAAAACTTAATTCAGACAAATCCTTGCTATACTGTCTGTACTTTCCTATCAGAAAACATTTAAATGCCATTTGCAACAACTGTGTACTAAATAAGACTCTTGCTCTACTCTCTTGCCTAAAGTAGTCATAACTTCATGACTCAACCACTGTTCTCATTTTAAATTATCTCTGTGATAACAGAAAATATCCCAATACTTGGAATAATGGGGGACATTTAATCACATTCTCCATTAAAATCCATCCAGTGTCTGGACATGCCTTATGGTGTCCCTAGCATAGGGTGTTGCAGCTTTCAGACACCCTCTACAAGGAGGAACATGATCTACCCTATAAAATAAAGTGTTTTGAAGAATTATGTCCTGGGTTCTATATATGTATATGTATACATATCTCCAAATTCAGTGACTTCTTCCATGCAATTTTTCTATGCCAGCCTTGAGCTATCATTTGAGCACAGTGAATGAAATCCCTTTTCTCATGACAACCATCCAGAATGTTGCCATTTTTTCTCAGACTTTCTCTTTATGAAACTTTACTTTTATCATTCTGTTTTGGGTTCAAATCCTAGTCCCCAACTTATACATGTGCATGCTCTGTCCATGCGTATTTCCCCTCAAAGTGAGGTACCCATGATCAAATGGGACAGAGTACTCTAGAGCATTGCCATTCTGGGAATGTTGGGTCAATGGCTTAAATGTGGGTTGCTGTTTTCTACAGCAATACCAATGATAGCTGATGAATTCAATGTATATTGAAGGCCCCAAACCCAAAGTCACTTATGTAGAGGTAGGGCCAGTAAGAAGGTAATTAAAGTTAAGTTGGGTCATGAGAATAAGAACCTAATCAATAGGATTAGAGTCCTTATTAGGAGAAAGGGGAGGATTATTTACTTGCTCTCTATGTGTGCAGAGGACTTGGTAGAAAGGAAATCAGGAAGGGAGTCACCAACAGAAATCAAGATTTCTGGAACCTTGGCTTCTAACTTCAGAAAAATGTCAGAAAATAAATTTCTGTTGACTAGGTCATCCATCTTGTGTTTTTTTTTTGTAATCAAAGAATAATAGAGAAACATAGGACTGTGATTCTCTCTTGGAGAGGGGCTGCTGTAGCAAACACCACACCGTGGTGCCGAAGTAGTTGGGAACTGGATATTTCCACAGGCCAGAAGTTGTGAGATATGTGTTAAAGGAGAGCTCAGTGTGCCTGCTGTGAACACTGGGGCTAAGAGTCTACCAAGGGCTTCACAAAATCCGTTGTTGTCTTAGGGGACACAAAGTATGCCAGTTGTCATTAGGAATACAGATGCTAAGGATACTCTGGTGAGGCTTCTGTCTGAAAAACAATGTGACTGAAACTGAAGAGAAGATCATCTTTGTCATAGAGTGGACAGGCCTTGGCTGTGCTGTGCTCTGGTGTTTGGAAAAGTGGATGGTGTCAGTGATTACTGAGAGGAACAGCTTGGGTCACCCTTGTGACATAGAGTAAAATGCAAGAGGGGAAAGACAGAATGAATTTTTAAAAATTATCTTATTTTGTTTCTTTGTATGCCTGTATGTGCGCGTGAGTGCCCACAGAGGCCAGAAGAGGGCATCGGATCCCCTGAAATGAAGTGGTTGTGAGGTGCTAGACATGGGACATGGGAACCAAACCCAGGTCCTCTGCAAGGGTGGCAAGTAGTGCTCTTAACCACTGAGCCATCTCTCCAGCCCTGAGAGGATGAATTATAAGAAAGACAAGGAAGAAGGAAGGAAAGAAAGAAGGGAGGGAAGCAGGGAGGGAGGGAACGAGCAAGGGAGGGAGGGAGACATTTCCAAGTACGTATATGCTATTTTCATAACTCTCCAATGGCAAGTGTCCTTGATGGGACAGGCAATAAGACACAAGGAAAGAGAAGGGAAGTGACCCTACCCACAGAGATTAGAACAACATAACTGCAAGCCAAGGAGGATCTGAGGTCAAGAGAAGAGGGCCATTCTCCTCCAAGGCTTTAGGAAGCAAGTCTTCTACCTCCAGAAGTGTGGGAAAGTCCCTGTTTTCTCTGTTCCTTAGTTCGTTCTAATTTTAGCAGTAGCCCTGGGAAACTTATACATTACATCTTCTGAGGGCTGGTTCCGCCCATATTGTGAAAGCCATACACTGAGATCCAGGACTTAACTGCCACAAGTCACAGGTCCCTTTATATCTCTCCTTGCGGATAAACTCAGTGATTTTCATAGACAGAGCTTTGAGGTCACCCAAAGGTCACTGGACACTTTGGAGTTATGGCACAGGACAGACCCCACCAGGACATGAAGATGTGCCAGAGCCTCAGACATACCAGAGGAGGAAGACGGGTCTTCCTCGCAGCAAATGTTCAGTGTGCCAAAAACTTAGCTTGAATTAATAATCCAGCTGCTCAAAAACTCTTAGCAAAATTCAATGAGTCACAGGAGATTCTGGGATATAAAAAATTTTTTTTAAAGAAATCATGGACCAACCTTTATTTTAGACAAGAAACTGGAAGCAATTATATTTAGATGGCTTAAGACCGGCCATTTAGAACACAGGTGAGTCCCTTCTCTCTCTCGGCTAATGTACACTACTGGAGCATCCTATTCTGGCCATCTAAACATTTCTAAATTACCAGAAGAAGAATGGCTTATGGATGTATTTCAAATAAGATACTTAAAGAATCAAGTTATTAGATGTTTTCAAAAATAACTGTGTTCAGGGGCAGATCTTTAGCATTCCGAACTGGTCTGCAGCTCGATGAATTTAGCTTGATGGAAACCAAAGCAAACAAACAAAAGGAAGGCTTAGAGAAGCCACCTCGCAGCTGCCTGGAAAAATGGCTTTGAGGCGGTTAACCCCAGCTAGGAAGAGCCGCAGCAAAACAGCGTGTCTACACCGCACACATACATATTCAGACGCTTTGTCAAAAAAAAGCTCAGTGCTGGAGCATTTCAATTAACAAAGTGGGATGGTTTACCTGATAAAATGCTCCCTGTGTGAGTGTAATTACATATTTATACCCCACAGAGATTTTTTAATTTCTGTTTGGTTTGTTTGCCTTGAAAGTGTTTGTCACTAGGACTGTTCTTGATGTGCAATTTTAAAGCAGCATTGGCCAACTGCGTGGCTTGTTTTCATTTTAGATTCATTACAATCTGAAGATGGTGCTTTTTGCCCCATATACACACAATATTGATACTTGCTCAAGAAGACAATGCATCAAGGAACCAGAGAAGCATTAAAAGGACACTGTCAAGTACCTGTCTTTTGCTTCTCCAAAACAGGATTGCCTTTTTTTTTTTAACCCACCGGAAGCTATTAATTAAATCTGAAACGCGTGGAAACATGCTAGCTGTCTATCGGTTGATTTCTCATCTTCTGCTCAGGAAGCCCTCCCTTCGCCAGGCACCTCTTGCCAGTCTAACAAATCCAGCTGAAAGGACCAATATCTTGTCTGGGGTTCTTCAGCCCTCCCCTTCCTGTGACTACATAAACCTGGCTGTGGATCGCTCACTGATGTGGTGTTGTTTCATTCTATTAATAAGCATGAGAGCCCCTGCCGTGTCCTGGGTAGCTTCACTCAGCTTGGGGTGTACAGAGATAAGTTGCAAGTCTGATTGGCCCCATCTCATAGTGCTTGCAGACTAGCTCGGAGACCAGGTAAGCGGTAGCCGTGTAGCAAAGCAAGCGCCAGAACGGTGTGGTACGCAAGGTAAGCTACAGTGGAGGCAGACATCATTTCTGCTTGAGGTGGAACTGGTCTCATAGAGAAGAAAGGAGGCCTGTAGTGTTTGCCTCTCAATCCCAAGAGCTCATTAATCATCAGACCGACCACCTTTACAGCCCTAGGTAAAACTAATATGGTCCCTGGATTCATTCCTTTAGGAAGAAGCTGATGTTAGGGCAGAAAACAGAGAAAGAGGTCCTTTCAGAGTGTGGTAAGGAGGGAAAGTATGGAGTGACACAGGGCAGGAAGAACCCTTAAGTGGCCCTCTCTGCAAAGGTGACATCTGAGTTGAGACCCAAAGGATGACAAGGAGCTTGACATGCACAAAACTAAAGGAAGATCGGGAGGTAGAGGTGGGGGTGGGGGTGGGGCAGGCCTGGGAGGGGCTGGAGCGAGCTAAGAGCCCAGTGCGTCCATCTGGAGTTGGGGGCTTGAGGGAGGACCTGGAAAGTCAAATCCAATGAGAGATTTTATTCTCTGGGGGGAATAAAAACACAGGAGGATATAAGCAGCTGGCTGCCACATCCTTAAATGGCTTAGGGGATGGACCTGACTGGAATGGCAAGGAAATGAAAAACAAAACAAAACAAAACAACAACAACAAAGACCAACAGTCAGATGGACACACAGACAGAAAGCTAGAGCCGGGTAGACTTGGATTTGCTGGAGAAACTTCAGCACCCCAGACACAGTGTGTTTATTATTTAGAGTTGAACAGGAAAGCAGAATTATTGCACAGAGCTGAATTAAGGAGTTAGTGTTATTATGCACAGATAAACAAGGAGGCGGGTTTATGCTATACAGCTGGATAGAGGAGGCAAGTTTAGTTAACCTCCACAGGAGCAGTCTCTGTAGGGGAGCAGCCTGCAGACTGTAAATATCCAAGGTGCGTGTGTGTGTGTGTGTGTGTGTGTGTGTGTGTGCGTGTGCATGTGTGTGTGTGTGTGTGTGTGTGTGTGTGTGTGTGTATGTGTGTGTAGGTATAGCAGGCATTTTCTGTACTTACTGTCAATACCCACATTGGGACCCCCAAGGATGGCTTTGTCACTTCCCTTTGCGTCTCACCCAGGGAAGGCTTTGTCACTCTCATCGCATTGATGTTTGACATGGCCACACCTGTGTCAACAGCACACCTCCACTTTGGGCTTCCTCTGTTCCCTACAGCAGGCTCAGGACTGAGGCGTAGGAAGGAGGCAGTATATCCACATTCATCATCGGGTGTGAAGGAGAGGCTGGGAAGGGGACCAGGCATCATCAAAAGAATTGTTCTGGGTTAGGAAGAAAGGTGCTTGGTGCCACCAGATGCCCAGCACCAGCTGTAATATGGGTCACTGGTCTAAGATGGACCCAAACCAGCATCTTTACTTCCTGTGAGTGCGTCCGGGCATCCCGCCACAGCCCCAGGCTCCAGCTTTGCAGTGAAGCGTGTTCTGAGCAGCTGTGGAGCTGCTGTCTCAGCCTGCTCAGTGTTTTGCTTTCTCTACTCCTCCTGGGAAGGTCGTTCTGCTCCTTCATTTGTCCCTTGTTTGTCCCATGAGACTGTCTGTAGACTTCTCAAGCCATTATCCTTTTGGCTCCAGGGCTAACATGTGACAGACTTGGCCAGTTATGCCATCCTGCGCCCATACCAGATACACAGGTACAGGAGACAAGCAGGTAGTGCAAGCTGGATCAGTTGGCGTGTCAACCCTAAGAACTCAAGCTACATCAGCACTGAACGTGTCTCTCTTCTTTTTGGATCAGGAAGTGCGAAACTATGAAACTGAGAGTGTTGGTGGAACCTCTTTCTGCCACAGAGTAACAATTTCTGCAGCAAGAGAGAGTGGGACCAATACACAAAGAGAAGAAGAAATATGCAACCTTGAAAGGCAGAGAATTTGATCTCACTTGTGAGATCCTGGATCCAGCAGCGCCTGACTTCTAGATAACGAGACCTAGTGAGTTTGCATCTTTGCTTAAGGTAATTGAAGTTGAGCCTCTGTTGCCTGCAACCAAAGCGTGACCATCAGTCTCTCCCCTGACTCCGCCCAGCATCGGGCTCTAGAGCCCTGGAACGTGAGCAGTCTGCCATAGGCATCAGGCTTCATGGAAAAGATGAAGGCCAGGCTGTCAATTTTAGCTGTGTCTCAGGGCAAGTTTCCATGGCATTCATAGGTTTAATCTTTCTACTCTTTATTTTCATTAACAAGATTTTCTCCAAACAGCTTTACTGCAAGGAGCAGTATCAGACTCACATCAGCCCTATATGCATAAAATATGAATATGCAAATATGAGTATGAACACTGGAAGTGTATGAGTATAAATATCTTAGAGCTGCTATGTCTGATGCATATGGTTTTCTACTTTGCATGTGTGATGTGTGTAAATATGGTATTGTATATATATGCACAGGTGTATGAAAATGTGCACGCTTAAAGAGGTCAGAGGAGGTTGTTGGGACTCTTTCTCGAGGTCTCTCACTGCACCTGAAGCTTGCTGTTTTGGAAGCTCACTGGCCAGCAAGATTCAGGGATCTGTCCATCTCTACCCCTACCACCAACAACAGGACCACAGCCATGCCTGGATATTTTTGTGTAGGTGCTGGGGATTCAAATTCAGGTCCTTGTGCAGCACAGCAAATGTTCTTACCCATAAGCCATTTCTCTCTCTGTGTGTGTGTGTGTGTGTGTGTGTGTGCGCGCAACCCAAGTCGTCCTTGAACTTGCAGCAATCCTCCTGCCTCTGACTCCTGATTCTTGTAATTATACCCAGCTCAATCAATCTCTGGTGAAAATAATTTTGAGCAGAATTCAGTATTTGGTTTACTTAATGAAAATATGCTAAAAACATTGAGAAATTAATTCATGTATTTTTCAATTAAATATGAACTGTGTGCTAGAATGTACTAGGAACGGTGTAATAGGCAATGCACAATCTGCGTTTTATTTTGTTTTTCTAGACAGGATTTCTCTGTGTAGCTCTGTCCAGCTGTCCTATAGACCAGGCTGGTCTCTAACTCAGATTTATGTCTGCCTCTGCCTACTGAGTGCTGGGATTATAGGTGTGTGCCACCATGCCCAGTTCATATGATTTGTGCTTTTAAGAATGTTGTATAAAAAGACACATGACCAGTGTCATACAAATGCTTGCTATGTGGGCAACAGTAAGACTGATGGTTAAGGACTCTGCCATCCCCCTAGTGAGTTCCTAGCTTCCCCATTTCTTCTTGTCACTGTTCTCTTTGCCTGTGTAGAAAATGGGCAATGGCGGTATCAATGTAGCTATGAGATGAAACAGTGAATTGGAGGGCCATCTGCCTGAGGGGAGAGGGATAAAAGTCTCAGGTCACAGATCTTCCGGAATTCTTCCTTTGCTCTGGGCCTCACTGTAATTGCTGGACAGCTCCTTTCATTTTCCCTGAAAGCTTTGGAAAGGAAGCACACTCACTTCTGACCTTTTGGTTTTACTTTCAGAAGAGGCACTCATTTTTTGAGGTCTTCTTCCATTTCCTTCTTCAGAGTCTTGAAGTTCTTGTCATACAGATCTTTCACATGTTTGGTAAGAGTCACCCCAAAGGTACTTTATACTGTTTGTGGCTATTGTGAAGGGGGTCATTTCCTTAATTTCTTTCTCAGCCTGCTTATCCTTTGAGTAAAGGAAGGCTACTGATTTCCTTGAGTTGATTTTATAACCTGCCACTTTGCTGAAGTTGTTTATCAGCTATAGGAGTTCTCTAGTGGAGTTTTTTGGGTCACTTAGGTAGACTATCATATCATCTGCAAATAATGATAGTTTGACTTCTTCCTTTCCAGTTTGTATCCCTTTGACCTCCTTATGTTGTCTAATTTCCTGAGCTAGTACCTCAAGTACAATATTGAAAAGATAAGGAGAAAGGGGGCAGCCCTGTCTAGTCCCTGATTTTAGTGGGATTGCTTCAAGTTTCTCTCCATTTAGTTTGATGCTGGCTACCGGTTTGCTGTATATTGCTTTTACTACGTTTAGGTATGGGCCTTGAATTCCTGTTCTTTCCAAGACTTTAAGCATGAAAGGATGCTGAATTTTGTCAAATGATTTTTCAGCATCCAATGAAATGACCATGTGATTTTTTTTCTTTGAGTTTGTTTATGTAGTGGATTGCATTGATGGATTTCCATATATTGAACCAACCCTGCATCCCTGGGATAAAGCCTACTTGATCATGGTGGATGATCATTTTTATGTGTTCTTGGATTCCGTTGGCAAGAATTTTATTGAGTATTTTTGCATCAATGTTCATAAGAGAAATTAGTCTGAAGTTCTCTTTCTTTGTTGGATCTTTGTGGTTTTGGTATCAGCGTAATTGTGGCTTCATAGAAGGAGTTGGGTAGTGTTCCTTCTGTTTCTATTTTGTGGAATAGTTTGAAGAGTATTGGTGTTAGGTCTTTTTTGAAGGTATGATACCATCTGGTCCTGTGCTTTTTTTAGAATGGAAAAATCTCTCATGCTCATGGATTGGCAGGATTAATATAGTTAAAATGGCCATTTTGCCAAAAGCAATATACAGATGCAACGCAATACCCATCAAAATCCCAACTCAGTTCTCCATAGAGTTAGAAAGATCAATTCTCAAATTCATCTGGAATAACAAAAAACCCAGGATAGCTAAAACTATTCTCAACAACAAAAGAAATTCTGGGGGAATCAGTATCCCTGACCTCAAGCAATACTACAGAGCAATAGTGTTAAAAACTGCATGGTATTGGTACAGTGACAGGCAGGTGGATCAATGGAACAGGATTGAAGATCCAGAAATGAACACACACACCTATGGCCACTTGATCCTCGACAAAGGATCTGAAAACTTCCAATGGAAAAAAGATGGCCTTTTCAACAAATGGTGCTGGTTCAACTGGAGGTCAGCATGCAGAAGAATGGGAATTGATCCATCCTTATCTCCTTGTACTAAGCTCAACTCCAAATGGATCAACGACCTCCACATAAAGCCAGACACTCTGAAGCTAATAGAAAAGAAACTGGGGAAGACCCTTGAGGACATTGGTACAGGGGGAAAGTTCCTGAACAGAACACCAATAGCGTATGCTCTAAAATCAAGGATTGACAAATGGGACCACATAAAATTACAAAGTTTCTGTAAGGCAAAGGACACCATCAAAAGGACAAATCAGCAACCAACAAATTGGGAAAAGATCTTCACCAACCCTACATCAGATAGAGGACTAATATCCAATATATACACAGAACTCAAGAATTTAGACCCCAGAAAACCAAATAACCCTATCAAAAAATGGAGTACAGAGCTAAACAAAGAATTTTCACCCGAAGAACTTCGGATGGTTGAGAAGCTTCTTTCAAAAACATTTCAAAAAATGTTCAACTTCATTAGTCATTAGGGAAATGCAAATCAAAACAACCCTGAGATTTCACCTTATACTAGTCAGAATGGTTAAGATTAAAAATTCAGGGGGCAGCAGGTGTTGGCGAGGATGTGAAGAAAGAGGAACACTCCTCCACTGCTGGTGGGGTTGCAAATTGGTACAACCACTCTGGAAATCAGTCTGGCGGTTCCTCAGAAAACTGGGCACCTCACTTCCGGAGGATCCTGCTATACCATTCCTGGGCATATACCCAGAGGATTCCCCAGCATGTAATAAGGATAAATGCTCCACTATGTTAATAGCAGCCCTATTTATAATTGCCAGAAGCTGGAAAGAACCCAGGTATCCTTCAACAGAAGAATGGATGCAAAAAATGTGGTATATCTACACAATGGAGTACTATTCCGCCATTAGAAACAATGAATTCATGAAATTCTTAGACAAATGGATGGAGCTGGAGAACATCATACTAAATGATGTAACCCAGTCTCAAAAGATCAATCATGGTATGCACTCACTAATAAGTGGATATTAACCTAGAAAACAGGAATACCCAAAACATAATCTACACATCAAATGAGGTACAAGAAGAATGGAGGAGTGGCCCCTTGTTCTGGAAAGACTCAGTGAAGCAGTATAGGGCAAAACCAGAACAGGGAAGTGGGAAGGGGTGGATGGGAGAACAGGGGGAGGGAAGGGGGCCTATGTGACTTTCGGGGAGTGGGGGGCCAGAAAAGGGGAAATCATTTGAAATGTAAATAAAAAGTATATCGAATAAACAAAAAAAGAAAAAAGAAAAAAAAAAAAAAGAAGAGGCACTCAGCCTCTTTAAAGCCTCGTGGGTTTGTCAGCCTCTCTTCCCACACCAGGTTGTTTCCTATCAGGCAATCTGATATTAGTTATCTTTCTCATCATTCTGCCTCTGATCACAAGACAGGGCAACAAAATGTCTGTGCACAGAAGCCAGTCAAACTGCATTTGGATGGTTGGAATGCTTCACCTGAGCTACTGGAAACTAGACCAAGAGGCAGACTTCTCTCCTCTGTCTGTGTCCCATGTTCTAGGGACTAAAAGATCTCGTGGTCACTATGAAAATCTTCTGTGTTCCGTTCAGCCATTTCTATCCACCTACCAACCCCATCTCTGCGAAGCAGTCCTGCTAGCTTCTTCCCCCAGCTACCACATTACCACATATAGAGCTATACTTATCCTCATCAGCATAGACTGCCACAAAAAAAAAAACAAACAAAAACAAAAAACAAATAAGACCATGCAGCTGAAACATCAAATGTTTATTTCTCAAAGTTTGGAAGGAAGTGGGTAAGTCCAGAATCAACGAGTGCCTGAATCTAGATCCTGAATCTAGAAAGCGGCCATTTTCTTGTGGATCCTCAGGGGGTATGAAGGACAGGAATCTAGCTTTTGCATGTCTCATCTTTAAGGACATGAATCTCATTCACTGGAGCGCCGCCCCATGATCTGACCACCTCCCCAAAGGTCTTCCTCCTAAGGCCACTGCAATGTGGACTTGGCGCCAGTGTACCAGTCTGTGGGGAACACGGGCACTGGTCCTCAGCAATATAATCTAAGCACCCAGGCCTCTGTGCCTGGCACCTGACATTTGTTCGTGTCAACTTCTCCTTTGCTCGACTGTGTGTGGTTTGAAAATAGTTATTATGTGTTACTAATTTTCATATTTCCAGTTCCTAACATTTGTTGAAACACAAAATTATGCCAATTTGAATTGCTCAATAATGTTGTTTTTTTAGCATTCTGTATTCACAGGAGAGGTCCCCT
The DNA here is from genome assembly GCF_947179515.1 of Apodemus sylvaticus. NCBI lineage: Eukaryota > Metazoa > Chordata > Mammalia > Rodentia > Muridae > Apodemus > Apodemus sylvaticus. The sequence continues at coordinate 79,000,972 of NC_067479.1, read as the reverse complement.
TTTATGTCAGGAGGGGTCACATCCAACAAGGCATATTCCAGAAACCCATTCCTGGCTCCTCTGAATATCTGGCCCCACCTTGCATGTAGGGAATTGCCATTACAAACAGGAGTGTGGATTGATTACTGTCAGGGTGGGGTGGGTGGGGAGCCACTCTACAGGATGCAGTATGTGGATCCTGCCCTGACTGTCATTGTGATGCTGAACCATATAGTATCTATTGAGTGCCCCTGCCCCTCTAATTCTCAACTGGTTTTTAATTTTTATTTATGTGTATGCCTGTGTGCCTGCGTGAGTTGCTGCAACTCGTGTATGTACACATACAGCCAAAGGCCAGAAGGCATGGGGGCCCCTACAACTAGAGTTGTAGGTAGTTAGAGTCACTTGCTGTGGGCATTTGGAACAAAACCTAGGACCTCTGAAAGAACAATAAGCTCACTTATCCACTGAGTCACCTCTCTACTTCCCTGAATTAACTTTTAAACCTTTAAGAGTTAATTTCTTTCCACAGTACAGTGAACTTGCCGCTGAAAGCTTAAATGGCACATGCTAGACTGTATGGGGTTGAATCAATGATCTCATCATTATTCATTGTCCACAGATGTAAAATTTACTGATACACATTTTCTCTGAAAAACACTTTCAAGAGAATTAGTGTGGGATTCCTTCGTTCGGCATCTGGGTATGTATGGCTGAAGGACTGAAAAAAGGGTCTCAGAGGGAATGTCTATATAGACACATTTCTAGCAACAGTATGTCATTTTCAATAGCCAAGAAGTGGAAACAACCCAAGCATATTTCTGTGAAGGAGCAGGTAGACAAAATATGGCAAACACACACAGGGTAATGTTACTCAGCCTTAAAGAGGCAAGAACTTTGACCCACACTAATGAATGGATCTCTAGAACATTTCACTTAGTGAAATAAGCCAGACACAAAAGCACAAATGCAGTGTGAGTATGAGTCCATTTCCACGGGACTCTCTGAATCAAGCAATTGCCCAGAGGAAGGAAGCCTAGTGGTGATCGCCAGGGGCTGGGATGAGGAAGTGGGGAGCTTCCGGTCTCAGAAGATGGAAGTGTTCTGGAAACCTGTGCACTCCGTTAAGATGGATGTGCTTAATGCCACAGAGCTCCACACCTGGGCAAAGTGGTGAACGGTGGGCTTTGTCTAGTTTACTGCAAACAAAAATTAAAACTAAAATGCTGCACCCTTAAAATGTTACAAAATAAATAAGTAAAGCTTACGGCCATGGTGAAAATCTAGGCCAAGTGTAAAGCAACACAACCAGGGTGTGTTGTGAACGGAGTCCTCCTGTGATTAGGCCAGAGAGTGCAGAGGGTCCTCCTTCTTGGATTCTTGCTGAGGACATTTTAGGCTTGACTAGAATTTGTTCCCCTTATTGGAGAATCTCATGGGAAATGACCCAACTCTATTCTAGGCCCCGAGTCAAGAAGCCCTAGTTATCTTAGCTTCTGGTAAGCTGCTTGCTTGTGCAAACCTCTCCCTGCAGCTGCTGAGTCAAACACCAAGATGCGGGGTTTGTCTTTAAATGCCCCTTGGTCTAAATGCTGTGGGCTACACTTGGGTTCAGAGTACCCAAGTTATAGCCCCAGCCAGCTGAAATAAAAACTTTCAATTGGCTACAAACTGTATCTGAGTGGTCATCTCTGGTGGGCTCCCTGTAACACTTCCAATGAGATCTCTGAAACTCTGAGCCCATGAACACAGAAGCAGTCTGATACTGTGATGACTTGTGAGCCACCCTGTCTTCTGGATGCCATGCTGTTCTTCAGGGTTACAGTCACTATGCAGATGTCACCTGGTGGTTTTGTCTTGGTTTTCTTTTCCCTAATCATACAAAATCAATCCAATCAGTTATAATAGACTGGGGCTCTCATATATTCCCAGTACCTTGTCCAGGGTGGATCTCAGGGAAGGAATAGGAAAGACATAGAAGAGTAGAGATGCAGACACCTCCATGGTGGTGGTTGGCATGGAAACCCAGAAGGGTGATTTACTGAGAGAGAAAAAGAACTCATGACCTAAACCTAGAGGATCACCATACAGCAAGTTCAGAGCAAGGGAACTTCCCACTAAGGATGGGGTGGGCTGTCGAGAATGTCTGTGGGAGGCCACTGGTGCACCAAAAGTCCAACCCAGAAAAAAAGCCCAGGAAAGGCAAGTTAGAGCCATATGCTTCTCAAAACTGTTAGAATTGTTTGCAGAGGGTTCTTTAAAATGAGTGTGAAGTTAGACTCTCTGACAGTGATGTGTTAATTTGTCTGGGCCCCTTAAATGTACTCTCTGTTGTTCTATGGGCTATACAGAGTGTTCTTCTCAAAGAGACTCTGTGAAATAAGTCCTACATTGTCTCTTTTATTTTTTTTCACAATGCTGGAGGAATTGAACCCATGGCCCTGCCCAGGCAAGGCAAGCACTCTACTACTGAGCTGTACCCTCAGCCCTATCCTCATCTTTAAATGGGGAAAATGAAGTAAGGAGGTGTTAGTGACTTGTCAGAGCATACAGTAGAACCCATGGGATCCTCACTGACATGGGATGATATCATTATCCTTATAGTCACTTGTAATCCATTTTTCTCTTTTAAATTTCCATCACTTTAGATCATTCTTTATCAATTAACTTTTTCTATCACCCTCTTCATATAGTCTGACAAATCTAAACCCAACACGGGACATCTATCTGTAATCCCAAGTAGAAACAGGAAGATCAGTAGCACAAAGTTATCATTGTCTATACAGTAAATTTGAGGCCAGCCTGAGCTGCATGAGATCTTTCTCAAAAGAAAAAAAGAAGAAAAGGAAAGAAAAGAAAAAGGGGAGTGCTATTTGAAGCACATGTCATGAAAAATCAACTCTTCAATTGAGAAGGCAGGAATGATGTCATATTTGTAGAAAGTACGTGAAGTTCAAGCGTTTGGAAAGTTTGCTGCAGACAATAGTGTTTTAAACAAAAATAGGGGCTGGGAGAAGTGACTAAGTTACTAAAGTGTTGCCATGTAAGCCGGAGGCACTGAGTTGGCATCCATATAAATAAGCCAGGCACCGTCACACATCTTTGCAACCCTAGCACGAGGTGGTGGGGACAGGTAGGTCCTCAGGGCTCACTGACAAGCTGGCCTAGCAAATTGGTGAGCAGCAGTGAGAGACCCTGTCTCAAAGATAACATGGAGAGCAATCAAGGGAGACCTCTGGTCTCCACATGTAAACAGATACATGTGTACTCACAATCCCAAGTGCACATATATGTGCATGTTTACATGTGCACATGCACACAAAAGTAACAATAAATATCAGTTGTGTTTGCATATCATCCATGAGGGCTACCTAGAACATATGTATGCATGTATGCATCTATGCATGTATGTATGTATAGGTATGTATTATGTATGTATGTGTGTGTATGTATGTATGTATGTATTTGTATCATTTTACTCAGCCCTCATAAAAGGTTTCATCTCTCTCTGTGTTTCAGAAGGATGCACACTGCTGAGATTATTTGAGAAAATGCAAATCACTGGTTGTTTGGGCAGGCTCCAAAAGAACGAAAGTGAGCAGCCGCAGTGTTTAAATGAAAATGCAAAATCTTTGTCTTTAAACGTGTTTATTTAACTGCAGAGCCTGTGTCGCTTGTAGAGAGCTATAGTGGAAGAAATTACATTTTGCTTCTCATCATCATTTTCCCACCTGCTAAACATCCCCATTTCTGAGCTGCTGGGGCCTTAGTGGTACTTAAAATGATAAGAAGACAATGCCAACATCTCCTATTAGGGCAAGGAAGATGCAATGGCCCCAAACAACGTGTACTCTCTTCCTGATCTCCCTCATTCAGAAGTGTTTTTTTGAAAACATGATTTATGTTTTCTCCTGACCCACTGCAGAGGAGTTATCAGAGGAGTGGGGGGAGATGGAGTCAGGAAATCGCCATGTTCTTGGGGAACACAGAATTATGTTCCCTATAAAATATTTGTAAAGTAGATTTTTTAAAAAAGATAGTTATGTCAGTTAATAATCAATTTGTCATTCCTGATCAGTTAATGAATGCATACTTATGTTCTTGAGGTGAGATGTGTTAATGAATTTCTAGCTTTCTTTGGAGCATTCTTTGTCTCTTTGTGTCATCCATAAAAGGGTTTGCACAGTAGAAGCTAATTAATAACTGCTAAGCCAGGACTAGAAACTGTCTCCAAGCCACCTGGTAATGGAGAAGAATCAATGGAAGTAAGAATGTTCCCGTTTCAGAGAGAAGTAGGCTGGAGCAGAATATAGACAGTGCTGGAAAGGGCTTGGCAAAGTGCCAAAAATAAATCCCAGATGAACAGTAGCTCCAGCTACAGAGCTCCTGATGGTGGTATCGGTCCTGAAGCGGGAGCCACGCCCAAAGGCAAGCCAGGTGGCCCTGGTGAAATAAGCCTGTCACTAAGGCCCTCAGGGCAAGCCACAGCTCTCACAGCCCTCCAAAGCAGCTGTGCTTTGGGTGAGACAGTTGGGTCGGCAATGAGAGGAGTCCCATTTTGACACTTTGAATGACCCAGAAGGCCATGGTTGAGAAAGAGTGTCGTGTTTAGAGCTGAGTGAGCCTGAGGCTCTGAGAACTCGTGGAAATTTCCACGAGTTAGGAAACTTGAATTCAGCCTACCACAATCTGGGGCAACAGATAGCCCCAGAAGATAGTTTTATAGTGCAGAAGGTTTCCATGTATCCAGGCTGAGAATTTCAGGCCCCAGGAGGCTTGGTTCAAGCACTGTTGGTGTTCAGCAGATGTCACCAGCTGAGGTGAGTATTGGAGTTAGATAACCCAGGGGCTCAGGTTCACAAGCGGATCAACCTCCATGTATCTGCCACTCACTAAATAAGAAAAGGCGAGGGCCTGGTTTGCAGACTGTTCCTCACTGCTATGCAGGCACCATCCAGAAGAGGACAACCAGAGATTACAGCCCCTCTCTGGGACAACCCCGAAAGGAAATTTTCCCAAAGGGTAGAACTTCAGGCAGGACACAGTGTCATACCTTTTGCTTGGAAGCAGAAGTGGCCAGATGTGGGGTACTAATTCACGGGCCATGGTTTAGCTGGATATTCAAGGACTCAGAAGGAACACAGTTGGGAAATTGAAGATAAAAATATTTGAGGAAGAAGTATGTGGCTAGATCTCCACAACTGCGTGAAGGAAATGAGGATATTTGTATTTTGTGATCACCAAAGAGTAATCTTGGCTGGGGATGAGTTCAATAACAAAGCAGGTAGGATAAAGCATTCTGTGGACAACTAACCTTTGTCCCTACCTTCCCTGTCATTGCCCAATGGGCCCACGAAGTGTCTATAGTGGCTGAGATGGAGTTAGGCAACACAGACTTCCACTCACCAAGGCTGATCTGGCTACAGCTGCTGCTGAGTGACAGATCTGCCTGCAGCAGAAACCAGCACTGAGCCCATGGTAATGGCACCGTTCCCTGGGGTGACCAGCTTCAACCCAGTGGCAGGTTGACGATGTCGGACCATTTACATCCTATAAAAGGTGGCTCGTTGTCCTCCCTGGAATAGGTACTTGTTCTGGTCATGAATTTGCCTTTTCTGTACAAAATACTTCTGCCAAAGCTAGCACTCATGGACTTACAGAATGCCTTATCCACTGCCACAAGATTCCACACAGCATTGCTTCTGACCAAGGAACTTATTTCATAACCAAAGCTGTAAGACAGTAGACTCAAGCCCATGGCATTCACTAGTCTCACCATATCCCTCTCCTTCCTGAAGGAGCTGCACTGATAGGATGGTGGGATGGTCCTTTAAGGAAATTTTAAGAATTTCCTCTCCTCCTCCTCCTCCTCCTCCTCCTCCTCCTCCTCCTCCTCCTCGTCCTCGTCGTCCTTCTCCTCCTCCTCCTCCTCCTCCTCCTCCTCCTCATCCTCATCCTCATCCTCCTCTTCCTCCTCCTCCTCTTCCTCCTCCTCCTCTTCCTCCTCTTCCTCCTCCTCCTCTTCTTTCTCCTCCTCTTCCTCCTCCTCTTCTTCTTCCTTTTTCCTCCTCTTCCTTCTTCTACATCTTTCTCTGTCTCTCTGTATTTTGCTATCTCTGTTTATCTATCTATCTATCTATCTATCTATCTATCTATCTATCTATCTATCATCTATCTATTATCTGTCTGTCTGTCTGTCTGTCTGTCTTCTACAGCACTCGGTATTCTCAGAGGTCTGAGATCAGATGGATTCAGATGATATGGCCACTGGGGGAATGGCCTTTTAAGATCCAGTTACAGAGTCAACTAGGTGGCAGTAGATTTAATGGCCAAGACAGAGGTCTCCAGAAGGCTGAATATTCTTCAAATCAGCATATATGGTTCCTGTCTGTCCAATGTTAAAATTCATGGATCCAGAATGCAATTGGTAGAACTGAGGTTGGGACCACTTACCATCAGCCAAAATGAGGCTATAGCAGAACTCCTACTTCCTGATCCTGTAACCTTAGGCTTCATTAGCCTAGAAGTTTTGGTTTCAGAAGGGAGGTAGGTGTTTCTTCCAGGAGGAAGTATATACATACATACATACATACATACATACACATTAAGCAGATATTGATATTTATATTGTCTTTATGTCTTGACCATGTAATTCAACATCAGTTGAGATAATATCAGTAGGTAAGTTCTATAAGCCTATATTATCATATTTAAGTTATAGGACACTAAAAGACTAAATACTGAGGGACTTTGCCATCTATTTGAGGGAAACAACAGCATGTTTATGGTTGTTCATGAGTGATTATATCATGCTAAGTAGAATTATGGTCTCACTACAATTTTTATTTGGAAATTCAGAGTGACATGAGATGTGAAAGGGTAGACTTTGGATGGTTAATCTTAGCTAGCAACTTGACCAGATCTGGAATCAACTAAGTGACATGCCTCTGGGTGGGTCTGTAAAGGTATTTCCTGAATAAATAAACTGAGTGGGAAAACCCTCTTCTGGCATGGATAGTACTTTCTGAGGTCTCAGATACAAGAAGGTTAGAACAAAAAGCAATTGCCTTTTTACCTGCTCACCTTCAATCTCTTGTTGGTGAACACATAGTTGCTACTGCCACTGCCATCACCGACACCATTTTTTTTTGCTGATGTCAAAACCCAGTTTCTCCACCCTTCTGATATGGATTGAAAATGAACGACTTTCCAGGAATTCTCTAGGCCTTAAATTCCAGATTGGCTCTGCTAAGAATTTCAGCCTCAGGACTTGAGCAGTGATCTGGTTCTTAGACTCTCTGGTGTTAAGATGGTCACTGTTGGACTACCCAGTTCATATTGTGTAAGCCATTCTAATAAATTACCCCTTAATATGCATCAATTTTATTAGTTTTGTTCCACTAGTGAACAAAACCAAAAGACCAATCGAACACAACTGACAGACTAGTTAATACAGCTCTCCTCTAAGCCATCTCTGCAGCTTCATCTCTGTTTATAACTCATGTGGTATTTTGACTATCTTATTTTTATTTTAGAAACTCCATACTTATTTTTATCTCCTGAGGGGAAAATCAGAAAAAATTCATTTATGATAATTCCAAAGACATAAAATATGTGACAATAAACTTAACAAAGCAAGGGAAAGACTTCTATAATGAAAACTTTAAGACACCGAGGGGGAAAAAAATAAAGAAGACTATAGAAGATGAAAAGATCTTCCATAGTCAGAGACTGGTGAAATTAATATGGTAAAATGGCTATATCCCTGAAATTTCAATTACGTTCTTCACAGAACTAGAAAAAAGAAACTGTTCTAAGATTCATATGGAAGGACAAAAGAACCAGAACAACCAAGACAATCCTAATCAGGCCCCGGTGTGGTGGTACAGCTCTGGAGGAGTCACACTGCCAGATCCCAAACCACACTATCAAGCCATAGTAACGATGCTATTATAAAGTGAACGTGTAGGCTGTGGGAATAAGACACAGGACCCAGGAGTAACCTTCCCAGCTACAACTACCCAATTTTTGACAAATGTGTCAGAAGCACACACTGGGGAAGAGCTGCCCTGATGCTTTGAGAACAGGGTTCCCACATACAGAAGATTGACACTAAATACATATCCCTCATTCCCACAAATATCAGTTCAACATGCATCAGAGACCTTCACATAAGACCTAACATGTTGAAACTGCCAGAGGGAAACATAGGTATAAATCTAGGAATGGGCAAGAACTTTCTAGAAAGGACTCTGCTTCCACGGGAACCAATCCCAAGAATTTACAAATGGAATTAGATAAAAGTAAAAATCTTCTGCATAGTGAAGGAAACAATCCAGAATGAAGAGGCTGTCTACAAAATTGGAATAAATCTTGGACAACTCTACATCAGACAGGTAATTAATATATAGGATATATAAAGAACCTATAAATTAAACACCAAAACACCTCAAATCATGCAACTAATAAGCCAACAAACTCAATATACAATTACAAAGGACAGAATGTAAATATTTGGAAAAGTGCTCAAAAACCCTTAGCAAATAGGAGAATGCAAATTACAAGGTACTTGAGAGTGTATCTCCCGCTAGTGAGAATGGCTACGGTCATCAGGAAACAAAGGACAGCGAGGATGGGGATATATTTTGATGGTAGAGTAGATGCACAGGCCCTAGTGGGAGTGGAGGTGGAGCCAGGCAGTGAGTGTTGGCAAAGAGGTAAAGAAGTGGGGCAAAGGGGAGCAGTTATAGAAATATAAACTGGTCCACACCGGAAGCCCATGAAAGGGTTTCTGTAACACTAAAAATAGATCTTCTATGACCCAGCTATACCACTCTTGGTCGACACACCACAGAGAAACTTGTGCATTCACCTTTACTACCGTATTGTTCCCAAGAGCTGGGGACGAGGATTAGTCCAGATACCCACCAACAGATGAATGGATGGGGAAAAGGTGCTATGTAAACGCTGAACTTTTTTTCATATGTGAACTCTAGATTTAAGTGTGTGTGTGTTTGGGGGGGGGGGGGGGCGCATGTGCATTTTGCCTGAATGAAGGTATGTGCTTGTTATCTGTAGAGGTCAGAAAAGAATGCTGGACCACCCGGAACGGAAGTTGCCATGTGGGTGCGGGGAACCAAACCTAGGTGCTCTTACAGAGCAGTAGGTACTCTTAGCCACTGAGCCATCTCTGTAGTTCCTGAGGAGGAAGAGGTCTTAAGAGAAGGCGAGGAGGGGAAAAAGAGAGTGACAGACTTCTTGAGATGTGAAAGCAGAAGCGAGGACTACTTGGAAGGGAAGAGAATACCCTGATTGGGAGAGCGATGAAACAGGAAAAAGCGGGACACCTTATGAACGGGAGCATATGCTAATGAAACCTGTCACTTTGCATGCTAACTTAAAAAAATTAATTAGGCCCTGGTGTGGTGGTACATGCCTTTAATCCCTGTACTCTGGAGAGAGAGGCAGGCATAGCTCTGAGTTTGATCATAGCCAGATCTACATGGTGCATTTTAGGATAGCCGGATCTACATAGAGAGACCCTGTCGAAAACAAAACAAACACTAACAAGACACACACAAAATTAATTAATTAAAAAAACAATAAAAACCCAACAGAACAAGTGAACCAATGGGTACCAGATTGCCTACCTGCTCTGAGCCTCTACAATCAGAGTCATAGCATCCCCATTAACACTGTCTTCATCTTAACAGAGAAACAACAAATTTCAGGAAACCCTGTCTACTCCTCATCCGAGAGGATCATGTGGCTGTTGGGGAAGATTGAGTAGGTTGCAGACGTCTGTTTGAATTATGACTTACATGGCCCCTGTGGGTTCTGAAGAGATCAGGGGGATGTATCAGGGAAGACACTGTAAAAGCTCGCAGTTCTGTGGGCTGGATAGATAGATGGCTCTGTGGTTGAACTTGCACTGCTCTTGCAAAAGACTCTATAGTTTGTCTCCCAGCACCCACAGTGACTACCCACAACCAACAGTAGCTCCCTCTCCAGGAAGATCCAGTACCCGTGGCTTCCCAGGGCACCTGAGCACACAGGTCCATGCTCCCCACACCCCCACAAAGGTGTAGTTAAAAATAAATATTTTTAAACCTATAATTCTTAGCCCCACCATTAAAAAAAAAACTCTGCTAAAATAAATTTCTAAAAGACCTGGTGACCTGTATTCAAAACAATGAACTTCCCACAGAGAATTCTTAGGATCAGCTATGACAAGGAAGTAATGTCTGTGTATTGCAACATTGTGCTCTCGGAGGGTCATCTGCACACATGTGATATTAAGATGACAAGCACAAATGATAGGAGACTTGGTTATGTTATAAAGAATACACTTGGTTTCCTATAGAGCAGCAGATACTTGGCTGCCTACGATGCTAATGAGAAGGCTCTTGATTCCATGTGCCTCCTTGATTGGATGGCAGTGGCCTATTAAATAAAGCAGTTGTTTTGAAATAAGCACCTTTATACCCTATCAAGGTCAACCCTTTTTCTTGATGTACTTAACTAACCATGTAAAATATTACATCAGCAAGCCTACAAGGCACTTAGAGATATATTCACATTTGCATAATGTCCTCTGTAAGTTAGTCTTTGGTCCTTAAGGGTGTTTAGAATAACTGCATGCAAGAATATACTTAATCCAATCTCATTTCAGCTTTTGCTCTTTTAAGATTTCAAAATTAATAAATCCTCCTGATACTCCAATTACCATGAGCTTTTATAAGCATAACTTTGTAACTTTAACCCATTTATGAACATACCCCACAGGCAAATGTACTAATGAATAGGGAATAACATTAGAAGTTTAAAAGATGGCCTCTTTAGGAAGTAATGTAAGAAAATCCTGTTAGCTGGATCAAGTACAAAAGTGTGATTTCTTAAAAAATAGAAAACCCATTGCAAAATTACATGTAATTACAATAACCAAAGGATAAGAAGTAAGAATAGTTGGAGTACCACGCATTATTTAACTTAGTACATGTTATCGCTTGCTTGCATATGGATGAAAGCAAGAAAAAGAAACTGATGTGAACTCTCTGCCTGTGGCTAAAGAAACAGTGGCAGTTTGTGCCGGAGTTCCTTGATGCAAATTCTTGACCAAACCTTAATAGGTAGATGGTGCTTCTGGCTCCCTAGTCATTGCCTCCCACAGTCACCTTTACACACACACACACACACACACACACACACACACACACACACACTGCTGCCTTTTATTCTGAAGTTGCATTGTAGAATAAACTCAATGTTGGTTGTCACCCGAGAGCAGAAGGAAATGCTAAGGTCAGCTTGCCCAACAAATGAGATTTCTTCTTTAACCAGGTCAACATACCAGTCACACAGCACCACCCTGGGCAGGCTTGCAGATGACTTTCTATCAACTGAATTATTTTACAGTGATTTCATTCAGCGTGTTGCTATTCAGGCTGCAAGGAGGCCTGTTATATACATCTCTGGTTTTCTGGTTAGGACCTTGAGACACAGAGGGGACTGACTCATCACTTATCCAGTTCCAGACAACACCTGCCTAAGCAAAAAACAGAATTCAGATTAATAGACAGCCACGTCTTACACGGATAACTGTCTATCCCCATCTTTCTCTCACACACAGAAATACACGCTCACACAAGCATTCACAAACATACTCATACAGTCATTCACTATATACACATGAACACATATTTGCATATAGATGCACACATGCACACGCTCTGATACGTACATTCATACTCATACACATTCTCACACACACTCATACAATACACACTCACATTTACATACTCACACACTCAGTGTACACACACATATTCATACTCACATATACTCATTAACACACATTGACACACACATGTTCACACTGACAAATGTACACTCATAAGCTCACACACATACACACACACTCCCTCACATAAACACACACTCTCCTACTCACACACACTCACATTCTCAGAGGCACACACACACATGAAGCTCAAGGGATGCCATAAAGAATTTGGAAGGAGAAAGATTGTAAGAAAGGAAGAAATGGTATTCCATTGACAAGCTGGGTGCACAGAGCACGACTCCAGGGTTAAGCTGATTGAGTCCTAGGACAGTGAATGTGTGGCTAGGATCTGTGCTGGAGAAGGTAGAGAAACCGCCATCAGTTAGCTGCTTCCAGGTGGAAATAGAGGCTCGCTTCTGCACAGTGCTCCTGCAGTGGGTGTCAACATCTCTGACAACCGTCTCTGGATGCTCCATGTCAATCAGAAGTTTATGCTGTTTCCTGTTTGAAGGAAACAGATATATGGACAAAAATTAAAATTAAACGTTAACTGTGTGGCTGGAGAGGTGGATCAGCCTTAGGAGTACTGGCTGCTCTTCCCGAGGACCCAGGTTCCATTCCCAGCATCCACATGGTGGCTCACAGCTATCTGTAACTCCCGTTCTAGGAGAGTCCATGTTCTCTTCTGGTCTCCATGCTCTGCACACATGTGGTAAACAGACATACATGCAGGCACCCTCTTACGGTCTGCACAAACACCTGCACACACACACACACATTGGCATAAAAAAATGAATAAATCCTCTAAAAGAACTAGCTGAAGATGTGTGTATATAGTAAAAAACTAGAACTGGCATGAATGTTCAATAGCTAGGAACTTTAGGTAAGAAATGGTGTGCATGTGGTTACATATTTAATGTCATAGGTAACAATATGCTTGCATGTGTTTGCAGTATCAATGAAAAAAGAGAAAATAAATTTATTAATTAAAATATTTCTAATTCAACACATTAAATTATAAGCAATGGTTTTGTCTTTGAATTACTATAAAGTTATGAGAGTTAAAAATTTTAGTTGTTTCTGACATTTTTCAAATTCTTTGCAATAGGTATATACAAATATACATATATATATATATATATATATATATATATATATCCTGCATAATCAGAAACACCTTTAAAATTGTCATGCAGATCTTTTTATGCTGTTGATGGAGAGATAAATAAGTGGCCAGCATCATCTTATAAGATACACACTATGTAAGGACTCGTCATCATGGCATTTTTTAGAGAAAGTAAAAATTTAGAAAAAAAAAACACATGTAGGGAAATGGATAAATTAGCAATTGTGACACATAATAATAATAATAATGGTTGTTGCTATTATTAAGTCACTTATATCCTTTGAACCTTACACAGTAGATGGATCCATTTAAGAGCCCTTCAAGCTTTGGAACTTTTCAAGCATTATCATAACCCTTTGAAGTTCTATTCATGTCAGTCACGTCTCTCCAGAGTCCTGAACAAAGATGTTCATGAGAGGAGTAGTGAGATCGGCTTAGCTGACCACCCTGGAATATGGCAGGTTGGACAGTCAGAGCCCAGTGCTGGAGAGATCATGATAGCGTAATGAGGCAGTTCCTCTAGACAGCCATCGGTGCCAGAGTACATCAGTACATGGTACATTGTTGGACAGCACCACTAATGCCAAGGGTATTCGTTCTGCACTCAGCTAGCTGACCTAGCCATCAGCCGCCTCCGGAAACACCCTCGTAGATACACCCAGTGGTACATTTTACTAATTTTCTAGGCATCTCTCAATCCAGGCAGGTTGACTGGATTCGCTGTTGTAATACTGTTCCCAGCAGAGCAATTGCACACACGTAATGCTCCTTGCATTTAGCTTTCGATTATTTTGCATCAATGTAATTGCTGGTCATATTCCTCTTACTTGTGTTTATATTCAGAGTGAGGTTTTCTCTTGTGCAGATATGGAACCCCTGGTACCCTGTGTCACAAGCAAAGCAAAACCACAAGGAGGATGCTGAGAAAAGTCATGTTGTGTGTATATTTAGAAATATACTAAGGATCGGGATAAAGCTCCCTGGTAGAGCACTTGACAAGCATATATAAGGCCATGTTCAATGCCCAGTACGCTGGAAAAAATGCTTTAAGGCCACATGTGGTGGCACATAGCTGAAATTCCAGAATTTGAGTGACAGGCAGTAGGACCTCAAGTTTGAGGCTAGCCTTGGATACATATTGAGTTTTAGGCCAGCCTTGGCTGTATTGAAAGATCATGTCTCAGGAAAAGAAACAAAAATATTTACAAAAGCTTTTGCAACTGTCGTGGTGGTGTACACCTTTTATTCCAGCACTCAGGAGGCAGAGGCAGGGGAATCTTTGTAAGTTCAAGGACAGGCTGATCTACAGAGTGAGTTTTAGGACAGCTAGGATGACACAGGGAAACACTTCCTCAAACAAAACAAAACAAAACAAAACAGCATTTGCAAGTGTGTATACATAGAAAAAAGATATAAAACTAGTTAACTAAAATTTTGGTCAGGGGTTAAAAATTCACATTTTCCTTAATACACTTGTAACTTTTTACAGACTTGTATAATTAGAATATTATTTGATGAAATTGTGAGAAACAAAATTAGCTTATCTTTATGCAATAATATAAAATACAACTAAGTTAGAGAAAGACCTGCAAAGCACCCAACAGAAAGTGAGCTTGCAAGAGCACAGATGCTTGCAATTATATTAGATAATGTTAGGCCGTAGAACTGTTGGTCTGTGTTTGACTGAAGTTACTCAGTGAAAAATGAGAGCTGTGAGTTCGAAAGGGTCCAAAGAGAGCTGACCAGTCCAGCACCGGGAGCACATTTACAGGAAGGGAGGTTAACCCAACAAGGTGATCGATCAGTCAAGGAGAGGAGGGCCTGGAGCTCCGCTGCTGAAAACAATTGCTCATGGGGGCAGATCCCCACCGCAGACTGAAGGGGAGTATGGTAGGGCACAGTGTTGGAAAAACTCTTCTTCAAGCAATTTAGACAGAATGGTGGGAAGAAACCTAAAGACAGTCAGGACTATTTTAATGTCAGGTACAAAATTAGAGCCAGGACTTAATAAGATCAAATGTGGGAAGAGCAGAGAAAAAAGTAAATTGGAACAGAGCCCAAGTTAGTATAAATGAATGCATAAATTGAGAGATGTATTTAAAACGATTTAAAAAAAAAAAACTTGGCAAGAAGGCCTGAGACCCTAAACTTTCAGCAGGCACCAGATATCATAGGAATTAAAAAACAGTTGTATTCAGTGAAGAACTGGAGTGTCTCTAGGTCCAATGTTAAGGTTAGGGTCGAGGTTACAGCAGACTACACCCACCTCTTAGGCCCTAGAAGAGCACATTTTCATACATTTTTGTCTTACGCTCTTTTTTGTTTTTAGAGGCAGGGTCTCATGTAGCCCAGGCTGACCCTCAAGTGGCAGTAGAGCCAAGACCTTGGACTTGGCCTCTGGATCCTCCTGCCTCTGCTTCACCAAGACACCAACTGAGTTTAAATATGAAGATGTGTTGTTTGTGCTGCGGCCTATGTGACAGACATTGCTTTGGAGTGCTGGTAGGTTAGAGCAGAGGGGTTAAAATGAAAAGTTACAAACATTTAGAATATCAACAATCCATTTAACAATACCCAACAATGCTTTTCTCTCTGCACAGATGTGATTTTTGCCTAACAAGGAAAACTGTTTTCCTGCACAGTGTTGAGAATTCATTTTCTTGTTTCTTTTTGTATTTTTCTTCATGGTTTCGCGACCTCATGAATTAATAGGACCTAAAGAACACTTTGTAATATTAAGCCGTTAACCTTGTTCTAAGGTGATGATCTAGATATAATATCTAAGTAGTAAACATATTTATACAGTTTAATTTTGAATTAAACGATGTAATGAAACTGAATAAATGCTTAGAAAATTAAATCAAAATTGAATGAAAATGTTTGTTATGATGATGTCTTTTTTTTCAGCAGCTGAGTGAATAATTCTCCATTATGTAATGTACTACATTATTCCTATCCATTCTTCAGTTGAGGGTCAGCTAGGTTGTTTCCAACTTCTGGTTGTTATAAATAAAGCTGCCATGAAAATAGCAGAGCGTGTCCCTGTGGTAGGATGGAGCATCCTCTGGGTGTGTGCCCAGAGTGGAATGTCTGAGTCGTGAGGGAGACTGACTCCTAATTATCTGAGAAATTGCTATATTCATTCCAAAGTGGCTCCTAGTAAGGGGTCATGGAGCCTTAGTTGGCCATCCTCTGTGACCAGACAAGGCCTCAGGTAGAGAAATTTGGACATCAACCTAGCCACAAAACCTCCAACCTAGTTTGTCATGCCTGCAGGATATGCTGGGACCAGAGCCTAGCATAATTGTCATCAGAGACACTTCACCCAGGAACTGATGGGAGCAGACACAGAGTCCCACAGCCAAATGTTGGGTGGAGCTTGGAGGATTCCTGAAGAGCAGGGGAGGAAGGATGGAAGGAGCCAGAGGGATCAGGACACCACAAGAACATGGCTGACAGAGTCAACTGACAGGGACTCATGAGGACTCACAGAGATCAGGGAGCCTGTATGGGTCTGACCTATGTCCTCTTCATATATATTATTGTTGTGTGGCAGCAGGGGCATCTCTGACTCTTTGCCTGCTTTTGGGACCCTTTTCCTCCTACTGGGTTGTTTCATCCAGCCTTGATGTGAGAATATGTGCCTGGTCTTTTTGTAGCATATCATGTCATATTTGGTTGATGTCCCTGGAAAGTCTGCTCTTTCCGAGGAGAGGAAAAGTGGGAGTGGATCTGGGGGAAAGGGGAGGTGGGGAGAGAGACTGGGGAAGGGAGAATGGAAAACTATAGTAGGGATGTAACATGTAAGAAAAGAATAAATAAAAAGAAAAAAATCTTCCTTGTAAAAGCATAAATAAAATAAGTAAAGGGTTTTTTTCAGATACACAATACCAAACCTGACATCTGAGTTTGATATCAGGAGTCCACATGGTAAAAGGAGAAAATCTACTCCTGGAAGATATTCTCTGACCTCTACTCAACTGTACACAGTGTATATTCAATATAAACAATTGCAAAGTTTTATTCTTTTAACTTTTGTGTAAATAGGTTTGCTTTGAAATGCTGATATCCAACATTATATGTATTTTAACTATGCAATATAAATGTACTTTTTGGAGAGTGATTTTGAAGATACATTGAATGTCCTTTTCATGTTTATCAACATTTTTATTTTTGAAGGGCTGTGGAGATAATTAATTGGTAGAGTACCTGTCTTGTATGTTCATAGCCCTGGGCTCAATCCCCAGCATTAAGGAATGGTAAAGGCTTGTAATCCCAGCACTCAGAACGAAACAGCAGTGTAAAGTCAGCCTCAGTTACATGGAGAGTACTGTACTACATAACATTTTGTCTCAGAATTTTAATGTTTAGTTTTACTTTGTTACGTTTTGATCAAAATATGCTCAATTTCCTTTATTGAATACAAAACATTTTATTTTTTAATATTTTAAATTGCTGTTAAGAGACACAAACACCCACATATATATGAATATGTATATATGTGTGTGTATGTATGTATATGTGTATGTATATATGTGTACAGATACATACAGGCACACACATGTTCACACAAATGTACAAGCATACACACATGCGCACATGAGTGCACATGCACACACACATACGTGCATACACACACCTTTATTGCTCACCAACCCAATAACACAACACCCAGACCTGTGCAATTGTGATTAAAGCCAGCTGTCTTTAACATTTTGCCAACTTTCAGTTCTCTGGAAATCATCGTTTTTGCCCAGACTCTTTGTCATGTTGTATGATACTATTCTAAAGTATTATTTTTCAGGGCAAAAGGAGTGTAATTTATCCAGTGGTTTAATAGGTTTGAATTCTTACAACAGTGCAATTTTTAGGCTGCAAGGCCTGTGGACCACCACCTTCCTCTTTCTTTTGATTCGTCCTCTTAAGGGACACAGACAGCTCTGGATTCAAGAGGCATCCAACCAAAGCTGCTTAGGACATTTGAGGTGAGGGGAAAGGAAATAGACATGACAAGGATAACCATGATCACAAATGGGTGACCCTCCCTGTCCTCTTCTTCTGTACAAAGCTGGATAGTCACGAGTCACTCTAATACCCTCAAGCCTAAAGTAAATACAGGTTGAGAATCATTACCATTGTGACTAGAGTCTCTGCAGGAAAAGCCCTGACTTTGATGGTTCCCTACAAACTAGACTCAGCTGCTGTTATAACATCCCAACTAAAGAGACAAGTAATGATGAGAGGCAGAGACAGGAGATTTAATTAATGTGCAGCCTGGGAAGAGGAGCTGGTGAAGTGTCTGTGAGTCTATCTTTAGGTCTTAAACAGAGGGAGAATTGGGGCAAGGAGCAAGAAGTCAAAGTGTGGTCTGGTTGAGCACGGTCTCAGATCTTCAGTGCGAAGACAGGCTGCCTCTTGGGGAGGGTTGCTCCTTTCCAATCAGCCTGGCCCTTATTTGAATGGGTGGAGGAAATCGTTTGCCCTGCAAGGATCTGTCATCCCTGGAATTTAAAGTGTCTGTAGGTTTAGGAGAATCACTGGAGACCTTTGGGTTCCTTTGGGAGATCTAGAAGAGGCCACTGTAAAAGCTGACTCTCACCTCTATGCCTTTGTCCTTGAAGTGGGGAGATGAGTTGGAGCCCCAGTTCGCTTTTGTTACTGTGATAGCATACTGACCAAAATCAACTTTGGGGTAAAGGGTTTATTTGATAAATACATTACTGTACATCATCAAGGAAAGGAAAGGCAGAAATTCAAGGCAGGGACCTGGTGACAGGAACTGAAGAAGAGACCACAGAGGAATGCTACTGGCTTGCTCCCAGACTCGCATTCAGCTACCTTTCTTATACAGTGCAGGTCCACAGATGGGGTGCGGACCACGGAAGAGGCAAGGAGTGTGGGAATCGTTGTCACTGAGTAGAAAGTATGTCCCCAGAATGTCCTGGGAGTGATGTGGGTAAGAAAACTGAAATTCCTTTCATTGCTATAGTTACCAGACTTGGTACTGTAAGTTGGAATGGCATGAGAATGTAGTATAACACAGAGGGTGGTTACTTAGGCCTCAGTTTTTATTCAAATTCCATAGCGATGCAAGTGTCTGATTGTATTATCAAGTTCCTCCTGATGTTGCAAAGGGCCAGGCTCTCCAGAGAGAGAATGGAAAGGAGGATAGAAAACATATAGGTCATCTTAGAAAGGCCCCTTCTACCCTCAACATTTCAGGTTTTCATTTTCTCCTTGGGAATTTGTCAGAGCTTGTATTAAATGGGTTTTCTTAGTGGATAGACAGAATTTCAAAATGGCAATCTTTCTAGCCTCTGCCAATCTTAAATTTTTCTAGGAATATTCTACATTTTGGATGTGGCATGTCCTTCAGAGACTTGTTTGTTGAAGGCTTGGTCTTAGGCTTCTGGCATTACTAAAGGCTTCAGGAAATGGGGCCCTCGTTGCAGGAAGTAAGACATTGGGGGTGATGTGTCTTCCTAGGGTGCATTTTGTCCCCTGCCCCTTCCTACTCCACCCTTCTACCTCCTGTACATGAGGGAACCCACTGTACTCCACCATACTCCAACAACCATGGTGCTCTACCTCACCACAGGCCCAGGAGTGACAGAACCAAGGGACCGTAGATTAAAACCATGAGCCCAAATAAACCTTTCCTCCTTTTAAGTTGACTTCACAAATTAAAATACAACTCAGGTATTTTGTCACAGCAACAGAAAATCGACTAACACAAAAAGTTTATAACCCTTCACTTCCTGCCCTAGAGGAAGATCCGCAAATGTTCTTTATGACAGATCATTGAATCTAGTATTTTATTTATTTTGACTTTTTCCATTATATATGTATATACAATTATTGAAAACATCTCTTTTTACTGCCCAGTTGTTTTGTTGGCAATCCAGTCTCAGTTTGGAAACAGCTGGCTTTTCACACGTACTAATTCTCTTACCCAGTTAAGAATATCCAAAAAAGACTGACTCTTTGTGTAGGTATAGCATATGAAAATCCAAGAAATGATCTAAAATATTACTCAGCTTCCCTTGCTTCATTTTACTATTGAAAATACAAATTTGTGTTTCAGCCATATCATGGTCTGGATATTTGCCTATAATTCTATGGGGCTACCCATTACTCCCATGTTCCAGAGAGAGTGAGATCAAATTCCAAAGCAGAGAGCCTGACACAGACCAAGACCTTGTCATTTTCTATGAGGATATAACCCAACTCTAGAGGTAGCCAGATTTGAGGATAAGCCTTTTTTTTAAGGTACTGAAATTTTAATCAACCATTTCTAGCTCATAGAATCCCATATGGCATCAGGTCATTCTGAACATGGGAATGTTTTGACACTGCATGCTGCTTTTGTTTCTTCCCACAAAGTAGAGCCACGATGTCCTGTTTGGGACGCTGCTTTCTGTGCAAGCTACTCCCAAGAGCCTGCTGCTATCTGCTGGCAAAGTGATCTGAGGCAGTCGTGCGTGAGAAGTCTCCTGCCTAATGTTTTGGCATGTCATGATCATGCATCACTAAGTCTTTGTCAGGACCAAACCTGTTGCCAACATTTGTTGTTTATGCCTGTTGTTATTAATTGTCCCTCTTCCCCACCCCAATAGCAGCCACCCTGTTGTAAATGGTAAGGGAACCCCAGCATGTCTCTCTCCCCTTGACTTGCAAGAGTGAAAACAGAAGAGATGTGGATGATGGAAAGTAGGGTATATGAGACCACTTCCAAAAGAAAGTTCATTGGCACGGATTCATGTACCTAGAGTTGTTATAGTCTATGCTGGCCCTTGGAATGGATGGTAAATATTGAAAAAGATTGTACTAGTGGCCTTTCTCCCCCACTCAGTTGTGTCTGGAGACTACTTGAAGCATCAAGACAGTCTTCCCCAGGCGATGTATCTGATGTGGAATCTAAATTAAGAGCCGGTCTTTACTTGGCATAGCATTCCTGCAAAGATCTGAAAATTTGCATTGTGTGTGTGTGTGTGTATGTTATATATGTGCTCTCTCTCTCTCTCTCTCTCTCTCTCTCTCTCTCTCTCTCTCTCGTGTGTGTGTGTGTGTGTGTGTGTGTGTGTGTGTGTTTATCCCAGTGCTTGGGAGGCAGAGGCAAGAGAATTTCTGTGACTTCAAGGCCAGCCTGCTGCTCTACATAGTGAATTCCCAGACAGCCAGAGATACACACAGTAATATATAAATAATAATATATATATTATTTATTTTGGGGGGTCATGTATAGAGGTCAAAGGACAATTTGCAGGAATCACTTCTCTCCTTCCACCATGTGGGTCCTGGGTATCAAACTCAAGTCATCAGGCTTGGTGGTAAGTACCATTATCCACTGAGCCATCTCACTGGCCCCAAGATCCAAATTTTAATCCTTCCCTATTTTTTACTTGGACTCATTGAGTTGTCCCTTCTTAAACATAATGAGATCTTACAACATCACGGCAAACCAGAACCTCTTAGGTCAGCAGTCACTTATGAGACAGTGACTCACAGGGTCTCTTCCAATCACCTTTTTACATTTCTGGGGGAAATTTTGTCACTATTCTGAAGAGGCACAACTCAGTTCCCGTACACACAGTAGTAACGATGTGCATAGGTCTGTCTTGTTTCTGTTTGTCTCCATGGGTTATCGCACCCGAAGAAGTAGAGGGGTTCCCAGCATCCTTTCTTCTTGCCAGATGTTGACAGCACGGTTTGTATTTGAGTCTCCTTGGTTTTATTTGCACCAGGCGAGAACACATCATTCTAACTGTATCCCTTGCTTATTTCTCACTCCCCCTTTCTCCATCACCATAGAAACACACACAGAAATTTGGTTCAGGAGGATCCATACTACAGGCACAATGAGAAATACTAAATCCTGTTCAGGATTTCTAGGGCTGGGGATTCCCACCAAATCCCAGGTCTTCCTCAGGCTTTCCCAGTGATTCAAAAGGGATGTGGTGGAATACAACATTTTTAGACACAGGAATTCATTACAATGACTTGTTGTTAACACTTCAGAGTTGCAAAAAGGCGTTTTGTCCTCATCTCCTCTGCCATCTGGTCCACTGGCCAAATGGAAAAAATCCACCAGAGATCAATTTTGCCTACATGACACTTTGAAGATTAAAATGGCTGCACTAAAAGAACCAAAGATTTAAGTTCAGTGAAGACTAGGAAAAGCACTAAGAGAAGAGGTAATGACAAGTGACGGCACCAGAAGGCAAGAACACCTTGCAGAAAATGAGCTATACAATTACTAGAAGCTTAGATTGCCTGCCTTGATCCCTTGAATATCTATAGCCCACCTGATTGAGACTTAACTTAAATAAAAATTCCAGGCAAAGCTGCTGTGTTTATATGGGAATAGCCCATTTTTTAAAATGAGAAAATTCACGGTAAGTTAGTTCTTAGGCGACATTTCAGGCATTTTGTCTGCTTGCCTGTCTGTCCATCTTTGTCTGTCTCTCTGTGTCTCTCTCTGTGTCTCTCTGTGTCTCTGTCTCTGTCTCTGTCTCTGTCTCTGTCTCTGTCTCTCTCTCTCTCTCACACACACACACACACACACACACACACACACACTGATATTCACATTTAAATATGGTACAGTTGACAGAGAGACCAGTCTTGAGAAAAGACTTGGCCTCCAACATGTTTCAGAATGGTTAGCAAGTTTAAAGAAAACACTGTTGACATCTGCATGGTTACTTTCCGACACTTGCAAAGATTCTGAAGTTCTCCAGGACAATTCTGTTTGGATCAAAAAGCAAGTTTGGGTCAAATTGCAAAGTCAGGGAGAAGGAGAGACTTGAGTTGGCTTCATGGAGTTTGTCTTTCCTGAAATGACTCCCCATTCCGTGGGGCGATCAACTCTCAATGTTTTGTTAAAGCCAAAGGCTGACATCTTCCAAGAAACCTTTGCTGCTACAATTTATAACAAACAACTCTCCACTTTTTTAAGTTCTTTTTTTCTTTTGGCTTTTAGTTTGTTTGTTTGTTTGTTTCCTATCTGTCCTGAAACTCACTATGTAAACCAGGCTGACTTCAAACTCAGAGATCCACCTACATCTGCTTCTCACATACTGCAATTAAATGTGTGTGCCACCACACTTGCCTCCCCTCTAAACTTGTAAAATTTCAAAGAACAAAAATAATTTTTAAAGTATGCTTGTTTATTATCAACCCCAGTGACTGATCACAAGTGTAGTTCTTAAAGAGAGTGGTTGGTGAAGATGTGCTTGGCTGTGAGAGGGGACCAGTGCAGGAAACACCATCAAAGGCAGGAAACACAGAGGCTGCCCCAATTCTAATAGTATTGGGATGTAGCTCATTAGCTAGCCATGCCAAATCATTAGGAGATTCCTGAAAGTCACCACATCTTTCCCAGTCCCACCACCACCACCACCACCCCTACGCCAGAGGCCCCAGCATCCTTTTAGAGACAGCTAACCTAGACTGGTTACCTAGACTGGTGGTAGCAAATTGTTGGTACTGGAGGTAGCAACTCGTCCTTGATCCGCTCATCACGAGAGCCAGACTAGCGATCAGAAGACGTCTCAGTGGGGAAAAGTACTTGCCATGCAAGCTTGGCAACCTGAGTCCCATCTCCTAATACTCATAAAAAGCCAGTGTGGTCAATGCATCTCTATAATCCCAGCATGTTACAGTGAGATGGGATGATGGACAGAAGAACCTACCAGAAACTCACAGTCCAAGAAACCTGAAGTACACAATATAAAAGAAACTGCAAGGGAGCCCGCCTCAACAAGATGGAAGACAAGAACTGCTCCTGAATCACCCCTGGCCATGGCATTCACACATGTGCATACATATACTCACTGTCTCACATACACATACACACATACACACTCTCTCACACACATACACTTACTCTCTCTCACACACACACACTCTCTCTCACTCACACACACTCTCTCTCTCACACACACACACACATACACACTCTCTCTCACACACACACTCTTTCTTTCACAGACACACACACTCTCACACACACATACACACACATACTCTCTCTCTCTCTCATACGTACACACACTCTTTCTCTCACACAGACACACACACACTCACACACACATACACTCTCTCTCACACACATACACTCTCTCACACATATACATACACACTCTCACACACACATATACACATACTCTCTCTCACACACATACACACACTCTCACACACACATACACTTACTCTCTCTCACACACACACATTCTCTCTCATGCACACACACTCTCTCTCACGCACACACACACATACAAACTCTCTCTCACACACACACACACTCTTTCTTTCACAGACACACACACTCTCACACACACATACACACTCTCTCTCATACGTACACACACTCTTTCTCTCACACAGACACACACACACTCACACACACATACACTCTCTCTCACACACATACACTCTCTCACACATACACATACACACTCTCACACACACATATACACATACTCTCTCACACACACATACACAGACTCTCACACACACATACACACTCTCTCTCACACACACACATGTATACACTCTCACACACACATACACACACACTCTCTCACACATACACATACACACACTTTCACACAGACACACACACACACTCACACACACATACACACACTCTCTTCTCACACACACATACACACACACTGTCTCACACACACACATATACATACTCTTTTTCTCTCACACACACACACACATTCTCTCTCTCTCACACACACACACATACACACACACACATTCTAAAGTCCATTTAAAAAGAGCAAATTAATAGTAAAAGTCAGAAAAGGGAGATTTATTCGATATAGCCATGTTGGAAAGAGGGACAAAGAGATCCAGTTTGCCCCCCCTCCCCAGTCCATCCTCAAATTCCTGATATGAAATTAAGGTTTAAATAGAAGTCAAGAGCCGTGTATAATTTAGTTCTGGTCAAGATGAGCTCTCACCATTTAGGTGATGTGACACATTTTCAGCACCATGTAAATTCCTTTCTGAGAGACAAGTGGCCCACTGGGTAGCACCAGGCTTAATCTTTTTCTTCTCCCAGCAAGATGTCCACAGGGAGAAATGCCATTAACTGGGGCGCCTTGAGTCAATATATCAAATAACCTGAGTTGTGGACCCAAATGTGTCTCTAGAATGTTCTCATTCCTTCTAGGGTTTGGTGGTTTGAATAAGAATGACCTCCCCGCTCCCAGGCTCATATATTTAAAGGCTTGGTCCTCAGGCGGCAGAACTGTTTGAGATGGTTTAGGAGGTGTGGCCTTATTGGAGGAAGTATGTCACTTCGGGTGAGCGTTGAGGTTTCAAAAGTCCATGCCAGTCTAGTCTCTCTCTCTCTCTCTCTCCTCCCCCTCCCCCTCTTCCCTCTCCCTCCCTTTGCTATCTATGGATTAGGATGCAAAGCTCTCAGCTACTGCTCCAGCACCATGCTGGTCTGCTTACTGCCGTGATGATCATGGACTAACCCTCTAAAACTGCAATCAAGCAAGCCCCAACGAAATGCTTTCTTTTAGAAGAGTTTTCTTTGCAAGCGTTGTCTTGGCCCTGATGTCTCTTCACAGCAATAGAACACTGGTCAGGATGGATTGAGATGGCACAGACTGCTGAGTTCTTGGATGGTTAGCTAGGTGGGTAACCTCAGTCTCATCATGACATCATCTTTCAGCCTGTTTCCAGGTTTGTAGTAAGTGAAGATTTTGGATCACACTTTTCCCGTTTTGAGCAAGTTTTATTCTTTATTGGTCTCAATAAGATAACCTGATAATCTCCAGTTGCTGCTATGCATATCCTATGTTTTTTTAAATTTGCATAGTTTAGTGCCCCAAGCCATATTGCAAGTTCATGGAGAAATTGAGTCATCTACAGTTTATGTATATCCCTCCCACAGTGTCTACAGGACAGACATGAGGCATTGATAGTCAAGGACTCCCAGTTCTATTGTTCAAGCTATAACACAGGATGGGCTATATCAATATTTATGTGTTATTATTATTATTATTAATGCATGCATACATGTAGTGGACAAATTTGTAGAGTTGACTCCTCCCAACATTATGTGGATCAAGGGATCAAACTCAGGTTTTTAGGCTATTGCTTCAGGTACTTTGCCCACAGGACAACCTCTCAGGCCCAAAGTCAATGTCTTTAGCTCCCTATCTGGAAACAAACAGCCCCCTCCTCCCCCACAGCCACCCCTCCTATCAGGAGACCCTCAAACAGGGCACTACAATTAATCAAATCTTCAAGACACAAGTATGTACTCCTTTCTCAGAATAGTAAACAAAGAAACAACAAAAGCTTTATCAAAATCATCTTTGCACTTCCATTGTTTGGTTATTAGCATAGCTTTCTATTTTTTCTGATTTTTCTGCTCAGATTTATCCTTAGTTTTTCTTCTTAATGCTAAAAGCTTGAGAACACACACACACACACACACACACACACACACACACACACACACACAGAGTACCCTTCTCAGGAGACACCACCAGCATAAAAGTTGGAATATGCTTGGCTTTGCAACCATCCTAGCAAGGCCTTAGAAGATTGGATTTAGTGTTGTGCATCCACAGATATGAAATTAGGCCGACAGAGTCTGGAACTGGGCCTCACTCCACACTGCTAACTTGTAGAGTGCCGGTAGCCAAAAGGGTTTGGAAGAGTTGGCTCTCTCTACAGATGCTGCCATTCATTTCTGTGGAAACAGGACCACTTAAATCTAATTACGGTTTCTGCTTAAATTAGCAGGACAGATATGACAGCAGTAACTTTCTCAGAGTAACTGGAGGGAGACCTTTAGCTGACACAGCTTACAAAGTAGTTGGCTTGCAGCAAAGTAATGTCAATTTTTAAAAGTAATTTAGAATTCATCTGACTCCATCCACCCACCATTTATGACAGCCAGTGGAAAATATTTAGGGTGGGGAATGGGGAGGTGGGGCGGGCAGGCGACTGCCTGCAGTATTCCAGAAGGAAGAATAGATTATCTTATAAAATGATTTATATAGAGATTGGGTCATTTTACACATTGCCATTACATAGTTACAAATGAGGTAGCAGACATTTGTACTTGACAGATGAACTTCAAAGCCCTGTCTTTCAACTTTGGCTTCCTGCAAGGATCAACCCCTACCTCACATTGCAAATGCTGCTGATAGGCACTTGAAGAGTCGTCTTTATGTCTCACTCTGGCGTGGCGGCAGCCTTACTGACCCTCCTGGCCAGTCTACTTTATGCTGTGGGATCCAAGATGAGTTGACCACTCTGAAGATTCCCCAGAATGGATCACTGTGCACACAGAATTTAATCTGTGCGAGAGGCTGCCTGCACCTGGGAGGTGGGGTCAGATGGCCTTTGGAAAGGGCACCCCGACAGATGCGACGTCCAGGGTTTGCAGACCTCACCTCTGAGCTGCTCTGTTGCCAGCTGTATGGCTCGTTCTCTCTCTCTCAACTCACTAAATGTCTCCCTTCCACCCGCCAAGCCCATCAAGATGATGACCGTCTCAGATTCCAGCCTTTGTCTTCACTGCCTGGGCTCCATGGCCTTCCCTCTGTCGTGTTCTACTAGCCTGACAGACAGTCCCTCTGAGGGAGGCAGCCAGAAGGCCATAGTCACTCCTTGACCCTGTGGCTCACTCTTACCTAGGATAAACCAACCTGAATTGCAAAGAGATACAGTGTAGACCTGGAATGCCCATTTCCACTGGGCAAAGAGAATTAGTTTTATAATTTGTGAAAGTAACTACTGAGAATGAAGTTTGGCTATTGAATTTCATGGCATACATTTGATTCTCTTCATCTTTGGGTTCTGCATCTGAGGGTTTAACCAACTTAGACAGAAAAATACTTGAGGGCTGAGGGCTGGTTCTGCAGCTTCGTGGTAAGGTGCTTGCCTAGTGTACATGAGGCCTTGGGTTCAATCTCCAGCACACTGCTGAACATATACACACATACATATATAATGTATGTGCCTTTAATTTACTACATGGGTGTTTTTGCTATTATTTCCTAAATATTATAGCATACCAAATATTTACATCAGCACGAACACCTTATGTAAGCTAGAGAGGATGAAAGGTATAAAAGTGGCTGTACTAGGTTATGTGCAAACACTGCTCCTTTATAGAAGAGACCTGAGCATCCACAGATTTGGAAGCAATCCGAATGGAACCATGCCACTGCTACATAAGCATACTTAGAGTTATAGATACACCATATTCTGGAACTATGCGCATGTTGGGCATATTTTCCCCTGAGGAACATATCTCATTTAAAAATTGTGCTTTAGAACAAGGCACTACAAGTTCCCTCATTAACGCACTCTGATTCCCAATTGGAGGACAAGAGTCATTTTTTTAAAAGCATGGTTCTAGACATTGCATCACATAAGTGAGCATCATGGGTGAGAGCTCTTGTGTCCAGCTGACTGCCTCCTCCCACTTTTTCTGTGATTGACGTTCCCATCTGCCCACTGCAGTAAATTTATTTCAGGAAGCTTTCAGACAAGAAGTCATCAAACTGGCCCACATGGCTGTCTTTGTAAATAAAGTTTTATTGGAACAGAGCCATGTATGCTTTTGTGTGTGTGTGTGTGTGTGTGTGTGTGTGTGTACATGTTGTTTACAGCTCCTGATATAGCACATGAGCTGAGTATTTTGTCATATGCTATGGTCTGAGAAACTTTCCAATTACCCTCTGACCTTTCTTAGAACACATTTGCAGGCCCCATCCTAGCTAAATGATATGGGCCACAGCTTACAGTGTGTGCTTTTTTTCCCCTCTTTTCATGTGTATGTGTATGAATGTTCATACTTGTGTGTGTGCACAATCTGTATGTGCACATGTGAAGGCCAGAGGTTGATGTGAGAATTTAGCCTTTATCACTCTGCACCTTATTTCCTGTGTAAGTCTACTGCAAACCAATTGCACATCTGAGTCTGCCCTATGACCAGAGAAGCCTCTAATCAGGACTTAGCTCGCTCTTCTTAATTGCATCCCGAGTGATGATAAAACCAGGGAAGAGCCTTGCCACATGAGAAACTCATCTCTTTTCTTAGCGAATGCCTTAGCTGTATATTTGTAAAGTTCTGTCTTGGTGGCCCAAGTCTTAACTGGCTACTGAAGATTGGAAGTTAGCACTCCCTCAGAGCAAGAGTCTTCCTGGCCTCTGGAGTTGAAATCTTTATTTACTTATTTTTTAAGGAGAGGGCCTCATTTAGTAAAGGCTCTTGGCTCATGCAAACTAACTCAATGTCACCTGTGTCCCTTGCCAAACAGTGTCACACCTGGGACCTTTTGATGTGGTGCATGCATATCTTTCCCACCCAGCGTGAGCCAGTAGCAATGCCTGTGACAATCCCCACAGCCCCCTTGCTCTCTGAGGTAAGTCTCCCAGTCAAACCCAGACAATGTCAACTTGGCTACTCTTGCTAGCAAGCTAATTCCAGGACGCCCCTGTCTCTGACTTCTGGGGCTACAATTCTCTCACGGTGAATGGCCACATCCTTCCTTGCTCCTGCACCATAGCTATTTTACTTCCTAAAAGAAGCCTGCATTCAGATCTGCCCAAAAGCTGGGAAAGAGAACACATGTGCTGTAAAGGATGCAGAGTAGCCCTCTCTCAATGCGCCACTTCCTGTAAATATGCTTCATGGTTTGACTGTGGAGAGAAACCTTGAACTCAAATGCCAAGACATGGCTGCCGGTTGGCTTTTCCCAGCAGAGGTTGAAGTTACAGAATGAAAACATCATTCTTTACTCCCCTCATCTGAGTCCAGCCAGAATATGTGTCTACCTGGTTGATTTTAACAAAGACTGAGGGGAGGGGAGGGGGAGTAAGTCATAAAGATGAAAGACAGCACAGTCTCTGTTTCCGTGGGGGCAGGGACAAAGGGTCGGGG
This sequence comes from Apodemus sylvaticus, assembly GCF_947179515.1. Taxonomy (NCBI): domain Eukaryota; kingdom Metazoa; phylum Chordata; class Mammalia; order Rodentia; family Muridae; genus Apodemus; species Apodemus sylvaticus. The sequence goes on along the minus strand of NC_067479.1, from coordinate 78,971,149 downwards.
AAAGAGTACGCAGTATGTGTTCACTGATAAGTGGAGATTAGCCCAAAAGTTCAGAATACCCAAGATCCAATTCACCGACCATATGAAGCCTAAGAAGGAAGACCAAAGTGTGGATTCTTCTGTGCTTCTTAGAAGGGGGAACAAAATACCCACAGGAGGAAGTATGGAGACAAAGTGTGGAGCAGAGACTCAAGGAAAGGCCATCAGAGACTGCCCTACCTGGGGATCCATCCCATAGACAGCCACCAAACCTAGACACTATTGTGGATGCTGGGGAGTGCTTGCTGACGGAGGCCTGGTATGGCTGTCTCCTGAGAGGCTCTGCCAGAGCCTGACAAACACAGAGGTGGATGCTTGCAGCCAACCTGGACTGAGCACAGGGTCCTGATGGAGGAGATGGAGAAGGGACTGAAGGAGCTGAGGGGCCTCGCAGCCCCATGGAGGGAGGAAGAGTGTCAACAGGCCAGACTCTCCAGAGCTACCGGGGACTGGATCACCAACCTAAGAACACACATGGAGGGACCCATGGCGCTGGCCACATGTGTGGCAGAGGATGGCTTTGTTGGACACCAGTGGGAGGAGAGGCCCTCGGGCCTGAGGGTGTTCAATGCCCCAGTGTAGAGGAATGTCAGGGCAGGAGGATGGGAGTGGGTGGGTAGGTAGGGGAGCACCCTCAGAGAGGCAGGGGAGGGGGGATGGGATAGGGGGTTTTCAAAGGGGAGACTTGGAAAGGGGAAAACATTTGTATTGAAAATAAAGAAAATATCCAAGAAAAAATAAATACATTTTTTAAAAAGGGAATTCCTTTATCCTTATGAATCTAGGGATAGAGAGTGATTGACAGGGTGCCTGCTTGGCATAGCTGAAGAAGCCCCAAGTTCAAATCCAGAATTGCTAAGCAGGGTGTGTATGCTGAATTTGTAATCCTTGCACCAGGCAGGTGGAGGGAAGAGTGTGCCTTTTAAGGTATGCTACATACCCGAGTTCAGGGCCATATGAGATTCCATCTCAAATATAAATGTTATGCGTCTTCAGGGGAAAAATACACTGTGAATGTAAGCACTTGCTCATTTAAATGGCATTTGGCTGAATAATGGGAGGAATCTAAAAGCAGTTTCTGCTTCTCTAAAATGCAGACAGAGAAATTAATTTCACAATATGCACCATCAGCAAAAGAAAGTACATGACTGCTCATGAGTTTAAGGAGGATGGATACACAAGGGAACTTCCTAGGCCACACTATACGAACACTGAAACACAGCTTGGAAAGTTAACAAAGAAAGAACCCGGTGATCCCTATGATGTAAAAGTGCCTCTAAAACAGGAGCAACATAAAGGGTGTGTCCTCTCATGAGTCCGGGTATCATTTTGCTTACTTTTATTCTCTTTTTATAAGATATCTCTGTTTTTACTAATGCTAGATGTTTTTGTATGTGGCTGAGGACTGAACCTAGCACCTCATTTGTGTCAGGTAAGGGATCTGATCTACCAACTAAGCTACAATTCCTAAGCTGCTATTTCTGCGCCAGTGTTGAGGAAGGAGAATGAGGCTCCAAGCTTCTCTGAATGGAACTGACACGCCAGCTGGCCACTAGTGCTTCCAGAGACAGGAAGAGATAGTTCTGGCCTGGGCATCCCAACTTGCAATCAGGCCTCATCTCTACTGTTGTTGCATTATGTGATCTTAGGCAAATCATTGACTTCTCTGTGCCTCTATCTTTCACTAGAAAACACACACACACACACACACACACACACACACAGCTCAATGGACCACAACATAAAAGCTTCACCGATAAAATGAGGCTGCGAATAAAGTTAAAAATGTAATTAAAATTAGCGTTTTTCTCCTAGGGTACGTGTGTCACTTCTGTTTAATTAATCAAATATAGATTGTTTTCCTACTTAGAGAGTAGAATCAGTCTCATTATAGAACACCCCCAATAATCTAGAGCTATCAAGACTGGAAAGGCCTTCCTTAGCTTGGTTCTGTGGTGGAGCTGGCTGTGAGGGGGTAAGACTTCAGGAGAAACACTGGGATGCAGAGGGAACTTCCCACATGCCATCTCTTCCCAGGTGCCTGTCTTCATTGGGTCAAAGAGAGGACAGGCAATTATCAGGGGGACTTTGGAATTACTGTCACTGGAGAATAAGCAAAGAAAGCAAAGGACTGGGCTTGGGTGGCTCATTTCCCTGCCCCCTGTGGCTGGGAACAAGCTGTGTGGCTCTTTCTTACAGTCTGTGACTCATATCTTGGCCAGTTAATTTTTTAAGGCTGCTGTATTGTCATTCTTTATATCTTGTTTCATTTTAACTTTATTGTAATCGTTATCCTTTTTCATTGTCTACACTCCTGGTGCCGTGTTGTATAAGGACATTTTCACACAACTGTATCTTGAACATTGAGCAATGGCCTCCTCTCGTCTTCCCACTTTGCCTCTCCCAGCCCCTCCCCCTTTCATTAATTCCCTTTGTTTCCCTAGATGGTTTTGATTCCATTTCATGCCATATATACATACATGGCCTTCATATACTCGTATTCACATATGAGAGATGGCATAGCATCTCTAAGGCTCGACATCATTATTTCCATCTTCTTGTGATACAACCATGGCAAGAAGTGCAACTGTCTTCTTTCGAATGACCTAACTTCATTCTTTATACCTAACTTCATTCTTTATGTTCACCATGTAATTTCTTTAACCCCCCCCCCACCATCCAGATTAAGAAAGACTTACAATGAGGGGAACCATCACTGTCTTCCTGCGATGTCCTCTATGGTAAGGAGGGGCCAGCACCATGCACACTTGGGAAAGAGCTTACTGTCTCCAAGTAGGAAGCTAACCGTGGGATGAGCCTGAGAGTTCTTTAGTTCCGGGTTGACAGGATTGTAGGCCTGGGAGTCTCTTGTCTTAGATGTCTTAGAAGCTAAGACATCATCTGTTCAGGTTCAGAATCACTAAAAGGTAAGGGCAGTGTGTTTTCCTCCATGCTTCAGTACGTGACTTCTCAGATATTAATACCAGAATGGTGATCTTATGGGAAACAAGGCAGGATTCACTACCGTCGGTTCGTAAGTGCTGGCCTGCACAGCTCTCCTGGACAATTCGAAAGCAGAAAGTGACACGGCCCACTGAAAGAACACGACCAACAGTCCAGATAGCCACACCAGTGGGTAAAGAAAAGTGATAGAAATGTAAATGCTAGCCCTCAGCCCACTGGCGCTACCCTCCTTCAGGCCACCAATAAGCGTTATGATCAAAGGAGAGGCAATTTAAATTTGTTGGGCAGAATTTTTTTTCCCTCCAGCCCATGGGCAAGGCTGTTTTATTTGCTTGGCCCTCTCTAGTCCTAAAACTATTTATGGTCAGATATTACCAAATGTGGGGAGAGTCACAGAAAAAAATTACATTTCTTTTAACCAAGGGTAGGGGAAATAAGTTAATTTCATGCTATTTCTTGAGGTCAGATAACAAAATGCACATTTACCCAGGAAGAGAAATCACAAGCTTTTCTTCCCAAGATTGTGAGTCTTGAAAGTAAAAGCCGTGGAGTCCAGGCGCCGGGTGAAGTCAAGCTCTGAGAGACCCACAGTTTGAGGGAGAAGCCCAAGGCAGCTGCTCCTGCCTTCAGCACACAAGGCCCAGGTCGGTGAAACGTACTGGCTATTTGGGCTGCTGTAGCCGTGCTTGACTGAGGGCTGCCCTGATGAAACCAACCCTAGGAGACTCACGGTGCTGGGGAAGGCTCTGTTCACCCTACAGCGAACTCGATTCCTTCCTTGCAAGAGAAATGACCGCAGTGAGATCAGGCGACACCTGATAGGCACCTGTTAGGAAGGAGAAGATAACTCAGAGTATGGAACGCTCTTGGGATGGGAAGTCAACTTAGGAATTTTTACGAAGTCAGTTTATGAGAGTCCTACGGAATCATGTCACCTTACAATGCCTTCCCTCTATTTTTATGCTCACGGGAACTAAGATGCTTGACTTGCTCAAGACATAGCAAGGTGGTGGTAAAGTGGGACAAAAAAAAATGGTCACATTCCCCAACCCCTTTCAGGTCAGTTCCCTTTCACCTGAACTGCACTCTCTGGTTCCGAAAAGGGAAGACATGAAGTAGCATTCAGACTAGAAATGAGTTTGCTATGTTTGGAAGCCGTCATCCTGGAGTCAATTCAACCTATGGACTATAGAACTCCAAAGGCTGCCTCAGTTTTTCCTTCAAAACCTGTCTCCGTTTTCCTCATTAATACTCACTAGGCCAAGAATTTTGCCCTAAATTCATTAATTTAGAGGTACACTCTAAGAAGAAACCAGGCTTGTGAGTGCAAACAGTTTGAACTTTCTTCAGTACAGTTGAAAGTAACCAATATGTACCAAATAAAGCCCTCTTCCCACAAGGGATGACTAAACTGGCAATACCTCAGAGAAGTATCTGAAGGCCATCCTCTCCTCTCCTCTCTCTCTCTCTCTCTCTCTCTCTCTCTCTCTCTCTCTCTCTCTCTCTCTCTGTGTGTGTGTGTGTGTGTGTGTGTGTGTGTGTCCATCTCTGTGTGTCTGTGTGTGTGGTGTTGGAGATTGAATTCATAGCTTTGTATACTGTCAAGAATGCACTCTTCCACTGGGTCACCCCCATCCTGTATCATTGTATTTCTCGTGGAGCCAACAGAAACTGGTGAGCATTGCATTCTGGGTAGTTTACTTGTGAAATAATGATTCTCCCATGTTAGGAACATCACAGTTTCCCAAGATCTTAAGAGAGTCTACTTAAGGCAGACTGCTAGGCCCTATCCCCAGAGATTCTAGTTCAAGAGTTCTGGGGTGTAGCTACTGGTGACTTAGCATTTAAACAACTTTCCTTTGTGATGCTGATGCCTGCCGCTGGTCTGGAGGGCCACTCTGAGAGCCATTGTCCTAGATCAGGAGTACAAGAGTAGGCAGTCTTGAGGCAGGAGACATGAAGAAACATGTTTCCTATTTAGTTTCTTTCTTTCTTTCTTTCTTTCTTTCTTTCTTTCTTTCTTTCTTTCTTTCTTTCTTTCTTTCTTTCTCTCTCTCTCTCTCTCTCTCTCTCTCTCTCTCTCTCTCTCTCTCTCTCTCTCTCTCTCTCTCTCTCTTTCTTTCTTTCTTTCTTTCTTTCTTTCTTTCTTTCTTTCTTTCTTTCTTTCTTTCTTTCTTCAGGTTAGAATCCTTACACAGTTCCCACAGACAACCCTAAACCCACCAGTGAAGCTCTGCTCTACCCAGATATTGCACTGATTGTATGCACTGGGAGACTTTCACACTCCCCAAGAGCGAGGAACCAGGAAACGGTTCCCTAAAGGGCTGAGAGATTGGTGGACCAACAGCTATGATGGTGCTCTTGAAAGGAAACTCTGACCTGACACTCAAGGATGGCAACACAAACTCATCTATCCATCACTTCAATCTATCTGGTCCAGACAGGCAGAACGTCCAATGAATGATGCTCCCAGGACCGCGATGAGGACCTCGAGCTGCGACCTGAGTTGGGCCTCAGGTCAGATGAGCGCGTCTATTTGAAAGTGGCGCACAAATTAGGAGCAACTTGGATCATCTCCAAATAACCCACTCCTTTCCTTGCCATGCCGCTAACGTTGACAAAGCAGTTTCACCTGGGCCTCCACTGAAGTCCCAGGTCTGCATTAGAGGTGATATGGTTCCCATTTTACAGATGGGATGTGGGAATCGCATGAGCTGCACCCAAGGTGGAGAGCTGGTTTCCAAACTGGGCTGTGGGAGCTCGGTGCACAGTGCCACAGTGCCTCTCAGAGGCAGCAGAGCAGAGGTACAGCAAAGCTCTGATAAGTCAACATTCCTCCCAAATGAAACAACAGAAAAACAGAGCAAGGGGCAAGCTGTCCCCGCAAACATGGAGGAGCAAACAAAACAATATAAAGAAACTGGATTTGAAAAAAAAATTCGTACAGTGATTTCCCGGTAGCACAGTGAATTTTATTTCCTACAGAAACCACCCCACAGGATCCTTAAGCAGACCCCTCGTTCACCAGGGCCCATAGATAGACTTAAATCCTCACTTTGGCTGAAGTTTTTACTTTAGGGTTAAGGCATGAAGAACCATTACTGCAAGAACTAAAATGGCTTTGTTAAAGGTGGTCAGCTTCCAGGACCCAGTGGCGTCGGGAATGCTGGGAGAGTGCTTTAAATATGTATTTATGAAGACGCACGTCCCTCCTAAGCTCAGTCTCCTCCTTGCCTCTTATCTCCCTCACGTCCTGGGTCACAGCCAGCCCTAGGCAAAGCTGACAAATAGTTTATTTTCAGCACCTCCTCATCCTAATCTGCACTCCCCCCACTTCCCTATCACCACCCCAGGTGCTTCTTTCTCCCTTCGTCCCTTCAGCCAAACTCCATTTTCTGGCCTTCCCAATCAAAACTTGCCCTCCAGAAAGGAGATGATCAAATTTTTCACACTCAAACCGATAGAGCACAACTTGAGCTTCACATTAAAGACACCTTTCATTTAACACACACACACACACACACACACACACACACACACACACACACACAAATCCTTGACCAGCTGCCTGAGTCTCTGACAGTGGGGATAAGTATAGAGAGAACATAACCAACAGAGCTGTACTCCCTGCATTTCCAACCTGCAGCCAGGGCTGAAAGTCATAATACATCCATTTGTGGAAAGACTCGTTATGTTACCCTTTCTGGAAATACTTGGGGCTTTTTTGGTTTTTGGTTTTTTTGTTTGTTCGTTTTTAAATACCATAACAAACAGTGGGCTTTTCAGGCAGTTTATGGGGTTGATGCAGGGTAACAGAAGCAGCAAAGCAAGGAAAGAAGCCTATGTTGGGATTGCTCCCTGGGGAGGGAGATTCCTTCTGCAGGGCTTGGAGATATTAACCCAAGTAGATTTGCTGTGTAGCTGTGAGTGACTTTGAACTCCCGATTCTCCTGTCTCTGAGATCATCATCATCATCATCATCATTATCATCATCGATTTCTGTGGGCTCAATTATTGGAGCGTTCTTCAGACCCTGAATTTGACTTTATCTTAGCCCTCCGTGGCTTTGTCTGGCATTTCTGTTGCCAGCATTCATTCCTCCAGTCGTTCTAGTTTGATTTTCCTGTTGTCAGACTGTTTTCTTTAAGACCTGACTCAGACAGCTGTCCATGACTTTCAGCCTTCCACTAAGGGATTAAGGGGGACCTGGTAGAGGCTCCCAGGTTACCCCGTACAAGAGTTAAGGAGAAGCTGGTTCTCCCTTTCAGGATGGACCTCAGGGTAGCAGTTTAATAAATGGATTCAAAGCCGAGGCTGAGGGCTGCTGGGTTATCTGACTCATCTTGTGCTGGTGATATCTGTCAGGTCTTTTATAATAACATAGGGGCAGGTACTAGGCAGAAAAATTAGACAAATGCCTATGGCATAAGTATATTAGAAATAATAAAATGTATTTATTTATTTACTTACTTATTTACCTATTTTTATTTTATTTTGAGATAGGGTAATACCTTGTATCTCTGGCTGTCCTGGAACTTACTCTGTAGACCAGGCTAGCCTTGAACTTAGAGGGATCTGCCTGCCTTTGCCTCCTGTGTGCTGGGATTAAAGTCATGCACCACCACACCTGGCTTCAGGGAAAATGTAAAAGAAAGAAGAAAACAGGATCTTTGCAAGACTGACCCATTCCAAGCTATGTGATATATATGTATACGCACATGTATGCAACAGCATCACTGCTTGTTGACCATTTTCTATGCACCTAGCACTTACTGTTACCTTTTATTATAATTTCTTTCATGAAAGGAGCACAGTCACCCATTCACTCACATAACAACCGTGAGCTTTCTGCTAGAGGAAGGGCGGTGTCTGGTTTCGGTAAGCACATGGGTTTAGAATGAGACGGTCTAAGTTTGAATGCCTGCCCTGTGGGTATTGATCATTTGTCTTTAGACAGTGCTTATTCTTTCCAACCTTCAGAGTTGTTGTTTCTATAAAATGTGGATAAAAGTAAGGTCACCATAAGCAAGGAATTCATTAGAACACTGAACACAAACTTGATGAGTCTTCAGCAGGAGTAAGAAAGGTTTGAGATTGTTACTTGTCCAGCAAGTACTATGTGTTAGATGAGTGCTGGGTTCTGAGTACTGAGTGCCTTTACCTCATTTAGAAAATCCATTCATAGCCGGGTGGTGGTGGCGCATGCCTGTAATCCCAGCACTCTGGGAGGCAGAGGCAGGCAGATTTCTGAGTTCGAGGCCAGCCTGATCTACAGAGTGAGTTCCAGGACAGCCAGGGCTACACAGAGAAACCCTGTCTCGGGGGAAAAAAAAAAAAAAAACAAATCCAAAAAACAAACAAAAAAAAAAACCAAAAAAAAATCCATTCATTTATTGATTAATCTGTTTAGCAACTCACATAGTCAGTAGATCATTTCATAATGTTGTGCTAGGCTGTGAGAGCCCGCAGGTAAGCGGAAAGGCAGACAGTAGCAAATAATGAAACAGGAGGTGAGGATAGCTGAGGGGGTGAGTGGTGTGTGAGTGTGTATGTATGTGTGTGTGTATGTATGTGTGTGAGTGTGTGTGTGACTAAGTATCTGTATGTGTATATGTGAATGTGTATGTGTGTATTATGTATGTGTGTGAGTGTGAGTATGAGTATGTATGTGTGTTTATGTGTGTGCATGTATTTGTATGAGTGTGTATATGTGTGTGACTGTGTATGTGTGTGAGTGTATGTGTGTATATGTGTATGTGAGTATATTGTGTGAGCATATGCATGTGTGTGTATGTGCATGAGTATGTGTGTGAATGTATGTATGTGAGTGTATATCTATGAGTATGTATGTGAGTATATGTGTGTGAGTGGATATCTATGAGTATGTGTGTATAAGTATGTGTGTGTGAGTATATGTGTGTATTATGTGTGTATGTGTGTTATGTGTGTGTGGGTGTGTTGTGTGTGTTATATATGTGTGTGTGTGAGTGTGTTGTATGCAGAGGGAGAGATTGTGAACTTAGAGGATTCAATGGCTACAGCTAGCAGACAAAGGTGACACTTAAGACACCTTCAAAGAAGATGCGGTGAGAGTATAAGGCAGGGGAGAAAGTATCCTTTGGGCAAAGGAAAAGCCACCTGTCTGGTCTGGTTCCTAGTACGGCGAAGGCCATCGTTGTCTAAGGGCCCGGGTTTCATCCAGAGCTTAGATTTAGCTCCACCTATCACAGGTCTCAGAATCCTCGCTAAGATCTGATGACTTTTCTGCGCAGTTCTGATGAGGCGACTGGGCGGGGCTGAGGCAAGTGGCAGTTTATGATAGCGACTCCGCCATTCGTGACAGGAGCCTGAAGTCTAACGGCCAAAAGGACACGGACTGGTAGCTGGTTTCCAGCAGATATTCTGACATGATTTTCCTGTCAATTGGATTTTTTTTATTAGCCTTTAAATATCAAATACACAATTCCCTAAACACCCCCCCCCCCGCCCCAAAAGACCCTTTGGAAATGTTAACATAAAGCAGTACTGTAAACATTTACATACCACGTTAGAATATATTCTAAACAAGAAAGGACCCGTTACTTTCTTTTCATAATACAAAGTTCTGCTCACGCAAAGCAAACCCATGGCTCTTTGTGTAGCCCAGGTGCCCCCTCCAGGGCCGTCTCCTGGGAAGGGTTTTGGCCCTGTAGTCCAGAACCTTACGAAAAACCAAGACAAATATAACAAAGACTGTATCTGCCCCAGGGGCTGCTCTGAAGCAGGGATCACAGCATTCTCTCCGTTTCAACAGTTCCCGAACGAACGCTCCGCAGTGAACGTGCTCTACTCTAAGAATTTCCCGATTAAAAAGCTCAGGGTGCAGGCAAAGCTCCGCCCCTCGGTCGCCTCCTCTCATTTCTTAGGCCAGTTTGTTTCACTCAGAAGGACTGAAGAAAGGACCGCAAGGGCCATGCAAGGGACTCGGAGAACCTGGCCCCACTCCTACCGTGGAGCTCAGCCCCCACTCTGATCCTCCGTTTCTTATATCTTAGTTTTGGACTTCTTGATTCCGAGATGATGGTTTAATCATGTGGGCCTTTTAAAAAGAGTATTATTGCCACAGCCGGTGAAAACAATAGGCGCACAATGGCTGCACAGTGATCTAGTCTCCAGAAAAGCTTCTGTGGAGCTCTACAGAGGGAACAAAAGGCTTTGGGGGGCGTTCAGCAAAATGTCTCAAATATGCTTCTAACAAACTACACAAAAGCATCAGTACAATATTTCAGCCATCTGTAAACAAAATAGTTATGGTTATATTTTGATAATTATATTAGAAAATCTTACAAACTGCTTCTTTTCTGGTTTAGGAAAAAAAAATTAAATCACAGGGGGAAAACGTCACTTCCTGGTCACACTCGTACACAGCAAGAAACATTTTAATTGTAAATGTGCCTTTCAAGACCTTTAAATTTCAAAAAGATGAGGAGGCCGGATCCTGTGTGCTTACTAATCTGTAAATAGAGCACAGGCCAAGAATCAATTCTGAAATGCGGCATCAATTGCACAGGCTTCCACTTAGTTTTAGTGGAATAAAAGCCCTACTAGATACACAAATAACATCAAACTTACTGGATTAAAGAGCGGCCCCTCATACTCTAAATCATGATTGTCAATCATCACCCGGGATTAAGGGATATATTTTAAAAACCTAAAAGCAAGCGCTTCCTTTTAACTTCTGCCTACTGCGCATTTTGGATTACCGCCCAGAAATAGTATTACTTGAAACAAGACTGCCTCCCTCCTACCGCCCGTGAGAAGTGCATTGTTCGCAGCTGCCGCGGCCCATCAGCCAGGCACGCGGCTTAACGCGCGCGCGCGCGAGCAGAGCCCTTAGGACCTGTCTGTGTTTAGGACGCAGCTTCCCATTTACTAAACCGAGCTGATTTCCAGTTTCCTCAGTGTTTTCCTCAGCATTGCTGTCCCCCTACCAGAAAGGAGCAAATTAGTCAGAGAACTAAGGGCCACAACTTATTCACGCTGTAAAGTAGGAGCATCCTTTAAACCTCCGCAGTGGCCAATGAAGCTATTCTAGATTTATTTAGGTGAATAATTGTCGTGTTTCAGATTTGCTCATTAGCATCATTCAGTTGGGCCTCTGTCTTTTAGGACTGGAAATTGTCTTAGCAAAGTCACAGGCTAAAAAAATTCTTAGAAGATGTAACTATCCAAGGACTTTGGATAGTTTATGGTTTTTTTCAAACCACAGGAGCTTAAAAAAAAAAAAGTTAAAACAGGCCCAGTAATTTGTAGGAGGTCGCTTGGATTTCTAGGGGAGAGAAGTTAATTTTTGCAAATCAAATCTCTGAATGACCCACAAGACCCAATGAGCATTTGCTAGTCTGTGCCATTTGGTGTTATTTTTAACAAGTAAACGCATTAACATTTGTAAGCACAGTAAACATTTGGGGGGTATACTTAGTAATGCAGCTACTTACAATTGGAGGAGGGGGAGAAAATATCTACTGGTTCTTTAAATAGAAAAAAAAATCACATTCCAGAACTAATCTCATGAAGAAATAACCTTTTAATAAGATTACTGCAAAAAGTGTTAATCTATGAAAAGTTCAGCACTCTTTTAATTGCAAACAAAACACTGAGTTTCAACCCAACAGGTTGCTTCATTGAATTCATTCATCCACGCCTGGCAAAGACATTCCAAATTTGAACTTAATTAATATTTCTTCTCTCCGTTTCCATAGTTTCTTTTTAAACACGGGTAGCAGCAAAAACTGGCAGTAACTTTACCCATATGAAAAGGGAAATTTCTTCCATACACAGAGGAGCCTCCATTTTCTTGCCTTTTGTTTAAAAGCCACGCTGGTGAGATATTTTCCTCTTTCTGACTTAACTCTTTCCTGGATTGCGGTTCTCTCAGGGCTTAGGTGGAGAAGGAATGTTCCAATGTAGAATACCATTCCTGGATCCAAACAATAGCCTCCCACCCCCTCCCCACAAACCAAATAAAGGGCAGGAATCTTCTCTGCTGAGCCTGAGGGTCCTGTGCTCCCCTAGGAGCTCAGCGTCACTCACGAGTCAGGTAGCTTCCTTTGTTTGTTTTAACAATGAATGGCCACTATAAAAAAAGAATGAATTGGTAAGGGATATGTATATGAGCAAATGACATCAGGTCCACTAAAGTGGCTGATTTTAGACAGGACAACAGTACATGAGTGTCCTGACACTCAGTGTATTTCCCCTACGGATAAGGACTCCTGCAGAGTGGGTAGAGCCAGTCTCAGATCTAGTCTCGAGCCATTTCTCCCTGCCTTCTTTCCTCTTGGGTCTATTAATGACCTCTCTGAGCTGAACAGCCTCACAAGCCAATATCTCCAGCAGAACGCTGAAGGGTTGTAGCACCATAAACATCTTTGTGCTCACCCCATTTCAGTCCAGAATTCTGTCCGTGTCTTTCAGCCATCAAGCTATTGCTCTGATTTTATTATTATTATTATTATAAATAATTTAAACTTCATTATAGCCTGGAGGCAGTGGTGATCACTTTTCATCTCAGCACCCAGGAGACAGAGGCAGGTGGATTTCTGAGTTTGAGGCCAGCCTGGTCTAGAGAGTGACTGTATGTAGCCAGCCAGGGCTACATAGAGAAACCTTGTCTCAAAAACAAGTAAACAAAAGACCAAAACAACAACCCAAAACCTTTACTGTAAAGAACTCTCAAGTAGAAAACATCAGCTCTGAATGGGAATTGTAGAGTGTTTGTTTGTTTGTTTGTTTGATTTTGTTTTGTTTTGGGTTTTCAAGACAGGGTTTCTCTGTGTAGCCCTTGCTATCTTGGAACTCACTCTGTAGACCAAGCTGGCCTCCAACTCAGAAATCCTCCTGCCTCTGCCTCTGCCTCTGCCTCCCAAGGGCTAGGATTAAAGGCGTGCACCACCACTGCCTGGCGCCACCTTTGTTTTTTTCTGTTTTAAGTTAGTATGTGAAGTGCATTTCATCAGGACATCTGCATGCATGTGTGCCATTTCACCCTGCTGTTCTTAGTTTTCATCTAGCTTCTCCATGTCTGGGCATCGGCATGTGTCATACTGCCATCAGGAAGGCGTATGTTCTGACTTAATGTATCCACTGTAGTTTACAGTAAGGATTATAAGATTGGATCTGGCAGTAGATTCATTTCCTCTGGTTTGCAGAGTCAGGAATGGAGCGCCCATCTCGCCAGCTCTCGAGGCCCTTGTTTCTGCTGTTATTCATTCCTTACGGGCTCACTGGAAAGTGCACAAGGCCAATGACCTCTCTGGTTACCTCTCACTGGTTTTGCTGACATTGTGGCTATAAGTGACCACTCAGGACAATCTGTCATGCCCACAGTTGACCTTGTTCAATGCTACTTTTTAATTAGAATCTCAACAAATTTAGACACTTGTGGTGTGGGTACTGCCTCTGTTCTAATGTGTGTTCCTGTTTTGGCTTTAGAAACACAAGTTCAAGGGATAGCTTATGGAGAATTTCAATTCGATGTCTACAGAATTCTAATCCAGGTGTAGGCTCTTTTGAGAGCAGGTCCCGGGCAGCTGCGTAAGTCTAATGCATACAAAACTTAGCGTGCCATGCCTAACTCTGGTTTTTAAACTAAAGCTCTTCCTCACTAACTCTCCTTTCTCCCTATGGTCAGATCCAGGAGTTTTCTATGTCTCTTACCATCTTTTAATAGCTTACAGAGTTTCTTTTCTAATTCCGTTGCTTGGCTTTCAGTGGCTGGAACGCAAGCTCCTCCCACAGTGTGGCCTGCAGTGCTTGGTCCTTCCTGGGTGCTCATTGTTTTTGATGAATGAGAAGATAAACTGAAAAGAGCACGGCAGAAGCCCGCCCGCCTGGAGACTTGCCACTCTCACGTTGGTGGTGTTGCCGCTTACTATAGGCTTAGATAATTGGGCACAGATAGAGATGGAGTCATATTATCCTCATTGCTCATCAGTGAACCTGAATCAGGCCTTGCCATCTAGTAGCCTATTACTCCAACACTCTGCAGCAGGCCCTGGGGCTGGCCTAGCCCAGCCCCCAAGCAACATCAGCATCCACTGACTTTTGAATTTTTACCTATTTGTTCAGCATTACAAAGCAGCACACTGCCTAAGTTTGACATGTTGGTGGAGGCGTTTCTGGTCTTGACTCGGGCAATGAGAGGCCGTGTTAGTAATGTCCTTTGCTGCGCCATTAAAGCACGAAAGGCATCCAGAGATCAAGCAAATTGAAGCTATGCTAATAAAAACCTACAACTTGATTTTGAGCAGGGGTTTTCATCTGAGAGGTGGATTGAAATTTTTTTTTCATCCTTGCATTCTGTCCTTATGGGAAAAAAAATATCCCTGGAGAAGTCTCTAACAGTTCATCTACTGATCCTGGGAATGTGAAGTAATCCAAAAATACAAATTCAGATACTATAATCTGAGTAGCTGGCTTTTGTTTGTTGAGAAATGTACCATGGGTATTTCATTGTATAGATGGCAACAGGGAACTGCCCTGTTTGACCCAGGCTCTGCCTTCCTTTACTTGGGTGAAATTCCATTGGTTTTCTCCATGCCTCAATTCATTTATACATAAAATATCAGCAATATCTGTTGCAGAGTTCATGTACAGATTAAAGCAGCATCTCCCACTGGAGTGTTCTATGGCTGTTGGCTCTTATCATTAGGAGCTCCATGAACATGGGACCGGCTGTCCTGGCCGTTGATGCATTAGTGAAGTGCTCTCCTACGTGGAGAGCTGGAGGCATCAATGCTCCTAGTGACAGTGTTAAAGTAGGCCAGCCTTGGACTAGAACATTCACTTCACCTGTGACGGACCTGCTCCCACTTGCGACCATTTTAGGGCAGAAAAGGTAAATAGGCCTTGGAGTCAGTAGTAAGGGCGCAGCACAGGGATCATCAAGAGTTGATCGGTAGCACAGATATCCTTGGAGAGTTTTGTTGAGGTATTAAATTGGCTTCAATAGCTGGAGTCTGGTAAAAACCTCACAGGGTTGTTGATACTGAGTTTTGGGTTCATGAGTTTGAGAAAAGTCACTACAATCATCAGAGTAAATAATGTGTGGGGCCCAAGTACCAAGCATGTAGTAAGGCTTCATTAACTACTATGACTGTAGTGGCTATTCCTGGTTGTCAACTTGACTATATCTGGAATGAACTACAATCTAGAATTGGAAGGCTCACCTATGATCCTAATCTGGAGGCTCAGAGATATAAATTTCTTACCTGGATCTTGGCATGGAGATCTTTCTTGAAGCATAGTAGCTATGAATTCCAGAAGATTAAGACAAGGAGATCTCCGAGTTCAAGATCATCTGGGATTAAAGGCATGGAGGCACACACCTTTAATCTGGGCCACACCCTCTGCTGGAGACCTACAGCCTTTAATCTGGGCTACACCTTCTGCTGGAGATCTATATAAGGACATTGGAAGAAGGAAGATGTGACTCATTCTTCCTTGCCTGCTTGCCTCGTGGGACTGAGCAACTGCTAGATCCTTGAACTTCCATCCACAGCTGCCACTGACCATTGTTGGGGAGTTGGCTATAGACTGTAAGTCATCGACAAATTCCCTAACTATATAAAGACTACCCATATGTTCTGTGACTCTAGAGAACCCAAACTAATACAGAAGTAGATATGGTGTTAGAGTCAAGGTATTGTATTATTTTTTAAGCTGGCCTTTTTTTTTTAGCCTAGCAAATATATGAAGTAATATATGACAGACTATTTTCTTGCTCATGCTATATTGTATAATTCTGTTTTGGGTATCTGTAGCATGTTTATGTTATTTGAAAAAAAAGAACAGGATGGGTCATATACACATGTGGGTTCACATATTTATCATAATATATCTTAACTTCTCATGTCAAATTATTTTATGTTAATTATTCAACAAACCCAATGAGCCTACAGTTGAATTATATCCAGGATGTTCCAAGAATGGGCTTATGCCTTGTGTGGCATCTTTACCAACACCATTAAGAATTCTGAATTTAAAAAAAAAGGAAGGAATTACATTTCACTTATTGTTTTAAACAACATTTTATTGGGCTATAATGAACTCAGAAAAGCACTTATAAATAGACTCTTAAGAAATATACTAATTACCTGGGAAGCCGCACATCATGCTGGCCAGGAAGTATGTAGGCTGACTGCAGATCCTCACTCTCTCTTCTATCTCCAATCCAATCTCCCAGTCTCATCCCCAGCTCTGGAGCAGGATCACCTGCTGTGGCCTCCCCCATCTCTCTACTTCTCCTCCAACCTTCTCTGGACTCATTCTACTGTCCCAGCCCTAATTCCAGCAGGCATCTCTTGGAAAACCACTAGCCCAGCCTGCCAGAGAAGTAAGTAGGCTAGGGAAGCATGTAGGAGAGCTTCAGATCCTCACTCTCCTTCCTCTCCTCCATACCCAACCCTCACTCTCAGCTCCAGAACAGTCTACGTATTGTAGCCTCTCTTCATTGTCTAACCCCATTCCACAGGTACTAAGCAGATCCTAGTGGCACACCTTGCTTTCCTCCTTCCTGTGGACTCCTTCCAGTGGCCTGTCCCCCCTCGTAGCCCATCCCTATTCCTAAGTGTCAGCTGCCAATACCTAGAAACATATTCTATACAAAACTCCCAGTGGCATCACAGGATCCAAGAATAATTCTCTACAAGGCAACACACAGCCATCCACAGCCTGCTAAGAACCAGAGAGGGCATCAAAAACCAGGGAGCAAAACAGCCGCCCAAGAAGGACAAGAACAGGCATCAGCACCTAGAACTGTAATGATCCCAAATGTAATGATTGTAAAAGCACAATAACCGCTGCGACGACATATCCCTACTGGATAGAGCACGGCAGCCCCACTACACACAGTCGGAGGTCCTGACAAGTGTAACATGGCTAAAGCACGAGACAAGGACTGTTAGCCTTTATGAATATGACAGAGGGCCTTAAAGAGGAAATGAATAAATCCCTGGAAGAAATCTATGGAAACACAAATGAGCAGTGAAAGAGGAAAGGAGGAAAACAGCCCACGACCTGGAAGTGGAAACAGAATCAATAATGAAAACCCAAATTGAGGGAAATCTGGAAATGAAAAATTTAGGAACTTGAACAGAAGTCTCACAGGCAAGCCTCACCAACAGAATACAAGAGATGGAAGAGAGAATCCTAAGTACTGAAGACAAGATAGAAGAAACGGATGCTTCAGTGAAAGAAAATGATAAATCAAAAAAAAAAAAAATTAGGCAAAGAACATCCAGGAACTCTGGGATACCATGAAAGATCAAATGTAGAAATAGTAGGAACAGAAAAAGGAGGAAAAACAAAGCAAAACAGTAGGTCAAAGCCACAGAAAATATTTTCAACAAAATTATAGAAAAAAATTCTAACCTAAAGAAGGAGGTGCCTATCAAGGTACAAGAAGTATATAGAACACAAAATAGACTAGAGCAGGAAAGAAATTCTCCTGGCACATAATAATCAAAACACTAAACATGTAGAACAAAGAAGGAATATTAAAAGCATCAAGGGAAAAATACCAAGTATTATAAAAAAGCAGATCTATTAGATAACACCTGGCTTTCAATGGAGACTCCAAAAGGGCCTAGAAAGATGTTCTACAAACTCTAAAAGACCACAAATGCCAGCTCAGACTACTATACCCAACAAAACTTTTCAATCACAATAGATGGGGGGGGGGGGGAAGATTCCACGATAAAAGTAAATTTAAGCAGTTTCTATTTATAAATCCAGTCCTTAACAGAAAGAAAACTTCAAGTACACAAAAAACAAACAAACAAACAAACAAACAAAACAACCCTACAAGAAAGAAATAATCCCAGACCAACAAATCAAGAGAGGGGGAAAAGAGAGCCACACAACAAAATGACAGGAATCATCAAACACTGCTCACTGATAACTCTAAACATCAGTGGTCTTAATTCCACAATGAAAAGACACAGACTAACAGAATGAATGAAAAAACAGGATCCATCTTTCTGCTGCATTCAAAAAACACACCTTAACATCAAAGATAATATCACCTCAGGGTAACAGGATGAAAAATATTTTGCAAGCAAATAGACCTAAGAAGCAAGCTGGTGGCATGGCTCTTCGAATATTTGAAGATCCAATTAACCTTAGAGATGAAAGCATGCGTAACAACAGACACCAAAGAAATCCAGAGAATCTTAAGAATATACTTTGAAATCCTATGCTCTATAAAATTGGAAAATGTGAAAGAAATGGATAATTTTTCTTGATATTTACCATCTACCAAAATCAAATCAAGACCAGATAAGCAACTTAAACAGACCTATAGCCCCCAGTGAAATAGAAGCAGTAATTAAAAAGCTACCAAAAAAAAAATACTCCTCAAATTATTCCACCAGACAAAACCAGAAAGAACATTGCTCAATTTGTTTTATGATGCCACAGTTACCTTGATACCCAAATCACATAAAGACCCAAGGAAGAGAATTAAAGACCAGTTTTCCTTATGAACATAGATGCAGAAGTTCTCAAGAAAATATTAGCAAACCAAATCCAAGAACATATTAAAAAGATAATCCAACATGATCAAATAGGCTTCATTCCAGAGATCCAGGGATTCAACATTTGTAAATCCATAAATCAGTAATCTACCACAGAAGTAAACTGAAAGGCAAAAATCACATGATTGTCTCATTAGATGCAGAAAAAGCCTTTGACAAAATTCAACATACTTTCATAATAAAAGTCCTGGAGAGATTAGAGAAACAAGGGACATACCTCAACATAATAAAGGCAATATGCATTGAGACCACAGCCAACATCACCTAAATGGAAATTCAGCCCATTTCCTCTAAAATCAGGAATGAGACAATGCTGTGTATTTTCTGTATACCTATTCAATATGGACCTCAATGCCTTAGCAATAAGACAGCTGAAGGAGATCAAGGGGATACAAATGGGAAGGGAGAAGTCAAAGTAGTCAAGGTATATTTATTTGCAAATGATATAATAGTATATAGAAGTGGCCCCAAAATTTCTATTATGAAACCTTTACAGCTGATAAAAACTTTCAGCAAAGTAGCTGGATACAAAGTTAACTCATAAAACAGTAGCCTTCATATATAAAAATAATAGACCAAGAAAGAAGTCAGAGGAATGACATTTTCCATAATAGCCTCAAATAATATAAAATATCTTGGGGTAACTCCCACCAAGCAAGTGAATGACATGTACGATAAAAACTTTAAGATGTTGAAGAAAGAAACTGAAGAAGATGAAAAAAATCTCTTATGCTCATGGATCAGTAGGAGTAACACAGTAAAAATGGCCATCCTACCAAAAACAATCTAAGATTCAACACAATCCGCATCAAAATTCCAACACAATTCTTCACAAGGTATTTAAAGGACAATTCTCAGCTTCATATGGAAACACAAAAATACCAAGAGTAACTAAAATAATGTTGAGTAGTAAAAGAACTGCTGGAGGTATCACCATTTCTAACCTCAAATTGTACTAGAGAGCTATAGGACTAAAAACAGCACGTTATTGCACAGAAACAGACATGTTGATCAATGGAATCTAATTGAATATCTAGACATATACCCCCACATCTATAGACACTTGGTTTTTGATAAAGAGGCCAGGAATACACACTGGGGAAAAGACAGCATCTTCAAGCTGTGCTAGTCAAACTGGATGGCTGCACAAAGAATCTGAATGGATCCATACTGATCACCTTACACAAAACTCAACTCCAAATGGATCAAAGACCTCAACATAAAATCAGACACACTGAGCCTGATAGAAGAGCAAGTGGGAATCAGCCTTGAACTCACTGGCACAGGAAAAGACCTTCTGAACAGAACACCATTAGCACAGGCACTAAGGTCAGCAACTTGTACGTTGGACCTCATGACACCCAAAAGCAAAGACAAAGGACACAATCATTCAGACAAAGCAGGCACCTACAGAATGAGAGAAGTGCCCCCCACACTCCAACTACACATCTGACAGAGGGCTAATATTGAAAATTTATAAAGAACAAAAACAAAACAAAACAAAAAAAGCTAGATACCAAGAAAAAAATAACCCAATTTTAAAATGGGTACAGATCTAAGTAGAGAATTCTCAGAAGAGGAAATGAAAATGGTTGAGGAAACACTTAAAAATGCTTAACATTATTTTTCCTTTCCTTTCCTTTTCCTCTTTTCACTTTCTCTCTCTCCCCCCTCTCTCTCTCTTTCTCTTCCCCCCCCCCTCTCTCTCTCTCTCTCTCTCTCTCTCTCTCTCTCTCTCTCTCTCATTTTGTTTTTTCAAGATAGTGTTTCTCTGTGTAACACTGGCTATCCTGGAATTCACTATGTGGACCAGGCTGGCCTTGAACTCAGAGATCCTCCTGCTTCTGCTGGGATTAAAGGAGTGGACCACCACTGCCTGACTTAACACTCTTAGTCACCAGAGAAATGCAAATCAAAAGTCCTTTGAGATTTTATCTTATAACTGTCAGAATGGCTAATTCAGTAACAGAGGTGATAGCTCATGCTGGCAAGGATGTGGAATTAACAGAACACTCATTCATTGACAGGGAGAGTGCAAACTTGTACAGCCACTAAGGAAATCAGTGTGGTGGCTCATCAGGAGAATGAGAATTGATCCTCCTCAAGTTCCAGCTCTACAACTCTTAGATATACCCAAAGGATAGGGTGCCTCATCCTACCACAGAGACACTTGCTAAACTGTGTCCATTGCTGTTCTAGTCATAATAGCCAGAAACTGGAAGTAACCTAGATGTCCCTCAGTAGATGAATGGATGGAGAAAATGTGATGCATTTACAAATGGAATATTATTCAACTGCTAAAAAAAAAATCATGAATTTTACAGATAAATATGGACGGAACTAGAAAAAAAATTGACCTTAGTGACCCAGAAAGAAAATTATGGTGTGTATTGATTTATATGTGGATATTTTCTGCTATGTTTTTGATGACCAAGATATAACCTATAGAATCACAGACGTTCTACTGGGGGTGGAGGCAGATTGATCTTTCCAGGAAAGAGAAATAGGATAGATAGTTAGGAACTGATGAAGCAGTTCCTGGATCAAGCATGAAAGTGAAGAGAATACAGGGAGAGACAGCTAAAATGAAGGGGCCATTTTAGGGGTAGTTATTGTAACCCAATACAGTAGAAGCTTCCTAAAATACATTACATGTATGCTAAGTGATCTAGATGAAATCACCAAATAACAGGGGAGACAGAGTCCCAACTGGCTGTCTCTTGTCACCAAATGAACCTTTCAGGACTGGGTTTGGGTTGCATCTAATTAAATTATTGGCCAAAGGGGTTCCACAGGAATTCCCTAACAACCCCCGCTGTTGCCAAGGCTGTAGATTGCTCTCTACAAACTGACAGCAAGACCCTATTTCTGAAGACAACACCTACACAACTCATTGAACACAGAGACGTTGAGCTGGTGTCTACCCAGAGCTTCGCCCTATGGATTAATGTTCTTAGTATTGGAAGATACTCTGCATACTTCCAAAAGAGAAACACAAACACCAAGCCAATCAAAAAACCTTTATTTACAATGATGTCCTGACTGCAAGATATGCTTGCAGTGCAATGGTGGCCACAAAATTGTGGGAGTAGCCAACCAATACAATAACTGATTTGACTTAAGGCCCATTCTATGAGAACCCATACCCAGTGCTTCTTGGGTGACCAAGAACCTGAGACTTGATAGCCCAGGGACCTAGGGTAAAACCAAATAATACTGTTCTGTTAGTGGACTGTAGCAATAAAATGACTCCTAATGACATTCTGCCGTAGTCACAGGTCAGCGCCTTGCTCAGACACCATCCTGAGCTTCCTCCTGCAGCGGATGGGAACAAATACAGAGACCCACAGAAGGACAATAGCAGAGGAGAGACCTTGGGACACTCCTCCTAAATGGAATGTGTCCATCAAGTCCTATTCCCTAAGAGCTAAGAGAACACTGAGGAAGAGGAGGCAGAGTGTATGAGTCAGAGGAGATGGACAGAAGACACCAAGAAAACGAGGCCTTCTAAACAACAGGATCAGCGCACATATGCACTCACAGAGACTGAAGTAGTAGATAAGAGTCCCTGTGTGGGCCTCCACCAACTGGGGGTCCTAGAACTCCAAGAAGAGAACATATGCCCCCATCTCTAACCCAGAAGTTATCTCCGATTGATCACCACATGCAAATGTTTCCTAGTTTCCTCCAAGGGAGTCTCAACTGAGGAAACAAATCATTTTTGAGGGTGGGCTGCATGCCCAGCAGATGGCCAAGAGAAAATCAATTCAATGTTTTTGGGGGTTCCTTGCCAGAGTTTTCTATTTAAAAAAAATACATTTTTAACATTTTAAAATTTATTTCTCACTTTTTACCTTACATGTCTCCCCCCACTGTGTGTGTATAAATATAAACAATGGCTTTTGATTTTGTGTTTTTATGGGGATTCTTGAGTGTGCCAGAGTGGCTCTGGGTTTGTATCTGTTTGTCTTGGGCTCCTTTCCTACTGTATTTGTTTTATCCCATTCCAATGGTTTTATTCTCTTATTTTATTCTATCCCTGAGTTGCCTATTTGTCTTGTTTGCTTGTTTTGTTCTTGATGAGTGTGTTGCAGGGGTCAGAACATCTGGATGGGGGTGTTGCAGGGGTCAGAACATCTGGAGCGAAATGGATAAGCCTCACCCTGGAAACCCACCTTCATGATTATGGTATCTCTCCTGCCCAGTAAGTATGCCGTTTGTTTTCTGAGACAGAAAGAGGCTGGACTCCGATGGTCTGAGAGGTGGAAAGAATTGGGAGGAGCAGAGGGAGGGGAAACTGTAAATACTGTACATTGTATGAAAAACTCTCTACTTTCAATAAAAGAAAACAAAGTAAAACGTAAAAGAAATGCATTCATTTAATTGTGCTCAGCGCTCCCTTTTATTCTTGCACACTTAGTCCGCCTATTTAAAGGCAAGGATGGAACTTTTACATATGCATATGAAGCTGAAAAAATAACCTAAATCAGGACACAGACACCCCCATCAGGAAGGTATGCCTTTCACTTGCTTCATACTGCCAAAGAACAGAGCTGTCTGGGCATCTTGATTCTACACGTGGGATCTCATATAGGGTACGTCCCTAGTAAGTTAGAGAACGTTTTTGCTATTTCTGTTATTAAATGTCTTCATTTGTAGCTGTTTCAAAATTTTTCACCTCTTTTCCAATTTGAGTCTTTCTTAAGCATATGCAGATGTTTGTCATATGCTTTGCACATATAACTTTTATTAAGTATTGCAGGCATTTTTCCCCTACTCATTACCTGCATAGAAAATGAATGGATTTTGGACTTAGAAGTGGTGGTGGGAGACACCTGGAGACTTGGAGGCCAAGCCCATGATAGCCCTGGATTGTACGCTCCCTAAACGTTTCAAAGTCTTAGACACAGATTTCCTCACTACTATTACTCTTAGATATCTGGTGCTTTGTAACTGGTGCTGTCTTAAAAATCTTTATCTTCAAATTGCTATTGCTGGTGTAAAGGAAAATTAATTTTTCATATATTGAGTCTGTGCCCAGCAATATTGCTAGACTTCCTGTGCACACATTCACATTCCCAAACAATGCAATTTTATTTTTGTCTTATTACATTGGCAAAGATCTCCAGTATATTAAACAGAAATGATAGCATATTCCCTTATCTCATTATTGATTCCAGAAAGTGTGCATTTATCACTATTATAATTCTTGCTACTTTTTGTAACTACTCTAAGAAATTTTTATTCCTAATTTGCTTTAAAAAAAAAAAAAAGGCCTCCCCCCATCCCTTGCCACCTTTGACCAGCAGGAGAGCTGTCCCCAAAGTCAGGATTGGGGAGAGATGACCCAGTCCCTCTTGAGCATCAGATCCTGAACCTTTCCTGGGCAACACAGCCGAGCTGGCTCTGGTGGTGTGGACACTGGTGAGTTGGCCCCAAGGACAGGAAAGCTGGAGACCTTTCCTTGCTGCCTTGCCCCTCGCTGGTTGCAGCAGTTAAGTGATGGAGAGCGGAGAGCTAGCCCTGGTGGTTTGGGTGTGGGAGTTAGAGAACTGAGCAACTCGGCTACCACCCAGGCCCAGATCCGGGGCTCTGAGTTGGTACGGTCCAACATCTACGCCATCTGTGAACTGCTAGAGTTTGTGAAGGGGTGGGTCTTGCAAATCTAAAACTTCAGGATCTCCATGACAAGAGCAACAACAGGCTATCTGAGAGGAGTCTTGGTGAGGATCCAGTATTGATAAATGTTGCAGAAGCCAGAGGCCTCAAACCAGACTCACCGCAACAAACATTTCCAAGTAAAGATGTGTGGGAAAAGGAGGGTACTGTGGACACACTACAATTTCTGTGATGAGATGTTTATTTATTATTTATTATTTATTTTTTGATTGAGTGGGATTAGAGTGCATTATGTAAAATTCACAAAGGATCAATAAAAAGTTTAAAAAGGGTTGAATAACTGAAGGAAAATACTTAATTTCATTAACCTTTTTTGATTGTGATTTCTTTTGAGATGATATCCATCTTAGTTCAATAAACAGTAGATTTTGAGTTTTAAAATAATCCGATACAGATATAATGTAGATTCCTTTTTAGCTATCACTGGGGTTGCTAGTTCTTTGGGATTTTTTTCTCCACAAAAATGAGAAATATTCTATATCTCTCTTCTGTTACTTTTTAGCAGAAAAAGGTTATATTGGCTATCTATTCAATTTTCTACTACTTGGAAAGTCTGTATAAAATTGGTATCATTCCTCCTTCTAATATTTGTAGGAACTTTTCAAGGATGTCATTGGAATCTAAACTCTTGTTGGATTTGTTTGTTTAAATACTATCTGACATTTAACCCAGGCTGGCTATTGTCTTTGAGATGCATGACTTTGAATCTGGTTAATTTTGGTATGTAATGGTTTCTGCAAGTTTCTTATAATAAGGTTTATTAAATATTAATTAAAAATTTAGTTGTAGGTGTGCATGCGTATGTGTGTATGTGGGACACATGC
Organism: Apodemus sylvaticus; assembly: GCF_947179515.1. Lineage (NCBI taxonomy): Eukaryota > Metazoa > Chordata > Mammalia > Rodentia > Muridae > Apodemus > Apodemus sylvaticus. The sequence continues at coordinate 78,946,068 of NC_067479.1, read as the reverse complement.
CACTGCACACATGTGGATGTCACAGTTCTCTCCCTACAGCACATGGGATCTGAGGATAGAACTTAGGTTCAGGCTTGGTGGCAAGCCTTTGTACCAGCTGAGTTTACCTGCATTCATCCCACAGTTAGGTAAGATGATGTTTAGCATTTAGTTAAGATATTTTCTTTCATTGTAACCTTCTTGACCCTTGGATCAGACAGAACTTCACTCTATTTCTCAAAAGTATAAATTATTTTTTTGTAAATATCCCATTTAGTGCTACTATAGTCACAAAGCACACTTTCAAATTTTTGAAAACATTGGGTCATGGTTTATTTAGCACATGTAATTTTGTTAGTTTCCATGTGCACTTGAAACAAACATTTAGTTGTTACATTTGACTTTTAATACTTTACAATATCCTGCATGAAAAAAAATTTAGAATGTCTTCACGTCACTAGTGAAGGCTATATGCATGAAGTTACTTATTAAATGAAATTTCATGTTAATAAGAAAGTATTTATAATTATTAAAATTATATAAATCATTAAAATAATCTCTATTCTGCTAATGAGCTTTTGGTTCAAGCTTTTAGAAATCTGAATGAAACCTATTTCATTTCATTGTGTTAATAAAATTCTCACAGCAGATTAGAATGTATCTGCACTGTTCGGATAACTAGCAGTCCAACAGAAATAACTCAGTATGGTCAAATTCGCAAATCACAAAATGTGCTTTCTGGAAACCTACCACAATACTGTCTGGAAACATTGTGGACAATGAGTTGTGATGGCTCATTTTGCTGATCTTACTCAGATGCAACCAATGGGATTATAACTAAAGTACAGTGGGTCAGGCTTGCGTTACAAATCGGGAGTGTCTTTCCAGAATGTACTGCCTGAGACCTTGGGAAAGTGGGAGATCTGGGCTTAGAATTATGAATCAGGATGTCAAACATACCAAGGGTATGGGCAGTTACTTTAACACAATGATACTATTCCATCAGTCTTTACAACAGCCAGCGGTGAGATACAAAAATACTAGGCCACTTACTTTCCTTTTTAAGAACAGGAAATCTCAAACACATATACAGCTATCCGATGAAATTTCCAAATTCATTCCCTTATCAAAGCTACAAAAGCAATGAATTTGTTTTGAACTTTGTTGTTCTGAAAAGTGAATATTAAAGTTTAAATTCTTCACAAAATCTGAACCAGGTTCTGGTAAAAGGTCTGATCTTAGCACACATGGACGTTCATCCTAAGCCTGTTTCCTAACATCTACAAACAAGCCAATAGTTAGGTGTTTATCAAGATAGTGACGCAGACATCACTTCTGATGTCCTTTCTTACTCAGTCCCCACATCTGGGACATTAAGACACAGGTCCTACTAATTCAATCTTTTACTGGCTTCTGAACCCCAGCCCCCTTCACTCCTGTATCACAGCCCAGTTCAGGTCTTCACCACATTAATGTAGGAGCCTGGCTTCTACTCTCCTCTCTTTCCCTGCATATACTTTATACTGCATTGTTTAAAACCAAGTCCTCTACTTTATCTTTAATGATTTCTTGTTCATGTAATAAATCACCTGACCCATCACCGAAGACCTAGTAAGCTAACCTGAACCATTACAGCTTTGCCTTCAGGCGCACATGCAGGCACGCCGAACTCAATGCTCCAGGTGTCTTTCCATTTAGTAGACACAGCAGTGGTTCAGATTCTACACGTCGAAGCAGACACTCTGCTCCTTCCCCTGCCTCAGTTTGTAAAAGGTGGCTTGCATTTTAAAAGACCAAGTTAAACATGGGCACCTCTGCAAACAATTTCTATGGGTAATAGAACCAAGTGCTTAAAATGCTGGCCTCGTTAGAAACAGAACCTGGCTGCTGTCTGTGCTTCAGCCTACCACTTAATATGAACTTGACCTCAGTACATATGAGATCAGCACTGATCGACTCCTGTCCCACATGAAGTTCATCTGAACACATACTTTTTAAGGGCCTACAAAAACAACAATTATATAATCATTTTTCCTTTGAAATTTATTAGCAAAAATTTTATCCTGTATTTAACAGCTAGATGTCCATTCACAGTTCCTAGGATCTAGGATCCACTCTATCATTAAATTAGCAATTACAGTAGTAAAGAGATAGAAACATGCTATGCATTTCAAGTTTGAGCCCCCTTTGGTGTTTGTAACATTTTATGTGCATTTC